>NC_135384.1:25598461-25900576 GCF_049243985.1 Paroedura picta
GTGGCAATCAAGGGGGCACCCCTGCCTCTTTCTCACCCATGGAAACCCCATCTTTGCACGTGGCGCTCTCAGCAACCCCTGCAAGGTTTTACAAGACAAAAGGGGTCCTTTCCCCAAGTGGAGACTTGCACAACCCATCAGGGATCTTTGTCTGCATCAGAAGGCTCAGTCGAACTCTGGCCACAACAACCTGGTAGGACGGAGCGAGGAGGTCTGTGCTGCCAGATGTCCAGCCAAGCCGGCATCTGAGCCGGATAGGAGCAGAGTGGTTTTCATCAGCCAAGAGTTGTCCAAAACCCTCACCGTTTATCACCGAGCCGTCTTTTCAGCGGACTCCATCCGAGGAGTCATTAGGCTGCAGACTGCCCTAAATAATTTAGCCAGTTAAGATTCAGCGGATGATGTGATACTGGATGTGCGGGGGGGGGGGGAGAGAGACTTTCTTTGCCTTTCAAAATGAGCTCTGTGTCGTGTTCGGCCCAAGTCTTCTGCCGGCAGGAACTCTCGATATTGCCCAACTCTCTTTATTTCCTTTATCTCCTCGGCAAACTGGGAATCTGAGGCTGTATTGGAGGGAGGGGGAGAGAAAGAGGGCACTGGGGACTCACTTGACACGAGCGAAGCCAGAACAAAGGTGAAATAAAAATCCATTTCCCAAAGGGCAGAGAGACAAAAATACCAATAAAACAGGAACATACAGTTGGAACAGTGATAATATTGTCTCTAATGGTTATAGAGGTGGCCCTACTTGTATAGCCAGGCGACGGAGGGGAACTATTTATTTTATTTGTTGTACAGCATTGCCTAGTGCAGTGTCGTGGCGAAGAGCGGCAGCTTCTAATTTGGAGAGATAGGTTTGGTTCCCCGCTCCTCCACATGCAGCCAGCTTGGGCTAGTCACAGTCCTGTTAGAGCTGTTCTCTGGTTGATTGGTTGATTTACCAGCTATCCCAGTAAACTGGCTCTGGGTGTTTGCACAACATAAGATACATATATAACAAGTAAAAATGTTAAGATAAATTTAAAACTCATTAAAATAACAGTAAACCAAATTCTAGTTGTAAAAGTGTCCTGCATCAACATTCACAGAATCAAATACCTGAATCTGGCAAGACAGACGCTGGTCCAGATCTCCCATAGCTGGAGAAAAATAGCAGTGTTTGGAAAGGTTGCAGCCCAATGAAAGTTCATGCTCACCTTTTGTCAGCCCCAGCCAAAAGCCTGGTGGAAGAGCTCCATCTTGTAGGCTCTGTAGAAGTGTGCTAGCTATGGCAGACCAATAGAAAGAGAACACTCTGCTAATGAGGGCCAATCAGTGCAGATTAAATGCAAACAACACACTCCCTACCTGGTTGGCTCTCCCTGGGGGTGTGCTGCTAATAGAAAGAGAGTACTCTGCCAATGAGGAGCAATCAGTTCAAATTGCAGTCTGACAATGAAGGCCAATCAGGTCAAATTGGATGCAGACAATTCACTCCCTACCTGATTGGCCCTTCCTGGGGGTGTGCCACTAATAGAGAGAGAGAGCACAGGAGAGCACACTGCCAATGAGGGTCACTCAGGTCAAATTGCATGCAGATGGCCAGGAAAAGCCTCTACCCTGGAAATATTTACTCATGAGTAAGTCATGGCTCTCAGCCAAGAATGGCCCAGCCTCAATGAGGAGAGCTCACAGGCAAAAAAGGAGAATAGAGTTGTAGCTAGAGCACAGGCAGAAGAAGCTGTTGCAAAAGTATGGTGTAAGTCTTTTTTTACTTGCTTATTGACTGTTATGGAATTCCTGAAGAATAGTTCAGAGGTTTCTCAGTGGTTAAAAACTTGAGAAAACTTAGAGGCAATAATTGAGAAACCCTCTGTAAGTTCTTTGCCAGCCAATGTTTTCAATGTTGATTGTAACATACAACTGTTTTTTATTTACTTTGATAGTGCACTGAACTGAAGAACATACAGACTAATGGGTTTTCAGTTCTTTGAGTAAATTTTGCTATCAAATATTTCTATTGAAGGAAGAAACTGTGACAAGTTAATGAATTATTTGATGTTTATTGTTATTAGCAGTTACTGCCACACAGCATTTCTCTTTGTTTCTCTCCTGGAGTCTGTACCTCCATGGGATTCAAGCCAGAGAGTCCCTACTCCCAAGTAGCCCTTTTCTCCAGGGGGTCTGATCTCTGTTGCGTGGAAATGACCTGCAATTCCAGCAAATCCCCAGGTCCAAACTGGAGACTGGCATCCTGCAATCCATCCTCCCAAGCAAGCCCTTTCATCTCTTGGAGCCAGGAGATGAATTGTCATTGCAGAGTCCCCCTCTCCAAAACAGCCAGTCTCCCCTGGGGAGCTGATCTCTGTAATCTGCAGATGACCTCCAATTCCAGGAGGTTTCCAGTTAGTGACTCCTGGGTCAGGAATGCTCTTTGAGGTTTGGAGGTGGGACCTCAAGAGTCCAGGGGTGGGCAGGAGCTTGTGCCATGTAGCTGCCCCCCAGGAAGGCCACTGTGCAGGTATGCATCCTAGCATCCATCATCTCCCTGCATACAACGGCCTCTGCCTCTATTTATTATATAATGCTTTTTTGGGGAGGGGGTTGTCTCCCTCTGCATTCTAATGTGCCTCAAATAGCACATGGCATTATGTTCCATGAAGTGTATGTTCCCCACTGCCTTCCATACTTTGATGCAATGCTGTGGTTACTTATCCTCCCCCCCAATAAAAAAACAAAAGTTTTATTATCAGTGGCCCAGCTAGAATCAGAGAGATTTGGCTTGAGAGAGAGGAATCCTTCAGCCTCAGCCCCATTGAACTGAGGGAGAGAGACACGGTGTGAGAGTTCCTTGGGAAGAGGTGTGGAACACTCAATCTCTTATCTTTGTGAAATGTCGTCTCTGTTATTTATTATTTATCAAATGAATTTTTTATAAAAGTATGGTGGACCATGATGGATTGCTCCCTAGATCTTTCTCCGCATTAAAGGAAAATGTTCCTCTGAAAGGCAGCTCTCTGTCCCTCCCCGTCACTGTTCCATCTCTGCAGCTTTGTTCAGCCGTGGGAGTGTCTGGGAAGGGGTAGAGCTACCGTTGTCAGAATGAGACTGAGGCATTTTTATCAGCCAACAAATAAAATAGTTTTATTTGCAGAGGAGGAAAGGCGGTTGTAACCCTGCCACTTTCTCCCTCTTCTTACGTCTGGTGTATTTTTACTCCTACCTCCCTTCAAGGCCAGCAAATCAGCATACACGCCCCCGCCCCACCTCCATTTTATGTTCATAGCAAGGTAGATCCAGCCAAGAGAGATTAACTGGCCCAAGGATTCACAGCGGCTTTGTGGTCGAGCGGGGACTTGAACCCATATCTCCCCACTCGTCCGCTTTCAGCACCTTACCACACTGGCTCTCAAATCAGTTGATCCCAATATATGGAATCAGCCCCTCACCACTGCAAAGGTCAAAACGTAAGAAGAGTCCTGCGGGATGAGATGGATGGTTGTCAAGTTCACATGTCCTCACCATGAGTTGTTTTTCCGCCTTGTATTACATTGTTTAACTGCCTTCTCATGCCTTTATATTTTCCCCTCATGCGTTGACCTGCTTCTAGGGCCTGGTTCTTTGGTTCTGTATCACGTGACACTTTTAAGCCCGTTCTTGCTGACCCCAACTAGCGGTGCAGTGAACTTCCACCGAACTCTTTCCCATGTTCTCTTCCGCCCTGGCCTTGGGTAGCGGAAGTGAACAGCTTGGAACGTTCTGTAGAGTAGCTGCTGCTTTTGCAGGCTTTGAGTGTGGGGATGGCCACTGAACCTTTTTTGCACTTGACCCCTTTCTTTGCCCTTGATCAGCATGTGAGAATAACAATGACCAGCTCCAAGAATAACTCTGCACATCTAAGGGGACGGTGCTATGTTGCCTGATGCAACCATGCGCAAGATGAAACCTCTGGTGTAAAAGGGATCCGCATTGAATGCTGAAAGGGTTCACTGGAAGGGGCCCAGTTTCAAAGCCAGTTTGTATTGATTCATGCCAACCTCGGGTTGGTTGGAAGCCATTCCCCAAAATAAGAAATCCTGCAGGTTTTAACGGAACCAGCGGGCTGCCGGAATGGCTGTTTGGCATTATGTAAGGGTGGCTTTTATAAAAGGAAAAAAAAATCCTATTTATCCTTAAACTGTTTTGAGGCGGAACGGCAAGTATTTGAAAAGTTTATGTATTAATAGACCGTCCTCTGTGCCACAGTCACAAAAGCCTTTGAAAAGAAGTTTTGGGCTGCAGAGGATACAAAAGTGCCTTCCTCTATCCGCCAGCTCCACGCTGTATGTTGTGAGCGTATGGCTAGAATTACCTGAATGAAAAACAAGCGGAATGTCGAGGGGAGGGGGTTAAACAAGCATTGATTTGGAGAGATGGCTATCTTAGAATTAAGGCCGTCTTTGCTGCCAAAACGTGGAAGAGAAACGGTGGAATCCCTAGTCCCTGCCACCTGGTAGAAGAAGAAGAAGAGTTGGTTCTTATATGCCGCTTTTCCCTACCCG
This sequence comes from Paroedura picta, assembly GCF_049243985.1. Taxonomy (NCBI): domain Eukaryota; kingdom Metazoa; phylum Chordata; class Lepidosauria; order Squamata; family Gekkonidae; genus Paroedura; species Paroedura picta. The sequence goes on from NC_135384.1 coordinate 25,602,982, forward strand.
AAGGAGGCTCAAAGCGGCTTACAGTCACCTTCCCATTCCTCTCCCCACAACAGACACCCTGTGGGGTGGGTGAGGCTGAGAGAGCCCTGATATTCCTGCTTGGTCAGAACAGCTTTATCAGTGCTATGGCGAGCCCAAGGTCACCCGGCTGGTTGCATGTGGGGGAGTGCAGAATCGAACCTGGTATGCCAGATTAGAAGTCCGCACTCCTAACCACTACACCAAACTGGCACCCAAAGAGACAGCTGAGCTCCAAAGGGGATGTCCAGGAGAAAGCTGATGTGGGCAATACTGGGCAGGAGAGAGTATTTATTTATTTGTTTGTTTGTTTATTTGATTTATTACCCACCACTCCCTGTGGGTTACACACATCTGAATTTATGTGAAAACATCAAACATTAAAACTCTAGGGATTTTTTTAATTTTTTGACAAACCTTTATTCATTAAGTTTTTGTGACATTTTCAGTGTCCGGTAGGCAAATCAAAGATCTCGACGAGACAAAACTGTTGGTTTTCAAAGTTTTGCAGTCGTCGACAAAATAATGGCGAGATCCCAGTGTCACGCTGGAGTAGTACGCTGCCTGTAGCCATACTGTATGGAGCATGGGTCGCAAGTCAAGCGCGTACCGCCTGTCCAGCCTCCTGTCTTTGTAGCCTCCTTGGTCCATCTCCCATTCATTCTCTGGTTGGCAACTGTGTGAGACGGGAGGCTGGACTAGATGGACCACTGGTCTGATCCATTAAGGTTACTGGAGAAAAAGTTCACCACCACCAGCCTCCCACATTGCGGTGTTGATCCGAATTGTAGAAAGTTCTGTCTCTCTTAGCTCTAATTCAGGGGTTTCCAGTGTTACTCTCCTCTGGTAGTTCTCTGGCTGCTATGGAATAGGTTGTGAAGCCTGTATAAGAACCAGGGGAAAAAGAGTGAAAAGGTCTGTTCTCGGTCTTCTGTTATTTTTTTAAGTGTCTATTTCTTAGGCTCTTTCTTTGTGCCATTTAGCTGAATAGCTTCCTTTCTGGCACTTTTCCTTAACAACTTCTGTTTCTAGGTAACATGCTGGGGGGGGGGCAATAGCTTGGGATATTTTTCATTACTGAGAAGTCGCTCTTATTAACTCTGCTGTAACTTGTTCTCCTGATGGAAGTCTGGGTTTCAGAATGCACCAAGAGGCTTTCACCCCTTCCCTCTTGCCCCTTCTTTAGCATATGCAAGCGGTAGAGTTGTCCTGTATTAAATTATTTACAAAGTTACTTAGAAAAATCATCAGGGACTGTGATCCAAGCACAGTAGTGGGTTGAAACTAGGATCATGCTGTGGAATTTTGCCTCATTTAATGTGCCGTGTTGATACTTCTACTTTGCCTTGGTTCTGTTGTTGTTGTTATCATTATTAATTAAATTTCCATACCCCCCCTTTAATACTGGCTCAGGGCAGTTTGCATGCAATTAAAATTAACAATAGATTACAACCAGCATAACATTACAATATAAAACATAACAAAAACCTAAGTAATCAATTCAGCATTTAAGTCATAGCACCCTCCAGATTATTCACTGCCCGTAAATCTCCTGACTAGATGTCTCTCTATGGAGGTGTTTTCGTAGGGGAGGAGCATAGATGTTGCTAAGTCATTGGTCCCAACCAAAGGCTTGTTGGAAGAGCCTCTGACTTGCAGGCCCTGATGCACTGTGCCAGCTCCGACAGGGCTCTGGTCTCTTCCAGGAGCTCATTCCACCAACTAGGGGACAGGAGTGAAAATGTCCTGTCATTGGTTGAGGCCAGACGTACTTCTCTGGGACCAGGGACCACCAGCCAATTGGAATTTGCAAAGCAGAAGACTCTTTGGGGGATATAAGCAGAGAGGTGGTCCCCCAGGTAGCCTTCTGTTTGGTTCTACAGCCTACAATCCTGTGGCGTTGTCTATCTAATATCCCACCCATCAATTGTCTTGACTCTCTCTGTGTCCAAGTGAGAAAGGAGGACTATAAACAACATGAATCAAAACAGAAGAATTGTGTGTATCTGTCATGTCGTTCTCCCCATGAGTGGCCAATGTGAAATGCCATTTGAAAGCTGAGCAATTTTATGCTAATTTGTTTGCCGTTCACCAGCTGATAAAATTCAAGTTTTGTCAGAGTAGAATTGTTGCATCTCAGACTGGCTGAGCACTGAAATTGTGCGAGACCCTCCCAGCTGAGGAAGCTTTTCTTGCTCTCTCGACAGACGAAACAACGTTTGAAGCAGGAGTCAAAGTCCAGATCCACAGTCAGGCTGAGCCGCCGTTTGTCCAAGAGCTAGGATTCGGAGTGGCCCCCGGATTCCAGACTTTTGTGGCTACGCAAGAGCAAAGGGTGAGTTCAGCTTCCTTCATATACACAACCAGGCCTATTCCGCACACATAGGATAATGCACTTTCAATGCACTTTAGAAGTAGATTTTCCTATTCCGCATTATCCTATGTGTGTTCTCAACCATATTCTGCAGGATCACACCACCTCTGGGGTTCCTTGAAGCCTGAAGAAGGTTTCAGGGGCATCTCAACAGTTAAAGAGTTGAGAAAGGCCGGGATATGTTGAGGCTGGATCTGAGAGACCCAGGTTCGAATCCCCAGTCTGCCACGGAAGCTCCCCGGGTGATTTTGAGCCGGTCACTCTCTCTCCGCCTAACCTGGTGAAAACAGCGTGTTTTTCATGGGAAATGACAGGATGCTGCTTTAAAGCAGAAAGTCCAAGTGGTTCCCCAAGGATGGTGACGATCTAATTGCTCACAGCCATTCCTAAGCAGAGTCATGCCCTTTTCAGCCCGTGGATTTCCGTGGACTTAGAAGGATCTGACCATCTAAGATGATGTTCTAGATCAGGGGTAGTCAAACTGGGGCCCTCCAGATGTCCATGGACTACAATTCCCATGAGCCCCTGCCAGCGAACGCTGGCAGGGGCTCATGGGAATTGTAGTCCATGGTCATCTGGAGGGCCGCAGTTTGACTACCCCTGTTCTAGATGCTGCCCATAAATAGCATCATGGACTGACTCTTGAGAAGGGCTTCATCCACCCAGCAGCTGGGCTGGCCCTGCTCCCTGATACTTCTGTGCACCCAGACAAGAATTGCCGACAGCATCCTCCGAAATCTCTGTGAAGCTAATGCTAATTTAATCCTCAAACATTTGGAGATGTACAAGTCTCCGCTAATTACTTTCGCTGTCTGTCCTCGTTCCCCGAACACACTTTTGGAATCCGTATCCTTTAACTGCGTGTCGTCTTGCAGGGTTTCATACCGACAGTTTGGAAATGAGTTGGGAGGGCAGAGGAGATCTTCCCAGTCCCAATTAGGACCGATTACGGGAGACTGTTCAGCTGTTTGGCACGGGGAGTTCGCTTTTGGGGCTCGAGGAAACGTGTTCAGCAGCGTTCATAAAAACGGCATGCCTGCAAGACGGGAGAGGGGAGAGGGGAGAATTGCCCGGCTGTTGGGGGAGCAGATGGAGCGTGGCTGGAGCGATCCACGAAAGGCTTTGAATGGGGAGGTGAAGAGACAAGCTGCAGGACAGAGCAAGGTGGACAAGGAAAGGGTGAGAACCACATGGAAGAAAGAAGGGGGGGGGTGTGTGCAGGGAAGGAGGTACCAAGGAAACGAATAGTAAGAACAGAGCTTTTCACAGAGGGTCCCAACAGATCTCATGAGATCTTGGAGTCAGTACTTTGATGGGAGACCACCAAGGAAGGCTCTGCAGAGGAAGGCCATGGCCAACCACCTCTGCCTCTCACTTGCCTTGAAAGCCCCTTGCTAGGCAGGGAGAGTACTTGGATGGGAGACCACCAAGGAAGGCTCTGCAGAGGAAGGCCATGGCCAACCCCCTCTGCCTCTCACTTGCCTTGAAAGCCCCTTGCTAGGCAGGGAGAGTACTTGGAGGAGAGACCACCAAGGAAGGCTCTGCAGAGGAAGGCCATGGCCAACCACTTCTGCTTGTCTTTAAAGCCCCTTGTTGAGGTTCCCATAAGTCAGCTGTGACAGCACCTATAAGCCACCCCATGGCTTTGGGTGGATCAGAGTCTTAAAAACAGCAAAAACAGAATCAAACCATATTTATATAGTGGATTAAAAATGCAACATTTTCCATGCTAATGTCCTGAACTGCAGTGAATTCCCCCCAAAATAGGCAAAACTCGGGATTTGGGCAAAATGACTCCGAAGTTTATTTTCCAGGACAAAGAACACTTCGACATGCACTTTATTTGATATGATCATTGACCAATAAGATTCCAGCATAACATAAGAAAAAAAAATAGCAAATTAAAATTCTGGTATGAGACTCCTCTTCTAAGTAAATACTGTGCACAACTTCTTATATGTATATATTGTGTGTGTATATATGTATGTAAGAAGAAAAATAAAAAAACAATGCAACATATGTATAAAAACTAGTTCATAAGAAATACACCATCATTAGCTGCTCACGTTATTTAAAAGTGATGAATTCTGCTTACACATCAGGATGCTGCAAAAGTTTCAACCGTAAATCCTCTGCATGAATTGAGAAACTTTCAAGGGGAGGGAGCAAGACCTAAATCAGAAGTATTGTATGTATTGTAAACCTCCCCCCTCTTAAAAATCCACCCCCAGGCCTGCCTAAGTCAGTGGGGTAAGGGTCTGGGGGGGGGGGGGTCAACAAAAAAGTGGCAACCAGCTCTGCAAACTTGCCTGGCTTTGAGATACATCCAACTGCCCTGGGGATTTGGTGAGAATTTTCTGTTATTTATGTCTGTTATTTATCGTCTGCCTTTCTGGCTGGGATTCAAGGCAGATTACACTGACTAAGTCAATACAATTGGCAGGACGGCACACTGAATAAACTGAAGGACGGCGTAATGTGTTAACGTAACACATTAAAGGATACGAGATTACACGATGTGATCCAATTTGCAGCAGACTACACACGTTCCTATAAGCCTGTCTCCAATAATTTGTCCAAATAACTTTATAAATCATTTCGTTCAGGAATGCCCCAATGCCTGCTTAGGAAACCCTCTTGAATAATGTTGTTTTTGTTTTGTTGTGGAATGCCCGGAGAGTGGCAGAGAGCCAGCGTGGTGTCCTTGTTAAGAGCGTTGGCTTCTGCTCTGCAGAGCCAGGTTTATTTATTTATTTGTTGGATTTCTAGACTGCCCTCCCATAAGCCTTCGGGGCGGTTTACATAAAACGTTATGAGTATACATGGAAATCTAGTGACAGTCACGTAACCGTGGTTCCAAAGTTGAACGGAACAAATGAAAACAAAACATTGGAACAGATTCGCAGTGTGACATCTAGGGTTGTGCGCCGTTCCAGGCCGATTCGGACACCGCTGCGCACAGCTCTCAACTTTTAACATGAAGCCATGGCTCAGATCATGAAGGGGGTGTTTGGGGGACCAGCAGATGTTATTGAATTGGCCAGCCTGAACCAAATGCCTGGTAGAGGAGCTCCCTTTCACATGCCCTTCGGGATTGTGGTCGTTCAGGAAGTGCCCTGATCTCTTCGGGCTACTCTGTAGTTGCTTCTAATTTAGTTAATTGGTTGTTGGGTTTTTTTGATTGCTAGGAAAGAGTTGGTTTGGTTGTTGGGGAGGTTTCCTGCACACAGGAATTTCCCATGCATCAGTCTCTAGTAATGTTGGGTCAAGCAAATGCAGAAACAAGGGGAGAAGAAGCAAGGCGACACAGGATTAGGAACTCCTTCCACTGAAAACCTTTGAGGGTTATCCCTCTCACATTGAAGGAAATATTTATTTAATTAGTGACTTCAACAACTTCATTCTCACCAAACCTCAAAGCGGATCCCAAAATCTTAAGGCAATGCCATACAAGCGACAAGACGTGTAGCAAACGATGCAATCAAGCCATTTTGCAAAAAAAAAAGAAAGAAATTTAGAAAACACCGCATTTAAAAAAGCCCATTCACGTATCATACACAATGTGAAATCTGGATTACCAAAATGAGAAGCCCGTGCAGTAAAACCGAGACTCCATTAATAGGGCAACCTTGTTCCTTCCAGCATTCTGAGTGCATCATTTCCCCAAGGGACGCTTCTGCCAGCAAAGGGCTTGCTGAACCAGGAGGAGAGCCATGGCTGGGTATCTCCAGCACAGTGTGTCCTTATCACTTTATAATGGGGGGAGAAGGACTACAAGTTCTCAGCAGGAGCTGCATCCTCACATGAGACACCCTCTTGTTTCGCCCAGCCCAGTTTCTGTCCACCGACTCCCGAAACAAGCCACACAGCCTGTACTACTTCCAGGACAAAAGCACTGGGAAAACCCAACAGAACCTGCCTGTGCACACCAGCTGGAGAGACAGGAGCTGCTCAAAATCATAAATTCTGGGATCGATGTTGTATAACTTGTCAACACCGTACCTCTGTGCAAAGGAAAGCTTCCCGAAAACAGCCCTTGCTGCCAGCTCAGCCATAAAAATTTAAGAGGCGTCAATTAAGCAACAGGTTAGAGATGCCGTTTGGGCAATATCGGGTGGGGTGGCTGAAACGTGCCTCGGGGTGTCATCCTGCCACACGTCGGCACAGCATGGAAACCGTAAACAGCCGCGGAAGAAAAATATCGGATGCCCGAGGGAATGGGGAACAGCGTTGCCCCCTTTGACCCAGATGGTATTGCCGATTTAGACACGATGGTCAGGGGTCAGCTCCCTCGCCTTGTGGATCAGGACTGTACCATGTGTGGAGAAGGGGGTAGCGGCATTCCACCCCCTCTCTCGCCATTTTCCCAGCCTGAAACAGTTTTTGGAGAAGTGTTTGGCTTGCAAGGGAAATGAACAGGACTGGTGGTTGCCCGTTGAAGGCATGAGGAACAATGATTAAGGATACGGCTTGGGGACCCCAGAACCAATCTGTGTTTTTTCTGACACACATGAGATGCACTCTCTGTGCAAAGTAAAGCAGTAGCTGAGAGTGGTGTTCCTAGATATTACATATCTTAGAACAGGGGTAGTCAAACTGCGGCCCTCCAGATGTCCATGGACTACAATTCCCAGGAGCCCCTGCCAGCGTTTGCTGGGTTTGATTTCCTGCTCCCCCACATGCAGCCAGCTGGGTGACCTTGGGCTTGCCACAGCACTGATAGAGCTGTTCTGACTATAAGCCGCTTAAAGACTCCTTCAGGTATAGAAAAGTGGCATATAAGAACCAACTCTTCTTCTACTACAAAGTCCTCATGTCCTCAGTTTGTCCTGTCAGCAGACAGGTTCTGGGAGTTCCAAGCTTGACACTTAATTCCTGGGTGTGTAGGGGCCAGATTCAGATTGTGGGGAGGATTGGCTTCAGCTCTCACCCACCCTCCATTGTTTCCTTGGCCTGAAATGATCCCGAGGAGCTGCTATTTGAATGTGCAGCCCATTAGTACCCATACACTTATAGCCCACCAGTACGGCAAACCACCCTGTATTGAGTCTGCCAAGAAAACGCTAGAGGGCGTCACCCCAAGGGTCTGACATGACTCGGTGCTTGCACAGGGGATACCTTTACCTTTACCTTACAATTTCTAGCATAGTGGCAGTGAATCTGACTTGTTGCCTGGGAAGTTCAGAGTTCAAATCTTGATAAAGTTGCCCAGTTCCCAGGTGGTGCTGAGAAGCCTTGAATATACCCAGTCTAGGGCTCATCTGTGGCTTACAGGAAGGGCCTCTTCTTAGCATGCAGAATGTCCCAGGTTCTGTTACCTAAACCAGACCTGAATGTATGATGGGGAAAATAGCCATTCTAGGAGACTTTCCATTGCGACAGGTGGTAACGAGTGAGAATGCTCCTCCTGTTTATTCAAAATTACACCGCACTGGACTGAGCCAAAGGGAGTGTTTTTATAGCCAAAAATGTATCCTTGGGGCCAGGTTTGAGTGATTAGCATCTCAGAAAATATGTTTGGATTAGCTGCCAATGTGAGCCAAAGAAGTAGAGACTTTGCTAATGAGTAAACCAGTTTTTGACAAAGAAGCTTCAAATTTGCCTTTTGGGAAACCTCCGGTGCTGACTTAACAAAAAAGGGAGTTCCATAAGTGTTGTTCATATTTGTATTTTGGCTTGAATGGATGTCTTAGGTGTGACGGGCCACCGAATTGAGGCTTGCTCAGTTAAGATTTTGTGAAACCCTGAGGTTTCTTGACAGCCCTGGAAGGGTTTCCTGAATGGGTGGGAGTTAATGTTTGATATATTTTTTTAAAATGTGTTAAACATTGATCAGGTGATATGACCTTAAATGGTCATGTTGAAACCCCTCCCACCCCAAAATGGCCAATGATGGGCCTGGAGGGGGTGGGACAGGGAGGGCCCTGGGTAAGCGGGAACATAGCTCTGCTTCCCAACCAGATTCTGCATGATCGCACCACTTCCGAGGTTTCTTGAAGCCTGAAGAACGTTTCAGGGGCTTCTCAATGGTAAAATAGTCAAGAAAGGCCGACCTAATCAATGGTAGCTTGCCGGCCCAGCAATTAAGGATGGAGAAACCATCTGGAAAAGACATTAAGGGGAAACGAGACTTCAGGTGTTTGAGAGCCGTTGAGGGGATTAGCCACCTGCTAAATGCCGAAGAATCTTGGTCCACGTCCTCGCAGGGTTAATGAAAAGCTAATGGCCCAGACCTTCCTTTGTGCTGATTAATTGCATCACTCCTGGGAAAGTCAGAACTTCTCTTGGATGTGACTGGCCTCACGTAGAGCCAGCATTGACCTATTTCTGATACGCAAAGATTTCTGGGTAGGCTCCCTGGCCTAAGCATCCTAGCTTTAAGTATACCAGAAATATTAATAAGTGGCTGCTTGCAGCCTCATCCTTCCTTGAGCACAGCAAAGGGGATCTTGGGACCCAACGGCCTCTAGCATCTCCAGTTTAAAGAAAGGCCTAGCCGAAGGTGACGTGAAAGACATTCCTCTGACTGAGACCCTGGGGAACTGATTCTAGTCTGAGCAGACAGCACCGACCTTGATGGATCAATGATCCGATTCTGTATAAAGCAGTTTCCTGTGTTCGCGTGAGACTGAATGAACTGAAAGCATTATCAGAAAGATTTCTGAGACGATTCGTGTGGACTTGCTGGTGTGCCACGACGATGCTGGAATGATTCATTTTTATCGTTTCCAAATTGCCCTCTCCGGTTGATGTCAGAACTGTAGCGATCGGTCTTCTTCCAAAAGACATGAGAGCTGTAAGAAGTGGCATGGCCCACTCTGGCCCATGGATCAGGGAATATTCCTTGGCCTTGGGCAAAAGATTTCCCCTCTCCAAGCCTTTGGCAATCAGCTGGCATTCTGCGGAAGCAGGACACCTTTTCCTTCTAAGCTCTCTTTTGGTGAGGCTGCCCATTTCTCCCCAATTTTTGGCAGATTTGTCGTTTTCCTATAAGTATGGACTGGAAATTCCCATTTCACCGGGTTCTCTTTTATTCATTTATTTATTTATTATTTAAATTTATATACCGCCGTTCCTGATTGGTCTCATGGCGGTTCACATAATAAAAGAATAAAAACACAATAAAACCCATAAACACCCCTAATTCCAATTTCTAAAGGTGACAAGGCAGCAAGTGAAAAAAACTAAACTCACCCTTCTCGACCACCCAAGGTCAGGTTCTACAATTGGGAATGCATCTGTTCATTATTATTTCATCTTCATCTTCTTGTTTTCTTTACTGTCTTCCCCCCAAGAGTTTAACCCAAACGAATGATTACGCCTCTCCAGGCTAAACAGACCAAGAGCCCTCAACTATTCCTCAAAAGTCTTGGTCTCCAACCTCCTCACCGTTTCTGTTGCCCTCCGCTGGAGACACTAGGCTTGGTGTAAATGCAAGGAGCCTGGGCCTTGCTTGGCCAACAGAGCTGACCGTTGGCGCCCGCTGCCCCTCCAGGAACTGTGTCCCTGGACCGTAAACTGGAGTAGACGCGCACCCTGCCTTGAATCGGCGTGTTTCTGCAAGAGCAATGCCAGCTTTGACCACCTCTGTCACTCGAGGGACCTTGGAGGAGGATGCAATTAAGCATCCCGGCTGTGCTTTCCTCGCTGACGTCAGAGGCCGCCTCGGAAGGGATATGGCTCCGCGCCAAGGCTAGCTAAGCGTGAGAAGCGCCGAAAACGGAGATGGTGATCGCCCCATCATTTCCCATCCCGTCACCTCCGCGGCGGCACACGGCGACTGAAGCAACCACGAAGACTCCGTTAGACGCGGAGCTGCAGCAGACGCCGAGGTCATCGGAGATGACGATTGTTGAGTCTCTCTTCTCGTAGCGTCTGCAACATATGGGGGACGCTCCCCGACTCCAGATGACTAAATGACAGCAGATGCCGCACCATTATCTTGATGACGGGATGCAAATGAGGCATGCAGTCCTCCGACGGCTCTCTGTCATGTCACAGGGACATTCTCTGCTCTCCCCCTGAGGGGTGTCCCCGAGAACGCCCCCAAACTTCGACCTTTGGCCTGTTCCTGCTGCCAGATGTTGATGGGGGGTCTCATGATGGCCTTTGGTGCAGATCTCCTTTCTCGCCAAGCCCGGTGATTTAAAAGTTGGGGGGAATTCGCTCTTTTATTCATAGAGCTGAATTTAAGTCGGGGAGGACTGGCATTTTGAACCTGCATGTGAGATGCTTCATTTCAGATTGTGCAAGAGATTGCTTCGGAGCAAGGCCGCACACAAGCGCAGTGGGGTGTGCCGGGGTATTAGTCCCCCCCTCCACAAAGATCAACTAAAAGAAATAACACAATAAGCTACTCATCGAATCACTGAGAATCTATTAACAACGATACGGGATAGAAAAATAATAGGGAAAGAGTTTAATTTTGTTTTTAAGTGAGGAAGAACTTATTGAGAAGTGTCGTAAAGGTTCTGGAACGTGTTGTAGACAACCCCTTTCTTAAAATGCCTGTGCACAAGTCTGATTTGGTGGTAGCTGTAGTACTTTTGTTGTTGTTTTGGGACCAGGAGTAATTTGAAAACTCAGGAGGGGGGTTAAACGTAATAGCAAGTCGGGTATAATGTGCCCAGCCATTTCAGAGTACTCTTATATAAAGCACATATTTCCCATCATCTTCATTTCAGTATGTTTTCTTCCCTAATGCATAATAAGCATAGTTTGCTGGCATCTTCCTAACAAAGAAAGCCCCTTAAAAGTTTTACTTTGTGCTGTGCAAAACATTTTACTGTGTTAGTCCCTTAAAAAGTTTTACTGTCCCATCTGCAAACATTCTTGGTACTGCTGGGCAATTCTTACTCTCCTTGGGGGATGAAATGAATACAAGCGATGCTTATTCTGTCTATATAAATAGGAAATCTAAAAAGCTGAAGTTTGAAGGATTAAGGCTCTTCTCCCCGCCCTACATGATCCCCCGGCAGGCTGAAAGTGCAGTTTCTCGTCTCTGAGTTGAACGAGGCAGCGGTGGGGTAGATAAGAGTGGCGGCCAGGTTTGAATCCCCGCTCCTCTGCATGCAGCGAGCTTGGCGACCCTGGGCTTGTTATGGTTCTCTCAGAGCTTTCTCCATCTCAGCCACCTCACAGGGTGCCTGTTGTGGGGAGAGGAAGGGATGGTGATTTTAAGCCACTTTGAGACTCCTTCAGATAGTGAAAAGTAGGATATAAGAACCAACTCTTCTTCTGATCTTCAGTCTGGACTCAAAGCTGTAGTTTTAAGCCAGTTGGGAGACCTTGGGCTAGTCCCAGTTCTGCTAGATCTGTTCTTGAAGAGCAGTTCTGTCAGAGCTCTCTCAGCCCCAGCTACATCACAGGGTATCTGTTGTGGGGAGAGGAAGGAACAGTGATTGTAAACTGCTTTGAGACTTCTTCAGATTGTGAAAAGTGGGATATAAGAACCAACTCTTCTTCTGATCTTTGGTCTGTGCTCAAAACTGCAGTTTTAAGGAAATCGGTTTTGGGGAGAGGAAGGGAAGTCCCCTGTAAGCTGCTTTGAGACTCCTTTCGGTAGTTAAAAGCTGGGCTTAAAACCCAACTCTTCTTCTCACAGAGCAGTTCTTCCAGAGCTCTCTCAGCCCTACCTACCTCAGAACATGTCCATTGCAGGGAGAATAATGAAAGGTTATTGTAAGCAGCTTTGAGACTCCTGCAGATAGTGAAAAAGAGACAGGGGTGTAAAACCAACTCTTCTTCCTCTAATCTTCTGTCTGAGCTCAAAGCTGCCGTTTTAAGCAGTTCTCACTGAATTCAGTGGGACCCCCATCCAAAAAGAGTGTTTCGAATCGCACTGGAATTGTTGAAAGAACTGTGCCAGCAACATTCAGCTAGGAATCCATGTGGCCAGTGTCGGGAGGGGGGTTTCCCAGGTGTCCTGTTTCCGAGATGAATTTCCTAGGGAGTGGGAAATGCCTTTTCGACCCCTGCTGACCGGGCTGTCCCTCCCTTTCCCCCGCAGCTGACGTACCTTCCCCCTCCGTGGGGCGAGTGCCGCTCCTCCGACTACGGCCTGGACTTCTTCCCCGTCTACAGCATCACTGCCTGCAGGATCGACTGCGAGACCCGCTACGTGGTCGAGAACTGCAATTGCCGGATGGTTCACATGCCCGGTGGGTCTTCGGAGATGAGCTGCCACAGGCTCGGAGGAAGCCTAACGCGTGCCTTTTTCCCTTGAGGAATCAGGCCGCAGCCTTCTCCGCCTTGTTGAGGTTATGGGGGCGGTTCCGTTATTGTTCCCCGATAACCAGGATTTGCGGGGGGGGGGGGTCCCCTCTGCTTCCCTGTAGCTCCATAATCAGGACAAATGCAAAAGCTCAAAGAGTGATTCCCTTTGTCTTTTTTCTTTTTTTAAAAGCACATTAAAGCCGCTCCAGCTTGACTTTCATCATTAAACATTGGACTAGCCTTGAAAAGGCTCCAGTGTCTTCTCAGAACTCACCGCAGCTCGAAATGAGCAGCTTTTGAAAAGACTGTCTTGTCCCCATCACTAGCTGAGATATCTGGATGGAGCTATAAGTGTGTCCAGCCTCTTCTCCAGCCTTTTCCAACCTTTGGACCACAGAGGGGCTCCTGGAACAATTTTTCAGGCTTCTAGGAGCCTCGGGAATGGTGCCACCTGGCCACGCCTCCCTGCCACACCCCCGGAAGTGACATCACCGCCCCCGTTAACGGGCAGGTTTCCGGAGGAGTGAGCGGGGGGGGGGGGGAGCCAGGAAGTGGTTTAAGGTGGGAGGAGGCTTGCAGGCTGCACCCCCTCCCAGGTGCAGAAACCATGAGAGAGCTCACTCCCAGCTGGTTTCCTAGCTTGTGGCTGAGTCCATGAAGGCAGGAGGGAAAAGGCTGCGGACCCCCAAGGGGTCCACGGACCCTTGGTTGGGAATCCCTGCTCTGCCCATTTAATAACTTTCCCCACCAAGGAAAATTGTGTTGGATTGGAGCCAGATCTGCTTTCTGAGAGAGGCCAATGCAACCTACTGAAGTCATATAGCCCACTTGAAAAGCTCTTATAAAGTGTCACCCTTTTTCACACTCAAACAGCTGGCCCGCTCCGGTCTAAAAGCTGACTAAAATTGTGTAAATGAGAGAGCCCTTTGCCCTTTCTCTGCATCCCTTCCCACCCACAACCTGATCTGGCCCCTGTGCCAAGTGCGCTTGGTGGTATGTTCTAAAATATTTCGTAAACATTTCTTAGTGGCTTCGTAAATAAGCCAATCGCTGCTGGGGAGATCTCATTTCATCAAACCGAAGGCAGAGCTTTCCCAACTGGCAGCTCTAAAGGTTTCAATGTCTGCATTGAATGTGCAGGGTGGTGTTTTTCTGTTTGTTATTTGTGTGTGTGTGTTGGGGGACCAGTTGGCAAATCACATTTTTGTGCCAATGATTGAACGTGGGTGGGAGCACTTTTCTTTTTTTGGTCATTTCCATGCATGTCGGGGGACTCAGGGGCAAATCCCGTTTTTGTACAGATCTCTATAACCTTTGCAAACCTCACATAAAAATAGGCTGTGTCTATTGTTTTCCTCAAATGGGCCTCTTGTGGCGCAGAGTGGTAAGGCAACAGAAATGCAGTCTGAAAGCTCTGCCCATGAGGCTGGGAGTTCAATCCCAGCAGCCGGCTCAAGGTTGACTCAACCTTCCATCCTTCCGAGGTCGGTAAAATGAGTACCCAGCTTGCTAGGGGGTAAACGGTAATGACTGGGGAAGGCACTGGCAAACCACCCCGTATTGAGTCTGCCATGAAAACGCTAGATGGTGTCACCCCAAGGGTCAAGACATGACCTGGTGCTTGTACAGGGGATACCTTTACCTTTACCTTATTGTTTTCCTCTTTTTATTCAGGGGATGCTCCATTCTGCACACCGGAGCAGTATAAAGAATGTGCAGAGCCCGCGCTAGGTGAGTGGTGAACCAACGAAGGATTTTCTCATTGTGGATCGTGTTTAGTTTTCTCAGTTTCGTGAGCAACCACATCTGTGTTTTCTGCAGATAAGCATTGATACTTCTGATGGCTAAAAAGAATTTGGAATGCTAATCTGCAACACCAAAACCTGTGGCCTGGCTGTTCTTGAGAGACCAAGATGGACCTTTGGTCCAATACAACATAGCGTCCTTCCTGTCCAGATGCACCACCATGTGGTTCTCTCAATTGTTCACCATGTGGTTCTCTCAATTGCTTCACTTTTCAGGCCTTCTTGGTGAAAAGGACAGCAGTTATTGTGTGTGCCAAACACCGTGCAACCTGACCCGCTACAACAAGGAGCTGTCCATGGTCAAAATCCCCAGCAAGACTTCAGCCAAGTACCTCGAGAAGAAGTTCAACAAGTCGGAAAAATACATTTCGTAAGGGTCATTTCTTTCTTTCTTCATTCACCGTCAAACCACAGCTGACGAATGGGCTTTTCAAGGCAAGAGATTTCCAGAGGTTGGTTAGCCTTTGCCAGAGTTTGCTGAATGAACCCGGAATTCCTTGGTAGTCCCCCCTCCAGATTACAACCAGGGCTGACCCTGCTTAGCTTCCACTGAAGCAATAGAACCAAGTTTGAGTCCCATGGCACCTTTAAAACCAATAAAGTCTCATTCCAGGCCTAAGCTTTTGTGTGCATGCACTCAGGCTGTGTTCTATCATTAGGAAGTAGCATACATGAGATCTCACAATAAGTAACAAATACACAACAGCTTATATCAGTCCCTTCTCTAAAAAACCTTTTTAGGTTCTTAAAATCTTGGCATGCCATTTCCATCACAACTGGGTTATCCCACCATCCCATCTACCCCTCCGATATGGTGGTAGAGGAATGTGCCATCAAGTTGCAGACAACTTATGGCAACCCCTGAAGAGCACAGGTGGCTAAACTGTGGCTTTCCAGATGTTCATGGATTACAATCCCCATGAGCAGCTAGACAGATGCTTAACATGGATGCTTGAGGCTGATCCTGCATTGAGCAGGGGGTGGGACTAGATGGCCTGCATGGCCCCTTCCCACTCTAGGATTCTATGAGTATAGTTCAGCCATGGAATGGGCTAAGGAGGTGGGGCGCTCCCCCTCACTGGTCGGCTTCAAGCAGTGGCTGTCCAGATCCTTATCCTGGATGCTTTAGGCTGATCCTGCATCGAGATGGCCTGTAGGGCCCCTTCCAGCTCTACTGTTCTCTGATTCTATGAATCTTGCTCTTGACTCCTTCCTGACTCTCAGTCGTTCTTCCCGGCAGGGAGAATATCCTTGTGTTGGACATATTCTTTGAAGCCCTCAACTATGAGACCATTGAGCAGAAGAAAGCGTACGAGGTGGCAGCTTTGCTTGGTGAGTAGCCAAAAAAACAAGTCACGCATGCATCTCTGTGTATAAGCTGGACATCATGGGTGGAAGATGGAGATAAGTCAGGAACTTGGGGCTGGAACTTGGTTCCAGGGAAAGGGAAGTCCGGGGACAGAGAGTCCCCAACCGTTCTGAGCCTGTGGGCAGCCTTGGAATCCTGGCACTGAACAGGGCACAACCTCAAAATGGCTGCCTCTAGGGGTGGAGCCAGCCACAAAAAATCTCAGGGAGTGAGGTCATGAATAATTCCAACAATAACTCTTCAGTGTTTCAGGCAGAAGCTCTGTGTTCTTTCAAAACAAGCATATTGCTTAAATACATATTTTTTAAATGCATACAGACAGCTTATCTTCAGCCACACAGTGAAAACCCTCCCACTGTGCTGGTAGCAGCTGCCAAGAAATATTTTGGAAATTCACACTGCCAATCAGATCTTCCAGGGCCAGTCGGGAGCCTTGCTGGGCATAAAGTGACCCACTTTCTAAAACCACTTAGTGAGTGCCAGGAAAGGCAACCTTGGCACCCACGGGTACCCGGTTGAGGATCCCTGGTGTAGGAGATAAAAGGAAGCCAAGAGCCAAAAGCCAATCAAAGTTTCATAGCCACCGGTAAGACGGGAGGTTCCTTGCTGCTCAGATCAGTGATCAAACTCAACCCTGAATCTGTTCTAGCGGCCATAGTCCATCACCAGTTCTGTTTGGGCCCATTGTTGAGCTGCTTCATTTTGCATTTTCCCTAATGTTGAATTCTTTCTGCGAGCCAGCTTGGTGTGGTGGTTAGGAGTGTGGACTTCTAATCTGGCGAGCCAGGTTTGATTCCCCGCTCCTCCACACGCATCCATCTGGGTGACCTTGGGCTGGCCACGGCACTGATAAAGCTGTTCTGACCAAGCAGGAATCTCAGGGTTCTCTCAGCCTCACCCACCTCACAGGCTGTCTGTTGTGGGGAGAGGAAAGGGAAGGTGAATGTAAGCCGCTTTGAGACTCCTTCAGGTAGAGAAAAGTGAACTATAAAAACCAACTCTTCTTCTTCTTCATAAGGGCAGGATTCAATTTCCATTTTGAACAATTAGGGACAACCAGTGCATTATATTTATATGGATAAAATAAAATGTATTATAGCCCCCAAGCTGTTTATTATAATCCCCCTTTTCTCCCAGTCAACAGGACGAGATGCAAAGTAGGCGACATAACCAGCTGAAATCTCTCTTCACAAAAATACAATAAAAATTACAAAATTGAAGTAAGCCGTTTACCCCCTTCATAATAACTAATGTGCACTTAAAAATCACCTAAAAGACATTGGAAAGGCTCTCCCCTACATACACCCTCCCAAATCTCTGCAGTTTTGGGGTAGTCATAGTACAGCAGGGCCTCCAGAAATACCTTCAGACATCCCATGTTTTCTGAACATCTGAGAAAGAGGGTACTGTTTTCAGAATTTGTCTTTGAGGAGTACCTTTTTGTAAAAGGTAGATCTGAAATCCTTGTTAGTTGGCTATAACGTTGAGGATCGATTCAGGGAACTTATTATAATACACTTCATTTCACAAAAAAGCAGCATAACTCAGGGTTTTTTTCATTAAAGATGAAGAATTCTTAATATACATTTAGGAGCATTTGTGTGGGTCCTCCACCCTCCTCCCAGATATTAATTTCAGTTCTGTGGCAAATTTAGCAGAGTTGGGGATGGGGGGGGGAGGTTTTTCCCTCTGCCTCCACCCCCAACCTGTCTCCGAGACTTTGGCTTTCCATCCATCACGTGGAACGTGGCTTCACTTGCTCTCCTTGTCAAAGTCATTATTTAGACCCTTCTGTTGTCTGGATGAAAGGAAGGCAAGTTTAATTTCTGTTTGTTTGTCCCGCGGCTGCTGAAAAGCTATGCTTAAACATCCACTCTGTTGCCATGGGGATACCAGCCTGTCCTTTCCAAACAGTGATATCGGTACCCGTCTGTGCAGAGAATATCCGTGAGACTTAAAGGCACGGGAAGGAGAAAGATGCCTCCAAGATGCTTCTAAGCCCCTTCATCCTTCGCTTCGGTCCCTGGGACCATATGAAGCTACCTTATCCTGACCCTTGAACCTTCGGCCCATTAAAGTCAGTATTGTATACCCCCCAGCCTTTCTCAACGTTTTTTAACATTGAGAAACCCCTGAAACTTTTTTCAGGCTTCGAGAAACCCCAGAATTGGTGCAATCATGCAGAATATGGTTGGGAAGCAGAGCTGTGGACACGCCCACCTGGGGCCCCTCCCCTTCCTGTCCCCTCCAGGCCCATCATTGGCCATTTTGGGAGGGGGGGGCAAGTTGACGACTATATATGGTCATATCACCTGATAAATGTTTAACAAATTTTAAAAATATGTTTAAAATTAATGAACTCCGACCCGTTTGAGAAACCCTTCCCAGCCCGTCAAGAAACCACAGGGTTTCATAAAACTCTGGTTGAGAAAAGCTGGTCTGATTGGACAGCAGCTCTCCAAGGTCCCCGGCTGAGGTCCTTCCAATGACCGCCTGCCAGAGCTGGAATGGAATAGCAGAGATGAAACTTGGCTGATGATGAAGAATGAAGCACATGGCCCATAGGAAAGAGAAACCAAATTTGCAAGGTCATGTTGAGCAACAAGGCAGCTTATCTCCTTAGGATAATTTAATTCGTGGGTGGCCCAAAATTGGGAGAGGCTGCAAATAAGCTACAAATGCTCCAAGAGGAAATGTTACAGGTGTGAATGAGGAGCCAAAGGTAACAGGTAGCTGAGAGGGTTGTGGGGTGGGGCTTTAATGAAGGGTGGATGAGGTGAAATTGCATTTCTGCAGCAAAAAAAATTGCATTTTTTCAGCATTTTAGGTTATATAAGACATGAGTCAGTGGGAAAGACAATCGTGCTAAGAAACAGTTGAAGGCAACAAGACAAGGTGAAGACCCAACCTGAGATGGATTAGCTCGGTCAAAGAAGCTACGGCCCTCTGTTTGCAAGACCTGAACAAAGCTATTAATGATTGGACATTTTGGATAGCGTTAATTCATTGGGTCACCATAAGCTGGAACCTGCTTGACGGCCCTTAACACACACACACAGAGAGAGAGAGAGAGAGAGAGAGAGAGAGAACAGCTCAAGTAAGACCAGAGAATAAAATTGCTTCCTGTTTTCCACGAGGATCCAGAAAGAAACTGTAGGATTTAAACTACAGAGAGGGGAGTTTTGAAATGCTCCACTTTCCAGGTAGCACTGGAATAAGCTGCTTAGATGGGCAACAGAACCTCTTTCTTCCAGGGTTTTCCAAAATGGGGATATGAAAAGGTCTGAGTCGTGTTTCGGCTTATTCATGAGCGTCCCACTATTATTTGGATAGGTTCCGAATGAAAGGGCGTGTTGTCATTTAAGCATATTGATTGAAAACCAAATAGCCTTTAAGCGACCTCTGAGGCTGCAGAAATAAGCTTCTGGGATACATAACTTAGTACTTTTGACTATTTTTAGACAGTTATATACAACCAGGGATTATTTTTAGACCCCTCGGGTGACCTAAATAGAGGGGCGGAAAGACTTCAGGACCTTTTCACTGTGCAGCACAGTCCCAATCTGAATTGGGCCTGCAAGCTCAGCGGAGGCACAGAATTCCAGAGCATTCGCCAAGGCTATTGCAATAGCAAAGTGTTTTGAGCAGGCTATAAAAATGCTGCGTCTTGTTATTCTTTAATGTCAGGATTTGGGTTTCAGAGCAGCTCTCTGTATCTTGGCGTTTTTCCAAGTCGTTCAGAGCACGGATGGGGTTTTAACCTCCTAGCGGTGCTGTGAATGGGAATTCGAGCCCCAGGCCTTCAGCAGACTTCCAACCCACAGGTCTCTTGGTGAGGAAGAAGCCTTCCTCCAGATTTAGAGAACAAATTTGTGCAAACAAAGCAGGCTTTCTAAAAAGAAAAAGTGTTTTAACCGCTAGGAGTTGACCTCCGACCATGATGCTCCAGTCCTCAAAAATCCCTTAGCATAGGATGGCAGGGGTGGCCACACTGTGGCTCTCTAGATGTCCATGGACTACAATTCCCATGAGCCTTATGGGAATCGTAGTCCATGGACATCTGGAGAGCCGCAGTGTGGCCACCCTGCCACAGGAGATGCCCATGAAGGATGGCGACCACAGGACAGTGGGCCGTGACTGGCTCTGGCAGATCGAATGAACAGTTGTTCCTCTGGTCTGCTGAGTCTGAACACGCACACTGGCCTGAAACATATTCCGTGAGCCAATGGACAGGGTGCTTCTGAAATCCTTGCATTTCCCCCCACCTTTTTGAGTCCGTGGGCATTGTTGGAATTCTGCCACATGGTAGTGTTGTGGCTGCCACAGGAAGTGGAGCCAAGCACAAAATGCCAGGGAGGAAGATTAGACATTATCAGGTAGCCAAACGCCCACCTAGCCCCTCCCACATTCTAAAAGCACTGGGTGGGCTCTGGGAAAGGTGTCCCAGAGGAAGGTAAGGCCATTTGTCAGACATCACAACACTCTTCTGCCCAGAATACAGTTGAGGCCAAAATGACCAATGAAGCACCACCACTGGACATTAGAACTTAGGAACAAGTGCACACTGGCCCTGCCAGTGAATCATGGGATCATTTACTCTTACCTTGCATTAATAACTGCTGACTGGTCTTAGGGACTGTTTTTATGACTTTTTATAATCTCTGTACGAATGAGTTTTATGTTAACTGCCCCGAGCGTGCTCGCAGGGAGAGCCAATGTGGTGTCGTGGTTAAGAGCAGAGGCCGGTTTGGATTCACCGCTCCTCCACATGCAGCCACGTGACCTCGGGCTAGTCACAGTCCTGTCAGAGCTGCTCTCACAGAGCAGTCCTGTCAGAGCTCTCTCGGCCTCCCCCACCTCACAGGGTGTCTGTTGTGGGGAGAGGAAGGGAAAGGCGATTGGGCGGCGAAGAGCAGGGCGTGACAGCTTAAACAAACCAATAAATAAAGCACACACTTGCAATTACATCGATGACATTTACATGGCTTTAAAAATCTGTCCATCACAGCGCTCTTCTCTTCTCCCCCAGGTGATATCGGGGGCCAGATGGGCCTTTTTATCGGTGCTAGCATCCTCACCATTCTGGAAATATTCGACTATATCTACGAGGTACGTGCCAGCCCTTTCTTGCCTGACGTCAGCGAGGTCCGGCGGCTGCCAGTGTAGCAGGCGAAGGAGAACACATGTGTCTTGCTTGGCCCTCCTAATACCTGGCCTCTCCTGTTAGTGCTGTGTAGCAACAACACAAGTCAATCGCTATTTACACCATGTAGAAAAGGCTTATCCGGTGCTTAAAAGCATAAACATAACACAGCAATTCATCAAGGAGCGTTACGTAACTGTATGCAACTGTCTCTCACTTTAACGTTTCCTCCGCTGGATTTGGAATTCCCAGTGGCATTCCTACGGTTGCAGAATATTCTTGTAGAACAGTTTCCTGGAGGGCGTTGTGTGTTTTTTCACACAACAGGTTTCCTTGCTAGTAAACAATCAAACACATACTGGTTGCCGTGACAGGCCTCTTCCTGCCTTTCCCCTCTTCCGGTGACCCTGATAGACTCTGAGTCAGTTTGGTTCTGTTTGTTCAACACAGCGCCTGTTTAAATGTCAGGATTGACTTCTGACTACAAGTTTCCAAACTTCAACCCAAGCAGAACCATCAGGCCACGGCCCACCGTCCCCTCATAATCATCTCCGCTCTTTCGGCTACCCCACTTTCCCCCCTCACATCCCCCCTGATAGCCAAGAGGTCTGGGTGGACGCAGTTTGGTACCTCCAAAAGCCCAACAAGAACCTGTCTTATGGTATTGGCTGCCTATTGCTGCCCGGATCAGGTTCAAGGTTTTGGTTTTAACCTTCAAGGTCATACACGGGTTGGGACCCACATACCTGAGGGACCACCTACCGCTTTATGCCCCCCGCAGGGCCTTGCACTCTGCAGGTGAGAACCTGCTGGTCGTCCCCGGCCCGAAGGAAGCGCGCCTAGCCTCGACCAGGGCCAGGGCCTTTTCGGTCCTGGCCCCTACCTGGTGGAATGAGCTCCCGGGTGATCTGCGGGCCCTGCGGGATTTGTCAGCTTTCTGCAGGGCCTGTAAAACGGAGCTCTTCCACCAGGCCTATGGTTGAGGCTGGGGTCAACGAATCAGGGCCATCGCTCCCCCCCAGGAGTCGGAGTGTACACTACTCCCCATATCCTTTCCTCTTCACCTCTTTGATAATTGGGGGAGGGATGGGATTTTTAGCCGTCATGTTAGTAGATAGATGTTTTAATGGGAATTTTAATGGGGTTAGTTGTTGTGACCCGCCTCGAGCCTGTCGGGAGAGGCGGGAAATAAATCTAAAAATAACAATAATAATATACGTAGAGCGAGTCTCGACTTCATCCTGACTGAAAAGGCTAAAGGGACGTTAGTCAGAGGTGGTTCACCAGCCCAAATTGTAGGGAAAAATGCATGGTCTGCTCAATTCATGTGCTCAGGTCAGGTCAGGTCAGTTCAAACTTTACCACAGTTGTTCAGACCAAGTTGTATGAGGTTAATACATAAAAGGCTGTGTTGCCAACTGCCAGGTGGTGAAACGAAAAGGATGAGTCTGTGTGAGGCGAAAAATATAAATGAGAAACGTGCCATCGAACAGCTTCTGCTTCCGTACAAACAAAACATGTCATCGAGGGGGTGGATCCCCCGTAAGTCTCTGATCTCAACCCATTTGTTTTCGCCAGACTTCGTCTGCGGGACTGGAAATGGGTTCTGTCATGTCCCTCAAGCTGCCCCTTCCTGCAGCTCGATGAGCGTGATGGAAATCTCTTTTATTCTTGAACCAAAACAAGTTGATCTCCTAGGAATGGTTGGAGAACTAAGACTTATGCTCTTGATGACAAGTTTTGCTTGTACTGGAGCTATTCGATGACACAAATATTTCTCCTTTAGATATTTTCCCTCATCTTTTTTGTTCAACTTACTTGCTACGTGGCCACATTTTGGTTCCTCTCCTCCTGGTGGTGCGTGGAGATCTCCTGGAATAATGACCTGCACGTCAAGTCCTCCAGAAGGAAGTCTTCTCCTCTCTACACACCGTTTTGTCATTTCTAAGCCATGGAAGAAATTTCCCTTGGCTTCATACTGTGCTTGATTTCGGTTTCTTATGTCAGTTCTGTGCTAAGCAAACCTGTCTCCAGGCTTGGCTAAACAGGCAGCATTGAGCGATTAGGCGAACACGATCACCAATCTCCATCCTTCTCAGATGCCCATTCCCAAATTGAGGGAAAGGGCTCCCAAGTCCCCCATCTGTGTCAACCACTCTACGTTTTTATGGTTTATTAAAACCATTTATATCCCACCCTCCCTTGTGCTTCAAGGAGGCTTCTGAGAGTGGTTAAAAACGTTTGCAGTGGAAACCAAAATGAAACGGCAAAGGGCCATTGGCCTTTTTGAAAGTCCCCTCTCCTCACCTTCTTCCTGTCTAGGAGGCAAGAAGGGACTCTCTGGGTGTGGCAGATTTATATCCTTCAGTTCATGGGGGACCCTTAGCACTTGACAAGTTGGCCAACAGCATGAATGATGCCCCCAGGGCTCATGGCTGGCAGAGATGGGCTTGAATGCATGTGGGCAACATTGCAGAGCCTAAGATATAGAGTGGGGTGTGGGGATACCAGCCTCCAGGCAGGATCTGGAGATCCCCTGGAATTGCGGCTCATCTCATAGAATCATAGATTTGGAAGGGACCTCCTGAGTCATCTAGTCCAACCCCCTGCACTATGCAGGACACTCACATCCCAATCGCTCATCCACTGTAACCTGCCACCCCCTTGAGCCTTCACAGAATCAGCCTCTCCGTCAGATGGCTATACAGCTTCTGTTTAAAAATGTCCACAGATGGAGAACCCACCACCTCCCGAGGAAGCCTGTTCCACTGAGGAACAGCTCTAACTGTCAGGAACTTCTTCCGGATGTTGAGACGGAATTCCTCCTGCATTAATTTCATCCCCTTGGTTCTGGTCCGTCCCACTGGGGCAAGAGAGAACAACTCTGCTCTATATGGCAGCCTTTTAAATACTTGAAGATGGTTATCAGATCCCCTCTCAGTTGTCTCCTCTCCAGGCTAAACAGACCAACCTTTCCTCCTACGTCTTGGTCTCCAGACCCCTCGCCATCTTTGTTGCCCTCCCCCAGACATGCTCCAGTTTTATCAAGACTACAATGATCAGTTCCCCTGGAGAAAACAGATGCTCTGGAGGGTGGACTCTGTTGCATTGTGCCCCATTGCGATCCCTGTCCACCCCAAAATCTCCCCACCCTACCCCATTGGTGGCCAGTGAGGACCTAGCAACCCTAGCGGGGCCTAAGAAGATGGTGAAAAGAAAGGGTCCATGTCCTGTAGGGCAGGGGTAGTCAACCTGTGGTCCTCCAGATGTTCGTGGACTACAATTCCCATGAGCCCCTGCCAGCAAGCGCAGGGGTTCATGGGAATTGCAGGGGTAGTCAACCTGTGGTCCTCCAGATGTTCATGGACTACAATTCCCATGAGCCCCTGCCAGCAAACGCTGGCAGGGGTTCATAAGAATTGTAGTCCATGGACATCTGGAGGACCGCAGGTTGACCACCCCTGCTGTAGGGCTGTCTGGGAACGAGAAGAAGCCAGTCAGAGAGTGCCTATTTCTCTTTTGCCATACCAAGGCTCTGTTGGGACCAAGAGCATAACCCTGCCTCCCCTCTCTTGCAGTTGATCAAGGAGAAATTGTTAGATCTTCTCGGCCAGGAAGAAGAGGAAGGAAGCCATGATGAGAATGTGGTGAGTTTTCTACCCCACACTACTCTAGAAAAGTTTTGAGACAGGGGAAAGGCCCAGGGCCTCGACATGAATTGGAGACCTGCACCCTCCATCCTGCCAAAGGAAAGGCCGTTTTGCACATGCCTGGGAGCACTCTTGTTTTTTTATTCATGCCTTTTACGATTAAGTCCTGACCCCTTGAAAAGTTTCTGGGCTTGAGGGAAGGAGACCCCAAGGTGGCTCTCTGAAGTTCAGGTGACGTGTAATTTCTGAAAAATAAAGGGGCAGGGACACCATCTTTGGTGCGTTCTGGCCTTGAAAGCCAGCCCCTCATTAATGAATCAATCAGTAATGAAGGAGAGAGAACCTCCCAGCAACATACTCTTAAATGTGGACTTCTGCAGAGAGCCAGTATCTCTCCGGTGCTGCTGAACTTCTGTATGTGTCCCCTCGGCCAGCTAGTCTGGTGTTCCGGGCTTGGGTGCCTTCAGTATGTATCAGCATTGCTATTAAATCTCGTATGCAATGTTTTTTTTCCATCCCTGAGGAAGCAATCGAAAGAACTTTGGGCAAACAAACCTGGTTAGAACCATTAAGGAGCTTCAGGCCATTTTTTCTGGGAGTAAGCTCAGAATAAATAGCAGACTTACTGCTGACCTTCATGGGGCCCGTCTCCAATCCATATATTTGATGAAGCTCAGGCCAAATGAATGGATGTGCTGGGAAGGCTTTTCGCTGAGTTTAGGAATGAGCTGTAGGGCACAGAGGCAGGCTGGGACAGTGTAAATTTGCAAAGAAGTCAGCTTGTCCTCCTTTGCAGCGAATCAAACAAGTTCTGCCTTTGGGGGGTCTGCTGAGATTGTAAAAATGTGTTTGCTGTCCACAAGAACTGCGGAAGGGGCCAGACCTCTCAGGAATTCTGGGTCCTTTTTTTGAGTTAAACATTCGTGGCAGTCAACGAATAATCATGGACGTAGATTGTAAGCCGCTTTGAGAGTCCTTCTGGTCAAGAAAAGGGGCATATATGAACCAACTTTTCCTCTAGATCAGGGGTAGTCAAACTGCGGCCCTCCAGATGTCCATGGACTACAATTCCCACGAGCCCCTGCCAGCATTTGCTGGCAGGGGCTCCTGGGAATTGTAGTCCATGGACATCTGGAGGGCCGCAGTTTGACTACCCCTGCTCTAGATTATCCCAAGGGTAAATTATACTTTTCGTGGGCCACCATGACAGAAGACAGCCTGGATTAAGTCAGGCTGTCTCAACTTTTTTACCATTGAGAAGCCCCTGAAACCTTCTTCAGGCTTTGAGAAACCCCAGAAGTGACGCATAGCTGTGCTCACACCGACCTTCGGCCCCCTCCCCTTCCCACCCTCTCCAGGCCCATTCAATATGGAAGCCATCATACTATATACCAATCAATTAACTCCAGACCATTCAAGAAACCCTTCCAGAGCCAGCAAGAGACCCCAGCCTGGATTAAGTGGTCTCCAGAGCTTTGGGCATATGACCCCTCTGTGCATTCGGAGTGCGCCGGAGCATGCTAGCCCTACCCCACACACAACTGCCAGCTCATCAGCAGTGTGTCTACATGGGGCGGAAGTGTGCTTAAGTAAATTTCCCAGATTAGGGGCACTGCTTTCCAAAAATAGGGTGTGAGACAGTACCTTAAGTTCTGTCTTCTTACACATTCCAGTCCCAATCCAAATTGGGTCCCAGCATGCCTGAGAACTAGGGTTGGGAAATAGCTGGAGATGAGGGGAGGGTGGGTTTTGGGGAGGAGAGGGACTTCAGTGGGGTAGACTACCATAAAGTCCACCTTCTAACGTGGCCATTTTCTGCGGGGGAATAGATTCCTTGTTGCCTGGAGATCAGTTAGAATCCCAGGAGATCTCTTGGGGGCAACAGAGAACCGAGTCCTGGGTTCCTGAGAGCCAGCCTGGTGTAGGGTTAGGAATGGCTAGGAGTGCGGACTTCTAATGTGGTGAGCCAGGTTTGATTCCCTGCTCCCCCACATGCAGCCAGCCGGATGACCTTGGGCTCACCGCAGCACTGAGAAAGCTACTCCGGCCAAGCAGTAATCTCAGGGCTCTCTCAGCCTCAGCCACCTCTCAGGGTGTCTGTTGTGGGGAGAGGAAAGGGAAGGGGATTGTAAGCCGCTTTGAGGCTCCTTCAGGGAAAGAAAAGTGGCATATAAGAACCAACTCTTCTTCTTCTTCTTCTTCTTCCTAGTAAGGAACTCCAGGCACTCTTCTGATTGAAAGTCATCAAGATGGCCACAAGAATTTCATAACATTAAAACAGGCTCTGGGAGATAAAATAGAATATAGGCATGATCCAGCCAAAATTATGCATTTTTAAAATCTCAGTGATTCCCACAGAGAGTGAAATATGTGCTTAAATCTCTCCCACAGAAATATGCCAGGCATATTTTTATAGCCAATTTTCCTGTACTTCAGGTTGAACAAATTATCCTATCCAAACTGCTGGGGTTGGAAACGGAAAAGGAATCTGCTTTTCAGAACTGAAGTCACGCCCCCCCCCCCGCTCCCCCCGGAAAATGCACCATTTGAAATGCAGCCGGTCAAAGTGCAAAATGTGATTGTTTTGAGAACCGTGACTTCCCTTTAAAAAATAAGATTACAACCCGGCAAAGTTAAACGCTCTGAAGTCCCACTGATTTCAGAGAAAGAGATTAACGTCAGATGCTTAATCCCCCCCCCCTGTTAAAATCAATTAGGATTTAAGAGCTGTAATGCTGATTGGATTTTGTCCAACATGCACACGCTGCTCCCCGAATGTCTGTTTTGACACTGGGATCATCGTACGAAGCAAGGTCTCCCGAATGGGTGGGAGTTAATTCATTTTTTGGACATGGTTTAAATTTGTTAAACATTGATCGGGTGATACGACCATATACAGGTCATGTCAACAAGTCCCTCCCTCCCCAAATGGCCAATGAGGGGCCTGGAGGGGGTGGGAAGGGGATGGGCCCCGGATGGGCGTGTCCACAGCTCTGCTTCCCAACCCTATTCTGCATGATTGCGCCGCCTCTGGGGTTTCTCATATCCTGAAGAATGTCTCAGGGGTTTCTCAATGGTAAAAGAGTGGAGAAAGGCTCGTATGGAGCGAACCACATGTATGCAGAGCCTACAATGGGCATCAGATTTCGTTCTGATCTCTAAATTTCTTCCTGAAATCGGCAATGCAGATCTGGAATACCCAGGCTATCTTCTCAGCTCCTGCCCTTATTTCCGCCATAGGAGTGGTAAAGGCAGGAGGAGGGAGCAAAAAGAGAGTGAAGGGTGTGGGTGATGATGTCACTTCCGATGACGTGTCACTTCCAGGGGGCGTGGCCTAGAGGCGTGGTGAGCTGCCTTCAATTCCAGGGGTCCTTGGAGTCATAAAATTGATTTCAGGGCCTCCTCCACCCCGTCTAAAGATTGGGAAAGGCTGACGTAGAGGGTGGCATCCCAAATCGTGCCCCTTTGCTACCCTGGCTTCCTTCTTTCTCTCTCTCTCTGCCTCTCCCCCTCCCCCCTTCTGCAGAGCACGTGCGATCCTTTGCCAAACCACTCGGACCCCATCAGCCACACTGTGACAGTCCCCCTGCAAACGACCCTCGGCACGCTGGAAGAGATTGCGTGCTGACGACACCCTCCCCAGGCCCCAGGCACGGCCCGGATGGCAGGAACGCCTAGCCGAGAGCCCGGGAACAGCGCGCAGGTTCGCCGTGCAGGGTGGGGGAACGGCCGAGGAATCTGCTATGCATCCAACTCTTCTCTTTCTCTTTTTTGCCAAAATCCAGCGAGAGATGCCTTGGACTCCCCTGCATCGCCCCTGTCCATTTGGAGATGGGAGGAGGAGGAGGAGGAGGAGAGGGCAGGAAGGGGCGGGGCCATCTCCCCCCCCCAGCAGAGGCTGCGTCTTGGTTTTTGAACTGTCCGAACCGGATTACCGAGGAGCGGCCATTTCCGAGACTGCCCACCAAACTTGTACAGAAGAAGCCTGCATGCCAGTCCTTTTGATGGCAACATCTCCCCCCGCCCCCTTGGTTTTTCTTTACAAGCCACGTCTCTTGTCTAAAAGCTGTTTGTTCGTTTCTTCCCCCCACCACGAAGGGGGGCGGCCACGGCACAGACGCCCCCCCCCCCCCCACGTTCACCGTTCCTTCAAAACTCCACAGGCCGAGTTAGAATAAAGGGGGAGGGATCAAAGACGGACCGCCACACCCCCCCCCCCTCTGATTTTTATCGAAAATCCATGGCAGGGTCACAGAGCTTTGGAGGGTAGCTGAGGTGAGCAGGACCCGGTGAAATCAGCTTGCCTCATCTAACCGCAGGAGTCAGCCCCCCCCCCGCCCAACACACCTACACACAGAGACACCTGCCCCATCAGCGCACACATTTCTGCCACAGCTACTGTTGTGATCAGGTCGGTGTGTAATACGATGTGTGTTTCGGGACTGGGGGTGGGGAGGCCGAGTCCGGCTGACTCTCCACCCTGGCTTGCTCCTCATTCTTTACAGTGCTATTAAAGGAGGTCTTGCAGAAGGGGGGTCCGGTGGTTTCGCTTGTCTCATTTCCACCCTCGCTGACGTTTGGGGAGAGATCGAGGGGAGGGCTTTGTAGGGGGGGGGGCAGGTTCCTGAATGACACCGGAAAAATTGTATTTATTCATGTAATTTGGATACTGACCCTTACTGTGCCGTCTCGGCGGGAAATGGGAGAGGCGTGTTGAAACATTTGGGACTGTATAAACAAGCAAACAGATATAACATAACAACAACAACTGGGTAATCACAACAGGGTCATGGTTAGGGACTTGCAGGGTGTCAAGATCTCCTGGCAAGAGACCGGTTATTGGCCTCATCTGAAAGCCTGGAAGGAGACCCTGCAGAACTGTTGTAGATCTGATAGGGCCTTGATTTCATTGGGGAGCTCGTTCCATGAGGTTGGGCCCACAGATGAAAAGGCTCTGGCTCTGGTTGAGGCCAGGTGTCGTTCTTTGGGGCCAGGGATCCCCAGAGTAGTAGATGGGGTGTGTCGCTCTTTGGGGAATATACTTGAATAGATGGTCCTTGACATACGCAGGACCCTAACCACGTACGGCCTTGAAGGCAAATGGTAAACACAAGCATCCTCTTCTTGAAAAGGTTAACTAATTTGTATTCACTGTTGTTAACTGGGCTGTGGGAGGGATGGCAGCGTGGGCCTACCTCACTCATCAGATCCTAGAAACCCAGCAGGGTCAGAACATGGATGGAAGACCACCGAAGAAGACTCCGAAGATGAAGGCAGTAGGCCAGGGGTGGTCAACCTGTGGTCCTCCAGATGTCCATGGACTACAATTCCCATGAGCCCCTGCCAGCCCCTGCAGTAGTCAACTATTTCGGCTTCTTGCTGGCCTTGATAGCCCCTTGGTGTAAGTCAGCTGCGACTTGAGGGCACTTTACACGCATGCACATTAAGCAGCCACCTCAGCCGCTATCAAGGCTCTCTTGTTGGCCCAGATGGCGGCAGCCCATGATGATGTCATCGCGGCGCCTCAGGATGATGTCACTGTGTCGCTTCACCTGGCTTGATTCACTGGGGCCTGGCGTCATCTCAGGTGGCTCCATGGACTCGCGTGAGCTCGGTTAAGCGTTTCAAGAGAGCATTCCAGTGGAGCCCCTTCCAGCAGAAAAGGGCGAACAGAAAGCGGAGCAGGTGTGAACAGCTGTGTGGAAACGGCCTCAATTTCCAACTCAAGGCAAAATTTGCTGTGACAGAAACATCCTGGGCTGGACCCAGGCAAAGTATCCCATTCATGCAAGGCATTTCTGCCATCCTTACCTTTTCTGCTCGTGCCTCCCCAACTCCTGTTGCAGTTCATTCATCTCTGCAAAATGCTGATTTTTTGAGGGACACAGAACCCTCCGGAGGCACAAGGGGGGTCTGCAGCAATAATAATGATAATAATAATTAATAATAGTATCTTATTTCTAACCCACCCGTCCCCAAAGGTTCAAGGCAGGTAACAACATATATAAAGCCATTTAAAAAGTTTAAATATTCTGCATATAATTGCTTCTGACCATCTTTCATTTCCCAGTTGGGGAAGGACCAATGTCAGTATGGTGAAAATTCAGCTGATGGTTTAGGCAGGGGTCCCCTAAAATTTTGGTGTCATTCCTGGCTTCAACAAGAAGAGGCAACTAGCAGAAATTACCCCACCCTGTCAGTTAGCAGAAAATTTAGCCTGGGTCCACCCAGCTGTTCCCCTGGGAGTGCGCATTTTGAACAGAAAAACATACAGAAATTCAGCAATGCTCTGCCGTTTCTTTCCTGCCTTGTGCTAGCTGTTCAGAAAAAGGATGTACCGGCCAAATTAAAGCCACTCATCTTCCAGGTTATGGCTTGAAAGTCTATT
This sequence comes from Paroedura picta, assembly GCF_049243985.1. Classification (NCBI taxonomy): domain Eukaryota; kingdom Metazoa; phylum Chordata; class Lepidosauria; order Squamata; family Gekkonidae; genus Paroedura; species Paroedura picta. The sequence goes on from NC_135384.1 coordinate 25,633,944, forward strand.
GTGATAATGCCTAATTGCGAACAAGGTGCGCTTGGCACATCATAAATATGTTGCTCATCTCCCAGTAAATATCAGGGGAGCCGTTCCAGAATGACAGGATATTTGATGTATTTCCAGAGAGGCCTCTCTGCACAGAACAGGCATTGGCAAAGGTGCAATTTCAGGAAGGAGAGGAGGCAGGAAGAAAATGCCGCTTGCTTCTCCAGGAGGACGATCCAGAGCGAAAGAGGCCTTGCAGAAATAAATTGGGTTGGTGCCGTGTGGAAAGTTGACCGATCTGTCGATGCTAATGCAAAACTTGCACCGGTGGATAATTAAGGGATGTTTTTCCCAAGTTAAAGTTGCCAACCAGCTTGTGAGGTTCCTGCCGATTGCCACACTAAACCATGACGCCGTGCAAAGATTGGAAGACTGTTAGGACACCTCACTGATACATTGCCGAGACTAAAGAACAATAGAAGAGGAAGAAGAAGAAGAGTTGGTTCTTATATGTCGCTTTTCCCTACCCGAAGGAGGCTCAAAGCGGCTTACAGTCGCCTTCCCTTTCCTCTCCCCACAACAGACACCCTGTGGGGTGGGTGAGGCTGAGAGAGCCCTGATATCACTGCTCAGTCAGAACAGTTTTATCAGTGCTGTGACTAGCCCAAGGTCACCCAGCTGGCTGCATGTGGGGGAGTGCAGAATCGAACCTGGCATGCCAGATTAGAAGTCCGCACTCCTAACCACTACACCAAACTGGCAATAATATCGGGGTGTTTATCTCTTCCTGTCGCCAACCCCCCCCCCTCCTGAGTCTCAGTTCTAGCGGGAAAACAGACTATGCTGCAACAAAGACACAGCAACTCCCTGCGAAAAAGCCAGGTAAGACCTGACAGTAAAGGGAGACGAAACCAAGCACACTTCACACAGCCCATGCCCCCCAAGACCCCCCCCCCCCATTCTGCCAAGGGCCCTATAGCATCACTTAGCATGCCCAATGGGGACAGGTACGGAGTTCCATCAAAGGCTAAATGAATGGCCAGGTGCAGCCAGATGCCCAGATGCATATCTAAGTAAAAGGTCCCGAGGAATGGAATGCACGAATCCGTGGCAGGATCACCCACTTCTGACACAGCTAACCTGAGCTCCTCAAATTCCACAAGCTATGCAGGGCGACTACCTAGGAAGTCCAGAGCGGCTGCATAGACAGAGGCGGGCAATGGCTACCCACCCCTGAAGGTCTCTTGTCTTTAAACCCCATTAGGGGGAATCGTAAGTCAGTGGTGACTTGACGGTCATGAACTACAAGCTTTTTTGCCAGTGGGCAGGTAACGGCTAGGTGTTTGGCTCTTGATCAAGAGTGATGTCCTGGCCTTGCAGACGTAATCATTCACAGGACTCAAAAACAAGAGGTGCCACAGTTCTCACAACCCTCCAGAGCCAGAAATATTTGTTTTCTCCATTCTCAATGTGTGATGAAGTTACAGGAGAGTCCTGGACTCTTGTTTTCCAGCCCCCAGAAATGGATCTATAGTAGTAAAGGACCTCTAAGCAGGTCCAGAGTCTCTTTCCCTCACAACTCAGCAACCAGAGGTTGTCCCAGACTGAGAGTTTCGGGAGTCCTATGGGCCATGCCCAGGTTGCCGCACTGTTTAAAGGTATATTGAGAGCAAGGGAAGAGAAGAGCATTAGACACTCTGGCCAAGGTGTCGAACTAGGGTTTGGGTCTGGAGATCCAGAGTCAGATTTCCCTTCCTGCCATGGAACATTGGTTCAGTTGTTCACCCGAAACTACACAGCCCCAAAACATCCCTTTTCCTCCTCCTCTCCAAGGTACACATGCCCAACTCTCCCACCCTCTCCTCTTCAGCACCCAGAACTGAATCATAGAATCATAGAGTTGGAAGGGGCCATACAGGCCATCTAGTCCAACCCCCTGCTCTACGCAGGATCAGCCCTAAGCATCTAAAGCACAGTATTCCCAAGGAGGCCTAGCCGATGCAGAATAGAGTGTTCTGGTTACTTCCCGTGCTCTGGATTCTCTGATCCTAGCAAGGCAGCCTGATATTGCATTTGCCTTCTTCGCTGCAATATAGCACTGTGGGCTCATATATAATTTCTTGTCCACCAATCGTATGCCCCTTCTGGGGTGCAGAAAGGGAGGGACTCTTCTGCACCCAGTTTGGCGAGTCGTGCCTACCACGGAACATGCCAGCCTGCTGCCAAAGGCCTGTGAGAGGGTGCCACAGGGGAGAGGCTGCCTGAAGAATGGCACCATCGCATGGAAGGATAGCGGGAGATACAATTCAGGAGTGAACAGAGCCTGGAGCTATGGAACACTTTGAAGGTAATAGCCAGCCCTTTGGGGAGATGGGGAACTGGTCTGTGGGGGGCTTCCCAAATCCTTTCTTCACCAACCCACAATTCACAGGCCCCTTACTGGGACACACAACACACACAAACACACATTAACAGTGCCATCCTGTGCAACATTCCCAATGCAGAACAGAGGGGCATTATAACTTCCCTTGCTCTGGATTCTCTGCTTCCAAAAATGCCAGCCTGATATAACATTCGTCTTCTCCGCTGCTCTATGGCACTGTGGACTCCTAGTCAACTTTTTGTCCACCGACCGGATGCCCCTTCTAGTGATTTCCTTTTAATCTGGAGAAAAGCCACAGGGACTGCACTCCAGTTTGGGGTAAAAATGGTGGTATGGCTGCAGACAGAGCATCCATCTGGACCCTCCGCCCACAGTTTACATAGGGGGTAGTGCTAAGGTCCCCTTGCAAAAAGGGGAGGGCCTCAATACTGTGCATTACCCCCCACCCCAGCATGGGGGGTGGGTGCTGCCCCTCCTTCCTCCTCCCGTGCTGCTTACAGCCGCCTCTTCCATGCAACCAGGGTCTGGAGAAACGCAGGTTAAAAAATATTAGTATGATTATATGTGTATACATATATAAGAGACTCTTGTGGCGCAGAGTGGTAAGCGGCAGAAATGCTGTCTGAAGCTGTCTGTCCATGAGGCTGGGAGTTCGATCCCAGCAGCCGGCTCAAGGTTGACTCAGCCTTCCATCCTTCCAAGGTGGGTAAAATGAGGACCCAGCTTGCTGGGGGGGTAAACGGTAATGACTGGGGAAGGCACTGGCAAACCACCACGTATTGAGTCTGCCATGAAAACGCTAGAGGGCGTCACCCCAAGGGTCAGACATTGACTCGGTGCTTGCACAGGGGATACCTTTACCTTTATACATATATAAGGGGAAAATGATCTTTAAAGGCATTTGTTTAAGCACTTTAAATAAAGAACAGGCTGGATCGGAGGGTTCCACCCATCAGCCTCCCGTTTTGTGCCTCTGATCATCACACCACCTCAAGTGGCCAAGGGCGTTCCGTGTGGCCTCCCATGCCTAGAGACCACCCTGGAAAGCAGCCATTATCTCCACGGGGACTATTCAGTCAGCTGGGGATGAGCTGTGATCCCAGGGAATCCCCAGGCCCCACCTGGAGGCTGGCATCCCTAGTTCTTCCCAACAGAGGGGAGCAGGCTTAAGGCCTCAGGGAAGCAGCCGGCGAGGTCCACAAGATCCGCCGGCTGCTTGGCAGCACTGATGAATGGGGCCCCGTAAACTAAATGAAGGACCGTTGGGGCTGGATTAATGTCCTGCCCCTTCCCAGCAACGGGGCCCATCTCCGTTCCAACTCATTCAACATCAGGAGGGCATTTTTCTCTGTCTTGTGGAGACATTTCATTTGCGGGGAAGACAAAGTAACTCTCAGGATCTTAAGAGCCAGCTGCTGCCCCCTAGGAGGAAGGTTTCTTGCCGTAGTTTCCAGCTGTGGACGGGGGGGGGGGGGAGTATTCCTTCACTCTTGGCCAGATTTCCCTGTTGAGGAGGCAAATTTGGGGTCCAGGAGGCGCATACCCGCTCCCTGCCCTCCTAACAACAGTAGGCATGATTTCCTGAATGCTCTTTAGGTTCTGGGAGAGATTTCTTGCTGCTGGTGAACGGGAACAAGGCCATGCACAATTGGGGGGGGGGTTAACCCCCCCTCTCCAGAAAATATTAAATTAAATAAATAATACCAAAAGCTACTCACTGGATCAATGAAAACCTATTCAGAATGATACGAGAGAGAAAAATAATTGAAAAAGAGTTTACAAATCCCCCCCAAAGTGAAAACGAATTAAGACATTTCACAAAAGTTCTGGAATGTATAGTAAGCCAACCCTCCCTTTTTTAAAAAGAATCCTGTGCTTGAACCTGAATGGTCATATTTCCACGGCATTTTGTTATCACAGCCCGGGGGGGGGGGGGGAGATGACTGACATTTCATCCCAAGCACTGAGGAAAAATGGGAGAAACGGAGATTTTTGTGCAATCGCACATTTTGGTCCCACCACTAGCAAAATCCTCAATGCATAACTATTGGTTACTATCTTGGTACCTTTGTAAACGGTTAGCCACTATAAAGCTGTATTCCATTCTGTGATCAAGGGAGGGAAAAAATCCAGAATGAATTTGAGTGTTTGCAATTTAAGGCTAATGGCACCATCTGGTGGCCACAGTACTTAGTGCTTGTTGTTGTTGTTATGTGCGAAGTCGTGTCCGACCCATCGCGACCCCATGGACAATGATCCTCCAGGCCTTCCTGTCCTCTACCATTCCCCGGAGTCCATTTAAGAGTCAGAGAATCACCCAGAGCGGGAAGAAACCACTGAGGGTCATCCAGTCCAGCCCCCACCCTTCTTCCTCTCGTTTTAAGCACCTTAAACGTGGAGCACCCCTTCTCGGGGACTTAAAAATCACCCACTCTTGACTGGTTCTCATCCAATCTCCTCCTAAAAACTTCCAACAAGGGAGACTCCACCACCCTCCGAGGTAGCCTATTCCATCTACTAACAGCCCTTGCCGTCAGAAAATGCTTTCTAATATTTGAGCTTCCTTCCCCGTAATTTGAACTCATGGCTCCTAGTCCTGCTCTCTAAAGCTGCAGTACACAAGCTGGCCCCCTCTTCCACAGGTCTGTCTTTTGTCATAGTTCACCCCGGCTACCCTATCCCTTCTGGCCCCTCCTCTTTTCCAGGCCATGCATAAGGTGAACAGATTTTAACATTGGTAAAGCGGGACACCATTGACTGGGGGGGTTCTTGATTAAAATTTTGGTCTATATGGAGCAACAAAAAGTTTCATAGAACGCAAAGATAGTATTGTAATATATATATATATTTTAATTTCAACGTAAGTACAATTTGCCAGGTATCCCCAGATGTCCCTCCAAAAGTGGGACAATCTGGTCACCCCACTCTCTCAACCTCTCCTCATAAGGCACAGATTCCAACCCCTCAGCCACCCTAGTTGCCCTTCTCTGACATCTCCCAACTTGTCAAGATCTTTCTTGAGCTGCAGCGCCCAAAACTGGACGCCTCCCTCCAAGTTGGAGAGGAACCACTGATGACCCACAGAATCCCCTTTGGGTTCTACCAACCAGCCAATTACAAATCTGTTTGATGGTGAACTTACCCATCCCCGTTTTTACTAACTTTCTCACAAAAATAGCAGCAGCAGCATTATTATTTCAAATTTATTTCCCACCACTCCTGAAGCCTGGCCTAATCCATCAGGGCTCTTATGTCCCTGGGAAGGCCCTGTTTCGGTCTGACCTCTTGGCTTACTCTGGGCTCCAGTAAATTTCATGGCTCAGATCCTGAGCATTCACGCTGCACCCTGTCTAAGCTAAGGCCGTGTACAAACCAGACTCAGAGCGGCCTCCTGGCAGGGCCAGCGTGTTTGTATGCAGCTTCCTTGGCAACCAACTCATGCGTTTCCTTCCTTGTTGTAGCAGCAACCTTCTTCATTGGGGCTGCCTGGGACTTTGCTATGGATCTGGAGTCAGCTGGAGATCCCGGGGGGACGCAAGGCGTGGCCTCACCACCAGTTCACTTCATTCAGCAACCAGTAAGTGGACCTTCTGGGCTGTGGAAATGGGCACAGATTGATTTGTATTGACTCCAATCTCTGCATTGCTTTTCCCCCAGTGGGGACCCAAAGTGGCCTATATATCCTTCTCTCCTCCTCCCTGCAATGTAGGTCAGACTGTGTGGCTCACCCAACAAGACCCAACCAGCTTGCGTGACGGAAGCGGGATTCGAAGCTGGGTCTCTCCGATTCCAGTCCAACGCTCTAACCATGGTGTTGTAGTTTAAGAGCAGCAGCTTCTGAACTGGCGAGCCGAGTTTGATTCCCCCCTTCTCGACGTGCAGCCAGCTTGGTGACCTTGGACTGGTCGCAAGTCTGTGTCGAACTGTTCATGCAGAGCAGTTCTGTTAGAGCTCTCTCAGCCCCACCTACCTCACAGGGTTTCTGTTGTGAGAAAGGAAGGGAAGGCAACTGTGAGCCACTTCGAGACTCCTTTGGGAAGTGAAAAGCAGGGAATGAAACCCAACAGTACAAATCCCTCCCGTCCTTTCTGGAATTATTAAGCCAGCCTCTACCGCAGAATTAAAACGAGCCACATCCGAGCCAGGGAAAACAGACTGGATTTCTTTTTCTCCCAGGTTGCCCAACAGCCAGAGGTGACAATTCTTCAGCAGATGCCCTGGACCCCCTCTTCTGCTCCTCTGGCCAACAGAGGAGGCCAAATCAGGGAAGGTAGGGAGCCAGCAAATGAGGGAGCCGTGCCTGCCACGAGCCAGGGGGTCTGGAGGATGAGAAGGGTGAAATTGGGGGCAGGAGCACTGCCACATTCCTTTGCAGGGGGTGTGATGGATTCCGTCCCAGACTGGAAGGCAGGAAACGGGGACCAGGGGCTGGCCAACTAATCTAAGCGCAGACCCGGAGGTGTTTGTGTGCACAAGGTCCACTTTGGGGCAAAGCCAATGCAAGGCCAAGGGGAGAGCCAATCCAGTTTTTGGCATGGTGGTTGCATCTGGGTTGCAGTCCGACTGAAGCAACAAGTAGTTTCTGGCAATGCCTGATGTCAAAAGCTTTTTTGTGTGCCATCTGACCTCAGGGGGGTCAAAAGCTCTCCACCATCATGTGAGAGTCAATCGTTGGCCGGAAAAGGGGGGGGGAGGAAAAGAAGGGTGCTGTTTTTCCTCCTTGAAAGGGATTTTGTCAGTTCCTCCTCCTGTGCTATTAAAGGCCAGGAAATCGAACTAGCAAGGACTGCTTGGATTTTATATATTTTTAATAAAGATGACGAAGAATAAGAAGAGCTGGCTTTTAGAACTGGCTTTTTACTCCCCGAAAGAGTCTCAAACAGACTTACAATCGTCTTTCCTTCCTCTCCCCACAACAGGCCCTCTGGGAGGTAAGTGGGGCCGAGAGAGCTCTGACAGAACTGCTCTGTGAGAACAGCTCTATCAGGACTGTGAGCAGCCCAAGGTCAGCCAGCTGGCTGCACGTGGAGCAGAAACCGCTATTATAAACCACGGTTTCCTTATTAAACGGCAGGAACAGCAATTAGATAGTTGTCTATTTGTGATGACAGGGCCATATGTGTAGTTTTGAGAGCAGTATTGTGTGTATATTTATATATATATATATTTTAAAAATGTTAAGTTGAGCTGCAACCCAAAAAATCCCTTGACCACTGGCCAAGATCTCCATTTTACACTTAACGCTTTCCTCCTTCCCTCTTGTTCTGTGTCAAGCCTTCCTCTTGCATTCTTTCTTTCCTTTGCTCTTTCTTTCGGGGCAGATCTGATGGAGATGATGATGATTCAAAACACCCAGATGCACCAGGTGATCATGAACAAACTGGCCATGGCAGCAGCGGCCTGCTTTGGGCTCAGCTCGGCTCAGTCGTCCGCCCAGGTGGGTATCTCAAACTGGACTACCGTCTCCCCCTCCCTGGAATGTCCTCTTAAAATTGCCCTGTGCTTGTCACTCATCAAATGAGTCATAACCTTGATCCTTGTATTGACGAGACAGCCTAACAGTAGAATATCAGGAACAGAATGAAATCTCAATCTTTCAATCTCTCTCATATCCCCAAAGGGCTTGAACTCAGATATGACTGCCCCTCCCTAACTCCACAGGATGTTTTCTTCCTCTTCCCGGGTCCACGTGATCAGAGACCCCACCCTGTGCAGCCATTAAAAGCAGCGGCTTCTAATCTGCCCAGCCGGGTTTGATTCCTGGCTCCTCCACATGCAGCCAGCTGGGCCTTCCTCTGATAAGAATATAAGAGGGGCCCTGCAGGATCAGAGCAGAGAGGCCGAGGCCTTTCCCTGATGCTGCCTCTGGGCTCTGGGATTCAGAGGATGAGTGCCCCTGGACATGGAGGTTCTGGTCAGTCACTAGGGCCAGTAGCTCTTGCTAGACTTAAGCCTCCACAAATCTGTTTATTCCTCTGGCAACAAACCCCACGTTTGAACCCAGATTCCCCCAGCACCATACTTCTTGCCTTCTCTCTCCCTCTCTGCTTTTCTGCCAGTGAAGCAAAACACAGAGGGCTCCCATGGTGAAGGTTTAGCTATCCTATGAATTATTGTGCCTCGTTTCCGGGATCGTACATGGTCGGGTACTGACCAGATCCCTGCTTGTTCAGCATCCTGTGTGCCTCAACCATCCCCTTGGCTACAGCTTTCCCCAGGTTTTCTTCCTCTCCTTTGTTCCCTGCAGGTCCCCCATTTCCCTTGGCAGGTAGAAGATGATGAAGACGCTGAGCCGGAAACTCTGGTTTTCCATCACCACTACCCTTCCTGCCCCAACGCCGTGCCCTTCCGGGACTGGCGGTCCCTGCCTCGGGCATCTGCTTGGCCGCAGCCGACCATTCGCCACGTGGGCCCCGATCCTCAGCCAGCAGTAACACAGGATGGGTGAGTGCAGCCGGATGGGAGCGAGTGTGTAGACTTCGCACCCAGGCCTGCATCCCAGCAATGCCCAGGTTGGAGGACCTCCACGGAAACTCCTCTGTGTTGTGTGCATAAGGCCCTTGGTTCAGTCCCCGGCATCACCCGTTAAAGGCTCACTTAGCAGAGGGTGGGAAAGACCTCTCCCTGGGACTCCCTGCCACAAATTTTGTTAATTTTTACGGTGCTACTGGGCTCTTGTTCATTTACTGATAATTGATAGTTGCCCTCCCTTGCTCCTCTCCTCTGTCTTATCTTCACAACGACCCTGTGAGGTGGATTAGGCAGAGTGTGCTTGTCTCATCCAAGGTCCCCATGCAGCTTTCCATGGCAGAAAGTGGATTTGAACCTGGCTCTCCCACAGTCTGATCTGACACCTACGATATCATGCTGTCAATGGGCCTTCTACTAGTTCTTCCAGTTTCTAGCATTTAATACAATAAGAATCCAGCTGTTTTGGCTGTGGCTCCCTAAAGGCCACATAGCTCTGCAACAAAAAGGATGGGGGGGGGGTTTCCTCGTTAACAGGAGATATACAGCAGACTTTCTCAACTATTTTACCACTGAGAAACCCCTGAAACGTTCTTCAGGCTTTGAGAAACCCCAGAAGTGACGCAATCACACAGAAAATGTTTGGGGAGCAGAGCTGAGGACACGCCCACCCGTGGCCCCTCCCCTTCCTGCCCATCCAGGCTCGCCATTGGCCATTTTGGGAGGGGATGGATAGGCTGGCATGACCATAGATGTTCCTGTTACCTAATAAAGGTTTAATAATTTTAAAATATATATATAAAAGATGAATTAACTCCCACCTATTTGGGAAGCCCCTCCAGGGCCGTCAAGAAAAAGCTTGGCATAGACTTCTGAAATGCTCTAGTGAGCAACAATTTCCAGTTTTTAAAATCCTGAGAGGAAGAATGAGGGCAGGAAAGGACAGGAGAAACGGTACCCAGAAAATACACAGAGAATCCTTGCGGTGGGAAGTGGGCTTCCCATTAAAAACAGTCCCCACGTGGTTCTTTCATCTGAAGCTATGCTGAGTGATACAAATGGCTCCTGCTTCCGTGTAATTCATTTGCAGTTCTGCTGTTTACAAAGGAAGACTTAGAGCCCCTGTGGCAGATCTCCCAAAAGCCTCTTGTTCTCTTCCTGAGGCTTTTGCACAGCGCAATACAGATATTTTGGTCTGCCGCCATCAGGACTAGAACCTTGGCTTTTAACAACATGCACAAGCTGCTTGGGGGGGGGGGAGTGGGATGCAGAATTCTGCACCTGTGCCATGGGATCCACAGAACTGCCATCTCAGTTTCACAATCCCTCAATTTGTTCCCACAGCCCCGTGGTCCCTCCACCGCCGCCACCGAGCGCAACCGGAACAGTGACAGCTGACGTCCCGCCAGCATCAGGTAGGCCTTGGCAAGACGGTTTTCGTGTGGGTCTCCCCGATCTTCATGCCTACACTGTGCTGTCTGTGGGTGTTCTTGCCCCCAGCTGGTTTTCGGGACCCCGTGTTCCAACGATCCTCCCTACAGCACGATCTCAAGCCTGATCGCCAACTTTAATAGACTCTCCTCCCGCGCTGATTAAATCACGCTAAATATATTTAACGCACGTAGACCCTCCGTGGGGCGGATCCAGACAGCTTTCAAGCCCCATGCTTGGTGTGTCAGCAAGGCTGAAGTCAGCCAATTTCTTTGGTCTTTTCCAGAATACTATGACTTCACCCAGGGACGGTTTTGACTGGATCGAGGCCCGGAGGGCTGGGCAGCCCCTGTGTAATCGTTGTGCGTTCACAGCGCAGACCGTTGGGAAGAGATATGGTCTACCTGCCCTCTGTGATCCAGCTTCTGCACATATCAGAATTGTCTCCATTGCTGGATGGACCAGGCATAGGGTAGACAAGCTCCAGGTGGGATCTGGAGTTCTCCCAGAATGACAACGGCTTTTTAGAAAACAAAGGTTTGTCCTCCTGAAGAATATGGCAACTTTGGAGGACAGATGCTATGGTGTTGTCAGCGTTTCAATGTGCAGAGAGGGGTATAGCACCTGAATTCTTAAAAGAATAAAAGTTTTATTGTGATTCTTGTATAGGAAGAGAGGAGAGAGAATTAGCCCTAGCTACCTGTCGTGTTCAGTCTGACTGGAAGCAAACAGGGAAGAACTGTGTTCAAAGGAGCAGGAAAGCTCTACGGAGCCAATTAGACACACGAGGAGATCATTCGAAAAATATCAGGAAGTTCCTGGTCTAACTATGCTAAATACACATCTCCTATATTGCCCCCTGCAGGACATTCTTCATATCCATCTGAATCTTGCACACTACAGATCTTGCCTATTCCAGCATAGATTCTAGGAGAAATTCTTCCCCAAATGTCCCTGGCATTCCCCTCCCCAAATCTCCCCAAAGAATTTCCCAGGGCAACTTTGGCAACACAACCCCGGTTTTCACTTGCATCCAAATGTTTATTATTTATTTAAAATTATTACATCCAGATGTTTATTAATAGGTCGTTTCTGACCAGATGCCTGAGATCCCTTGTATCTCTCTCCCAATGACTGCCTCGGGTGTGGTGGGTAGACAAGATAAAAATATATCAAGCTGGCGATGGCAAAAACTTCATTCAAACGAGTTCCTAGGCATAAAGCCTCATTTGTGTTTTAATTCATCAGTGAACTTGTTTCTTAATTGTTTTGTTTGTCAGGGATACTAATAAAGTCTTCAACACACTGCCTTATATTTTATACCTTATATTTTAAGACATGACTTGGGTCTATTGATATCAAAGGTCCATAAAGGTAACTATCTTATAAATGAGCTCTGATGGGTAACAGAAGAAGACAATTAAAAATTATTGTTGAAGAAGGCTGTAGACGGGGTAGAAGGGGGGGGGGGAGACCAAAAACATAAATTCTGCATGCCCATGATGCTGAGGAGAAGAATTACTACAGGGAAACGTCTGACCAGCAGAGGGCACCCACAACCAAGCAGGGATTTTTAGAGAGGTAGCAAGCCAGAGAACTTGTATACATGTTTGAGGGTCCCGACAAGACATGCAATTGGTCCTTCATGGAGGTCCTGGTTAGGTCCATTAAATTGTCCAGTGAACTGCTAGGAATGGGGACTCAGCAAATCCCCATTAAGAGTCCAGGATAACAGGTCCTTGCTCTGAGCTCTCTGCCACAGATTGTCCCCATACACCTCAACTGGGGTGTTGACCTGGATTTTGAATTTAGTCAATGCAGCTGATGAAGGGCAGGTTGAAGATAGGCCCTGGAGGGGGATCCTCATAAAGACCCTCAGCAGCACCACTTGTAACTTCTGGACCAAAGCCAAGGATAGAAGAAGAAGAAGGTTTGGCTCTTATATGCCGTTTTCTCTACCCGAAGGATTCTCAAAGTGGCTTACATTCACCTTCCCTTTCCTCTCCCCACAACAGACACCCTGTGAGGGAGGAGAGGCTGAGAGAGCCCTGATATTACTGAAGAAGAAAAAGAGTTGGTTTTTATATGCTGCTTTTCTCTACCCAAAGGAGTCTCAAAGGGGCTTACATTCACCTTCCCTTCCTCTCCCCACAACAGACACCCTGTGAAGAAGATGAGGCTGAGAGAGCCCTGAGATTACTGAAGGAGAAGAGTTGGCTCTTATATGCCGCTTTTCTCTACCCAAAGGAGTCTCAAAGTGGCTTACATTCACCTTCCCTTTCCTCTCCCCACAACAGACACCCTGTGAGGGAGGAGAGGCTGAGAGAGCCCTGAGATTACTGAAGGAGAAGAGTTGGCTCTTATATGCCACTTTTCTCTACCCAAAGGAGTCTCAAAGGGGTTTACATTCGCCTTCCCTTTCCTCTCCCCACAACAGACACCCTGTGAGGGAGGTGGGGCTGAAAGAGCCCTGATATTCAAGCTCCATCAGAACAGCTTTCTCAGTGCCGTGGCGAGCCCAAGGTCACCTAACTGGCTGCGTGTGAAGGAGCGGGGAATCAAACCCAGCTCACCAGATTACAAATCTGCACTCCTAACCCCTACACCAAGCTGGCTTAGATAGACCCGCATAGAGCGAATCACAGTAATCCAGTCCAGAGGTGACCATCACATGGATCACACTTGGCTAGGTCTTCAGGGGCCGGATTGGGTGCTAGGTGCATTCACCTGACATAGATGGTAAAACGTGGGGTGAGCTATGTTCATGATCTGAGCCTCCTTAGAAAGGAAGGCATCAAAGATCACTCCAAATTGCTGATGGAGCGCCAGGTTGTGAATTGCACTCCATCAAGACAAGAGAAGCATGTTTATCATTCTGGTCCTGCCTTTCCCAGGATCTTCATCTTCAAGGGGTCAAGCCTCAGGCAGCTCTGCCGAAACCACCCAGTCCAGCCTCCAGCAAAGACAGGGGTGTATCTGGCCGACCGCTCATCAGAAGATAAGATCTGGGTGTCATCGGCAAACTGGGGACACCCCAGCTCATATCCCTGGGTCAGCTGCACTCTCTTATATAAGACTCAGTAATTAAGAAGGGGATTGTTCACCGCTTGGAGACTGCATAGGGTAAAGAAAAGCAGGGTATAAAAGCTGTTGAAGAAGAAGAGTTGGTTTTTATACCCTGCTTTTCTTTACCCTAAGCAGGGTGTGTATATATATATGTGTGTGTATATGTGTGTGTGTATATATATATATATATATATATGTATGTATGTATGTATGTATGTATGTATGAATGTATGTATGTATGTATGTATGTATGTATGTATGTATGTATATGTATATGTGTGTGTGTGCGTATGTATGTATGTATATATATATATATACACACACACACACACACATACATATACATATACATATACATATACATATACATATACAATATACCTATACCTATACCTATACCTATACCTATACCTATACCATATACCATATACCATATACCATATACCATATACCTATACATATACCATATACCATATACCATATACCATATACCATATACCATATCCATATCCATATCCATATACCATATACCATATACCATATACCATATACCATATACCATATACCATATACCATATACCATATACATATACATATACATATACATATACATATACATATACATATACAATATACCTATACCTATACCTATACCTATACCTATACCTATACCATATACCATATACCATATACCATATACCATATACCATATACCTATACATATACCATATACCATATACCATATACCATATACCATATCCATATCCATATACCATATACCATATACCATATACCATATACCATATACCATATACCATATACCATATACCATATACCATATACCATATACCATATACCATATACATATACATATACATATACATATACATATATGTGTGTGTATGTGTGTATGTGTATATGTGTATATGTGTATGTATATGTTTGTATATATGTTTCATAGCACTGTGGTAAAAACTCGATGGAGAGGTGGTGGTATTTAGCGTGAAATAAAAATATAAATAGTCCAGTTGCATTTTTTCAAGAAAATGTGCCCTGGCCTTGGGTCATTTCTGCGCTCCTGTGAGATCTGCGCCCTAATTGACCATTTCTTTGGCGTAATGGCAGCTCTGGCCCTGCAGACATGAAGGGAATCACAAACTGTTTGGGAAAACTGATGGGGAAACATAACCTTCAAAGAGCAAATCTACCAGAAAAGAGAGGACCCCACTTCCCCATCTCCACAGGAGTCTACTGCATACTGCGTACATTCAGCATTCAAACAAGAATAAAAACACAGGAAAGACTCTGCAGATTAAAACAACCTGAGAAATCGGCACCAGCTGAATGTGCTCTGAAATAATCTGGATGTTGTAGAATCCTATTTGAAAACAGCGACTACTAAAATTCACAAATACCGATCCAACATCAAAGAAGAGAGTCTGAAAAACAATGAAACCTGGTGACCAGCCCTAAACAACACCAGAATAGAAAATCATGGGCCTCTAAAAACACCTCACAATTGTTCATTAGATAAGACAGGCAAGACCTTGACTATTGGACTTTCTAATGAACACCAGGATACAGGGGGGGGGGGAACACTTCCTAATGGGCTTGCTAATGAAGTCCACCAACACAGAAAAGGAGCTTCCTAGTTGCGGTCTAGCCCTTGGAAGGCCCCCAGATAAGACAGGAATTTTACATTACAACCCCCACCCCAAGAAGTAAGTAAATGTCCAGCAGCCACTCTTTGACATGTGTCCTACCTCTGAAGACAGCAGCCACAATTACTGGAGAACTAAAATTTCCAGAGCATGGCCACACGGCCTGCAAAACCCATAACCACTCAGGCAATTCATTTTCTGCCACTTCCACGTGTGCTCCTTGTGCTTCTGTTGCTGGCTGGCACCAGGATGTTGTGGCAAACTGGGAAATACACTGGACTTTTGCAGTCCTCCCTAGCTGGGGCAGTACAAGAAGCCCACAGGGGGTTCCTTATGTTTCTTTATTCTTGTGAGATCATGTGCGTGCCAGTTCCTTTAGAAAGACACACAATAACAAGCGTTCGGGGCAGGGGGAAAGAAGCTTTATGGATTATTAATCTACATGCTGTTTACCCAGGGATGCCAGCTTCCAGGTGAGGACCGGGGAGCCACTAGAATTACAGCTCATAGAATCCTAGAGTGGGAAGGGGCCATGCAGGCCTTCAAGTCCCACCCCCTGCTCAAGGCAGGATCAGCCTTAAGCATGCAGGAGAAGGATCTGTCCAGCCGCTGCTTGAAGACTGATTGCCATTGTGGGGGAGCTCCCCACCTCCTTAGGCTGAACTAATTTGACTGTGAATTTTTCTTCCTTGCTATCTAGCCGGTACCGTTCTGCACTTAGTTTAAAGCCATTCCTGCGGGTCCTCTCCTCTGCTGCTGCTAACAGGAACTGCTACCTGCCCTCCTCCAAGGCACAACCTTACTTCAAGAGAGCCATCTGGTCCCCTCTCAGCCTCCAATTCTCCAGGAGGAACATCCCCAAGTCCATCTTCAGAAGGAAGGAAGGAAGGAAGGAAGGAAGGAAGGAAGGAAGGAAGGAAGGAAGGAAGGAAGGAAGGAAGGAAGGATGCTTTGGAGGGTGATACATTATACCCCAATAAGTTCCCTGTCCTCCCCAAGCTCCTTCCCCCAGCCTCTAGGAATTTTCCACCCTGGATCTGAGAATCCCAATCACCCACCAGAGGCTGGGAGGGGTACTGGAAACCCTACAATTATCAGTCATGCAAAGTGGCTTAGTTTCAGCTATGCAAATGGGTTTTTTCCCCATCCTTGCTCCGCTCTGATCTCTGACTTTAATGATAGGGTTGACAGCTAGATAGTCAGCTGCCAGGTAATGGCTGGGGAGCTCCAGCTATTCCAATTGATCTCCAGGGAAAAGGTATCCCTCCATCTGGAGAAACGTGGCTGCTTTGGAGTGAGACCCCCCTGTCAGTCTCTCCCTTCCCCAAACACCATCATCCGTAGGCTGCACCCTGAACTTTTCCTGATAGTTCCCAGCCGGATACCAGCCAGTCTTTAAATTTTACGCAGAAAACACATTAAAATGTATTTTCCTCTTTCTCTGTTCTATGTACACCGCCCTGAGACATCACAGTGAGGGGCTGTGAAGGAGCTGGCTGGCTGGCTGGCTGCATGCATGCATGCAAAAATCCAAAGCTGCAAAAAGGAACCAGGTAATTAGTGACCACAAATAAAAATGTTGAGGGGAGGGAGAGAAATGAGGCAGGTCAGCTACTGAGCTTCAGGGGAAAAAACCAAGGTGGGAACGTTCGGTTGCCAACCTCAGGGTGGTACCTGGAGATGCCCTGCTTATTACACTTTATCTGCAGATGACGAAGTCCATTTCCTCTTTGGAGGGAGGACTCTGACCTTATACCTAATGCGGTCCCTGCCCTCTCCAAACCCCACCCCCCCCTCCAAATTCCAACCCCGAAATGTCCAGGTATTTCCGAACCCAGAGAAGCTCTATCAGAGAAGCCTTCTAAAAAGATATGATATGTCCAACATTCTTTTAAACATCCATGAAGATAACCATATGTTATTAATAATAATTAATAATATTCATCATTTAATAATAATTAGATTTATTACGCACCACTCCCGGAACCAGAATATATTATTAACGGCAACAGATGCTGAGTACATTAGGGTCATTCTTGTAAATGTTGTCACCACGTGATCCCCCTGGCCCCGTTTTGGAGTGATGAACCCATCTGGGACACCTTGATATTTAGAGGTAAGGATCTGGCCTTTTTACAGGGCATGCAGTTGGAATTTTGCCTAGTGAATAATGATTTGGACATATTATCACCTCTAATGTGAACTGTTTCCGCACAGGTTGAATATATAGCGCATAGGGAGAGAGAAGTAGAATTGTCTATAAGGTAGGCATTTTTAGGTTTGAAGAATTTATTAGTTTTGTTATACGAGACTTGTACGCCTTTCTGTACATTGATGCTTGAGAGCCACTCACACAAGTACGCATCAAAAGTGAGCAATTTCTAACCAAAAATGAGCATTTCTTTTGGCGTTGTGCATGTGATTCTGCCATTGCCCGCTTGGTTTTTGTCTCTCTGGCCTCTTTGATGGTGGCAGTGGCCAGAAAGGCCAGCTGGGCTTCAGAGGTGGAAGTAGCAGGTCTACGGAGCTCCTGCCAATGGTCAGGAGGCATACCGGCTGGCCGTGGATATACTCAACTTACCTCCTGCTGGCTCTGTGTGGTCAAAGTGGGAGGGAGGTGGGGAAGAGCCCCTGACTGGCCCTCAGCGGGGAAGGGCCTTCCCAGTGAGATCCAGTCAGAGCCCCCCACCCCACCCCGGTTGATGCTCTCAATGACATGCCAGCGCATCTGAGTGGCTCTCAGTGGGAAGGGCCGTCCCCACCGACGGCCACTCAGAGAGCCAACACGTCATCTGAAGAGCCCTTCACATTTTATGTGGTATGATGCTTCGAATTGTTTTAGATTTCCAATTGCTATTGTTACATGGAAATGTATATTGGAAACCCCCCTGAATGGGCTGTGCTTGCTGGTAGAGGCAGTAAATAAATCACACATTAAAAAAATAATAATACACAATTTTTTTAAAAAACCTCACAGAAGGAGCATTCACACTGTTCTGGCCTTCCGTCCAGACCGACAGCTTGATGATGAACCTACATTATGGCTCAACCTCACGCCGTTCTCCAGTATTCACCGAGGGTGACTCAGTTTGGACTATCCTTACTCATTCTGCCCTTTATTGGTCCTGTCCTGGAATGTGTGTGGGATGTGGACTTCAGGTCATGTCCCTCCCACAAGCCTTTGCTGATATACCTCAGATATCGTGACAGGAGTCCTGTGTCCCTGTAACACCCACAGACAGCTCCTGTGGATACCTCGCTTGCCAGTACATGAAGGCCTGTCTCCTCCTTCATGTGCCTGGCTGGATACCACCCCACCAAGGACTTCATAGTGCGACCCTCCGGCGCATTACCCAGACCCGCCTCTAGCCCATCATCTGATACACAATGGACCTCTTCCACTGGGGCTTATTGCTGCTGCTCAGTGTTCTGGTAGTCGGGATCGCTCTCTTTTACCGATGGAACACCACCTTCAATTTCTACTGCAAGATGGCTTTGTTTTTTGGCTGGTGCGGCTACTGGACAGCCAACATGTGCATTTTCCTGAGTCCAGTCTTGAGGAGGAATCCGGATAACATGAAGTGAGTAGAACGCCTTGGCCAGGGTTTGGTTCTTGTGGGGAGGGGGGAGGTAAGTTCTAGGAGGTGGGTTGGCGCCTGGCTTTCCCCCCGACTTCCCCTCGGAATAAGGCCCAAGTAATTGAGCCGAAAGGACCGGACTCCTTCTGGCTAAGTTCTTGAGGGACTGGATCACTTCACAATGGTTTAGCTCAGAGGTGGTCAAACTGTGGCCCTCCAGGCGTCCATGGACTACAATTCCCATGAGCCCCTGCCAGCGAATGCTGGCAGGGGCTCATGGGAATTGAAGTCCATGGACATCTGGAGGGCCACAGTTTGACTGCACCTGGTTTAGCTGGACAGCCTGCCACAACCAAACCAATGAAGATCAATATCGCAACCTTAATTCATGTGGGGGATTCTCTGGAATTATACTTTATCTCCAGATTACAGGGATCGGTTCCCCTGGAGAAAATGGCTGCCTTGGAGGGAGGAGCCTGTGGCATTGTACTCCATTGAGAAAATATCAGATTGTGGTTTTTGTCCCACATTAAACAGTAAAGGGATGCTGCATTCAGGAAGTAGAGTGGCCAACCTCCAGGTAGGCACGCCTCTCTTCAACAAGCCAGATGCCTCTGAGGAGTCCTCTAAGTCCTAGAAGAGAGGAGGAGGCAGCCCACCCTTCTTTTGCACGGTTCCTAAGAATTGGTGCCGGTTAGCACAAAGCTCCTTGACATGAAAGCAGGATTCCCGTGGAATTCCGACTCCAGACTTCAGAGAGCAGTTCCGCTGGAGAACGTGGCAGCTTTGTAGGGCAGGCTCTCTAGAGGGGCCTTTTTCAACCTTTTGACCATGGAGGAGCCCCTGAGATAATTTTTCAGGTTTCAAGGAGCCCTGGAAGTGATATCAGCTGGTCACACTTCCTTGCCACGCTCCCAGAAGTGACATCACCACTGTGTTAACAGGCAGGCCCAAGAAGGCGGAAGTAGGCAAGCACCTTCCACCACCTCCCAGGTGCAGGAATCGCAAGAGAACTCACGTTTGGGAGGGAGTGGGGGGGGCAATGGTTCCCTAGTTGGTGTTGGAGTCCATTAAGGCAGGAGGGGAAGGACCGCGGACCCCCTATGGAGTTCCTGCAAACCCCCAGGGGTCTCTGGACCCCTATTTGGGAATCCCTGCTCTAGAAAAAGCATCTGCCATTGGGCATCTGCTGTTACAGGCTGGTTAGATCCCATTCCCAAATTTAAAAATACAAACACCTCATTTCCTCCCTCACAGAGAGGTCCCCTTCTTGAGGAAATGAGGAGGCCAGCTCCTTGTTAAGGAGGGACACACAATTCTCTCCCAGCCCACTTCCCCCACACCAGAAGCATCCCTGCTTGGTGGGCATCCCTCCGATTTCTCCTCCCTCACATGGCCTCACATGGCACAGGGCAGCAGAAAGGCTCGGGGGGAGGGAAATCTCAAAGTTGGGATGGAGACAGCTTGCTGGAGGGCCCCGAAATGGATGGTCCAAGACACTATGCCGAGATATCCCTCAGACTGGATCCAGCAGTTTCCTGTTGACTTATCAATTACAAATTCAGTGCCTTTATTGGCATATATAGGAAAGAAAGGATCAATATTTAATTCATGAAAGAGAGTCAGCCCTCTCAGTTCCAGTTCAAGCCATCAAGAGAAGTTGTCATGGAGTTATAGGGACAAGTACAGAAACCTGGCATTGATTTCGACCATCTGAGGGTAGGGTCTTAAAAAAAGGAATTAGTTAACTTCTAGGTATTTTGCTTGTCCAATCAATTCTCATTAATGGTTTCCGGAGACGTTCCCGGTGGTGTTTACGTCACTCGCAGTACAAGGGAACCTGCTCAGTGGATTCTGGTTGTTTTGCTGAGCAGGTGCAGAGTTTTTCCAGATATGGGACATTTTAAAAATGGCCTTACCTAGCAATTTCTGCAGGGGTCAGTGAGCCAGCCCTAGGCATAAAGCATCCCAGACAGGTATCTATCTGGTCACTCTGTTTCTGCTTCACCACTCAGCCCACCCTGTAAATCTCCAGGAAAGGAGATTCCCATTTGGGAGAGAACAAAATCCGAAGTTAAGAGGTCCTTTGAAGGCTAAAGGCATAAACTTTCATGCTTCACTGAAATGGAAGTTAAAAATCCAGACATATAGGAAGAGGGTGAGCATCAAATCTGCATAAGCATAACAGATGCCAGGACCAAACTGGAATGTTTGATTTATAGGGTCACCATTTGTTTGGGTTTAATTCGGGGGTGGGGGTGGGGGGAGAAGAGTGAACAAAACCAAGATATCAAAATTAGAGATCAATGGGCAGATGTACCCTTCTTGTTTGTGGAATGCTGCGATTAATTCACTGAGACCCGGTTGTTCCTCTCAATCTGCCTTATCTCAGGCATGGAAGCACTTACTAAACTCCTCGAGTGCATTCCGACATCACATCTAGCCCACAGTTAAAGAAAAAAAATGTACACAAACATGACTCGTGGGCAAGCCAGCGTAGATGCCTCACACCTGCCTCCTTCACAGAGAATCACAATTAATAAAGAAACAAAACCTACCCCTAGTTAGTCATAGCGTATGAATGCAGGCATGCCGGTTAAGCACAGTTAATCCGCTCCTGAGATTTAGAATCCTGGCTACTAGGTGTGCATGAGGCCCTCTAATTATAAGGAGAAGAAGAGTTGGTTCTTAGATGCCGCTTTTCTCTACCCGAAGGAGTCTCAAAGCGGCTTCCAGTCACCTTCCCTTTCCTCTCCCCACATCTGTCGCACCCAAAGCACCAAATCGATTCGGCTGAATGCAAAGCAATTTGATGCTATTAAAGTCAATGGTGCCATTGAAGCCCCTGGGAAATTTCCCCTTTCTGTCTCTTCTGTGGTCTGGGGCAGGAGAGGGGAAAGGCTCAAGGTAGAGGCACCCAAATCATTCAAGAGGCATACCTGTGCTAGGGCCCAAATGGATTTCCCTCCTTTCTTCTTTTGGGGCAGGGTGGCCCCTGACATGGGAAGGGGTAGGGCAGCCAAACCCAGGATGGGACACTGCTGGAGATTTGGAGATGGAGCTTGGAGAGGACAGAGACCTCAGGAGGGTACACTGTCACAGAGTCCACCCTTCAAAGGTCCTGGGCTGGAAAATTCCTAGAGATTTTTGGAGTACCAGGGGAGGGTGGGGTTTGGGGAATAGAAAGAATCTTAGGGGGACAGTATAATGCTGTCCAGTCCGAAGGAGCAATCTCTGTATGCTGGAGAGAAGCTAATTCTGGGCCCCACCAGGAAAATGGCATCTCCTACCAGGGGCCCAACTCTGGTGTGTCCCATTCAACTTCTCCTTGGTGGCCTATATACCTGGGAGCAAATAAGCCTCCTGAGGCTCTTGTGGCGCAGAATGATAAGGCAGCAGAAATGCTGCCTGAAGCTGTCTGCCCATGAGGCTGGGAGTTTGATCCCAGCAGCCGGCTCAAGGTTGACTCAGCCTTCCATCCTTCCGAGGTCGGTAAAAGGAGTACCCAGCTTGCTGGGGGGTAAACGGTAATGACTGGGGGTGGGTAAACGGTAATGACAACACCCCGTATTGAGTCTGCCATGAAAACGCTAGAGGGCCATCAAGGAAAAGTTTATATATATAGGGGGGGGGCAAGAAATTCCCCCCTGGAGCTACCATGCATGAGATGGGACGTGGGAATCTTGTGATGTAGTCCAGGGCAGGGGTAGTCAACCTGTGGTCCTCCAGATGTTCATGGACTACAATTCCATGAGCCCCTGCCAGAATTTGCTGGCAGGGGCTCATGGGAATTGTAGTCCATGAACATCTGGAGGGCCACAGGTTGACTACCCCTGGTCCAGGAGATACCCATGTCTCTGCTGGAGGCTGGCATCCCTAATAGGCTTGTGTGCTTCAGCTAGCGCTGCAGCGCAGGGAAAGGGGCAGTGCGCCAGTCGGCACATGGACGGTGGCGCCTGCATGCAAGCGCCAACTGGCGCACTGGAGCTGCGCTGCCCCTCCCCCCGCGCCACAGCACTAGCCGCTTCGGGCGTGAATGGCTGACAAAGTGTCCAAAGCACACAAGCCTAATCCCTAGACAGGATGCTCCGGCTCCCAACAAGCTTACGCTAGAATTCCCTTCAAGGAGCTACTGAACTCCTTTATTCTACAGCTTGTTGTGACCTTCCTAGATGGACGTGATTGGCAGTAAGTGTTGGAATCACCTGCCTCGAATGCAGTTAATGGCTGGGATTCATGCCTGCTTGTGGTTCCTGACAAAACTCTTTAATAAACAACAGGAGGAGCATTAGCATGTTAATTGTGCTTGGTTCCCTCATGACAAGGCATCACGCACCCTGGGAAAGCCAGACCTCGAACTCGGGGCACATCAGCGTAGCAGACGGCTCTCAGATTTTTTTTTGAGTGGCCCCTCACCCGGAGGGTCACGTGACAGCTTGGATCATTAAAGCCAATAAGGTGCAAACAGCATACAAACAAATACATGCAAAAGGCTAACATTAAAATTTGTGGCTGTCGCTCTGCTACTGGACTGGTTAAACGTGGCGGCTTCTAATCTGGCGAGTCGGCCTCGATTCCTTGCTCCTCCACACACACAGCCAGCTGGGTGACCTTGGGCCAATCACAGTTCCCTCCGAGCTCTCTCAGCCCCACCTACCCCACAAGTTGCCTGTTGTGGGGAGAGGAAGGGGAAGGCAGTTGGAAGGTGCTCTGAGACTCCTTCAGGGAGTGAAAAGCCAGTTATAAGAGTCAACCGTAACCTTCTCACACAGCCCAAACATCATCATCATCATCATCATCATCATCATCATTATTGTTATTATTGTTATTATTATTTCGATTTATTTCCCGCTACTCCCAAATGGCTCGTGGCAGGTTACAGTGTCTTAAAACCCCATTAAAACTCCCATTAAAAGACTTAAAAACCATCCCAGCATAGCAGTGCACTAATAAAATCCCCTTCCTACCCCCCTTCCTAAAAGGGGGGGGGCGGAGGAGAAGGAGGTCAACGGTGTTCAAGAAGACGCCCAGGGGAGAGCAGTCAATGTACCCCAGCAGCCCAAGCCTCAACCACAGACCTGGCGGAAGAGTTCCGTCTTGCATGTGGTTAACCTCCAAAGGACAAGCAAAACAAATCAGTTTTGCATGCCCTGCAGAAACTAAACAAGTCCAGCAGGGCCCGTTCTCCGTTCAAGACTGTTTCCAAAACCAGAACGGGAGAGGAGAGTGTCGTGTGATGACAATTGCTAGCCGTGGGCACGCAAGATGAGGCGATACAGGATGCGCTGAGCAGATTTGCCAATGACACTCAATCTGGCGGGGCAGCTAATACATCGGAGGAAAGAAGCACTGTTCAAAGAGATTGGGATAGATTGGGAAACTGGGCCATGGACAGCAAAATGCATTTTAATAGGGAAAAGTGTAAAGTATGACATTTGGGTTATAAGAATGCTGTGCAGGCATTTAAGACGGGAGATACCAGACTTGAGAGAAGTACATGTGCAGGGAACTTAGCAGTTCTGGGGGGCAATTAGTTATACATGAGCCAAGCATGACATTTGGCAGCTAAGGGGCCAACTGCGATATCAGGCTCCACTGCTAGGAGCAGAGAATCTAGAGCAAGGGTAGTCAAACTGCGGCCCTCCAGATGTCCATGGACTACAATTCCCAGGAGCCCCTGCCAGCATTCGCAGTTTGACTACCCCTGATCTAGAGCAAGGGAAATTATAAGGCCACAGTATTCTGCACTGGTTGGCCTTACTGGGAATAATGTCCAGTTTGGGGTGCTGGAGTTCAAGGAGGATGTGGAGGTCAGAACATGTTCAGAGAAGGGGGAGAAGTTGGAATCCATGCCTTATGAGGAGAGGGTTGGGTATGTGCAGCTTGGAGAAGAAGAGATAAAGGGGTGATAGGAGAGCTGTGTTTAACTACATAAGAGGTATGTCGCAAAGGGGGCCAACTTGGGTACTGCAGCTTTAGACACAAAGGACTATGAGCCATAGGAAAGGGGGTTCTGCTTAAATATAAGAAAGCATTTGCTGATGGGGAAGGCTGTTTGTAGATGGAAGACGTTGTCTCAGGAGGTGGGGGTGTCTCCTTCGTTGGAAGCTTTTAGGAGTATGGATGAGCACCTGTCAGGAGGGCGTGATTTTCAAGACCCCCAAGATGGTTGGGGGCTGGACTAGATGACCCTTGGCGGTCTCTTCCAGCTCGGGATGATTCCGATCTGCTAGAAGTGGCCGAGACAGATTGGCTTCTGGGAAAATTCCCAGCCAGTGGCCATAGTTGGTACGGCTGGCCTGTGGTCATAGGGGGTTGCCACACTGTAGGGAGCACTCAACTGAACTAGCTCCAGGGCCACTTTAATGTGGCAGTCTGTCCTCGGAGGTACCTCCCGGTGTGCGCATGTGCGCGTATGCACGAGTGTTCTTTCCCTCTGTGAAAAGTCCGTGAGGGATGCAGTCTCTCATTGACTCACAGACCTGCCTTTCAAGTCCCGGAGGCTTCCTCTGTCAAGGGAGTGCGTGACTCACCCACAAAAGATTGCAACAGCTTGTAATAAAACATTTAGGAAAATAATCACGGTTAGCATTTTTATAGCTGCGTATTTTGAGTGGCACTTAGTTCAACAGGAATCAGAGCTAGCATTACGGAGATGACAGATAACAGCTCAGCACAAGGGTCTTATTAAGCAGAAACTATTAGTCTGCAGATACTCAAGAGATTCCTACACCTTTGAAAGGGAAATCTAATTTTTCCTTCCCCCGGACTCCAAATTCTCTACCACCCACTCCTGTTGTGTTTCCCTGTTTCCCACTGCCTAGTTCACTGTTTTCTGCCTTACGCCATCCTGTTGCCTCTCTTTCTCTGCCTCCAGTCACCGTGTATTTTTTAATTTAGTAAACATTTATTGGGTGATATGACCGTAGATCACATTGACCCTCCCTCCCAAAATGGCCAGTAATGGGCCTGGAGGGGGTGGGAAGTGGAGGGGCCCCAGGTGGGCCCAAAGGGGGTGGGAAGGGGAGGGGCCCCGGGTGGGCCCAAAGGGGGTGGGAAGGGGAGGGGCCCTAGGGGGGCGTGTCCACAGTTCTGCTTCCCATCCATGTTCTGCACAATCGCACCACTTCTAGGGTTTCTCAAAGCATGAAGAATGTTTCAGGGGTTTCTCTGAACGTTGAGAAAGACACACCTGTTCAAGTGAAAAGAGGTCCCCCTGAGGCCCCAATCCTGTCTTTTGAGGAGAAAGGTCCCACACCCAACACAGCTAGCCTACAGTACCACAATGTCCTCAGCCCACGCAATCCTATGCCTCCGTTTTCTGCCCTGTACAGGTACTTACGCACCTTCATTTGGCCACTCAAACGTTACTACGGCCTCAAGATAGCTGTGCAAGGCTCTGAGCACCTGAAAACAAAGGGACCCTACGTGATGGTTTGCAACCACCAGACCTACCTTGACCTGATGGGTACGTAGTTAGCACGGCTAACCTGCAGCTTTGCGCCCAAACGCACTGGGAAATTTGGATTGCGTTGATAGCATTTATTTCACAACTGGCCTCCAACGGCAGAGGAAATGAGGGTGTTGGCTGGATAAGAAAGGGATGGAAGTCCACCATCCACCCAACCCAACAGGCTTCTAATAATCTGAAATCTTCAAGTTTGTACTGAGAGCCCCCGACACAAATTCTAAACTTTTGATATGACCAAATGTGATTGAATTGTCCCAAGTTCAAATTCGGCATGAATCTGTCCAGCTTCAGTACAAATTTTGTTTTTACCACCTTCCTCCATGGATTTTTTCCCTTGGTGGTTTCATGATGCCCCCCCCCACACACACACACAAACACACACTCCCTGCAAAACCTCGACTCACAATGGAGTTTGCAAGATTGGTGCCCAGATAATCTAAACCAGCAGCCGGAAACATGAAGGTCATTCTAATCTGAGAGTTGGACATTTGTTTCTGTTTATTATACTAATCTGCTGGGAGGAGTGAGATCACGGCTGCAAATCACATTGTGCAAGAAAAAGTGGCTGGGAGGAGGAGGAAGCGCCATCTCAGGAGCTGACTGCTCGCTCCACCCTCTGCTGGGCAGGCCTTTTTCTAGAATTCTATAATTCTATTATAAATTGATGTCTGCTTTTTTAAGAAATAGTATTTTATTTATTAAGGATTTCAGGAGGCAAGTTGTGGTTTCCCACTCCTTTTTCTCTAAACAGTTTCTACTGATGATTGTATGTTGCTGTTTGCCTCTTTGAAATTTGTTACTGAATTGCCTTGTTTGCACATATCCAATATATTCTTATCACTTTCTAAATACCATCGTTGGTGTTTGCATATCTACACGGTGGCTTTTGCCTCACAGGCATCAGAACAGCATGACGTTGCGCAGACATCCATGAAAATTGCAAACATTGGGTGTTTTCTAGTGGCAAGTTTATTCTTCCTCTGCCTCTCGAACGGACCAAGATGCGTGCATGTGCTCAAGAAGCACAACATGCAGACAACTTGCAATTTCTGTTCCTCCGTAGAACTGTGTATATATTCGTAGTTTTGCCAGTAGCAAACGAAAGAGCTTTCACATTTGGTGATGACACCAAATAGTATATTTTTCCATGCTAACGCAGCCACGATGCAGTAAAATACGTTTTGTTTTAGTAAGTTAGGCTGTGATCGTGGGCATACTTACCTGAGAGGCAGCCTTATTGAACAAGATGAGCTTCACTCCTGCTAACATGTCTTGACCTGGGAGTCCTGGGTGCAGTTTTGGAGGCCTCGGTTCCAAAAGGACATGGACAAAATGGAGAGGGGACAGAGGAGAGTGACGGGGACGACCCAAGGCCTGGGGACCAAGCCCTGTGAGGAAAGGCTGAGGGACTTGGGAATGTTCAGCCTGGAGAAGAGGACGTGGAGAAGGGACATGATGGCTGTTGTTGGCTGTCCAGAGGAACTGGTTGTCCACTGCGTGAGACAGGATGCTGGACCAGAGGGACCACTGGTCTGATCCAGCAGGTTCTTATGATGGCTTTGGTGTTTCTGCCCCGTTATTGGCCCTCCAGAGCAACTGGTTAGA
The DNA here is from genome assembly GCF_049243985.1 of Paroedura picta. Lineage (NCBI taxonomy): Eukaryota > Metazoa > Chordata > Lepidosauria > Squamata > Gekkonidae > Paroedura > Paroedura picta. The sequence goes on from NC_135384.1 coordinate 25,661,586, forward strand.
CACTGTGTAAGATAGGATGCTAGACCAGACAGATTATCGGTCTAATCCAGCAGGGATCATCTTCTTAACTTCTCCCCGCCCCTAATTAAATTCCTAGCTGCTTCTTCCAGCTTCAGAATTTCCAGAAATTTCACATCTCTGTGAGCAGGAGCTTCAGGGAGAATTCCTGGCCCTGGGGCACGAAGCCGCCCTGTGGACCTGCAAGCCGGCAGATCCAAAAATATTCCTTTTCCTTCCTCAGGGATGATGGAGATCATCCCGGATCGCTGCGCCCCTGTGGCCAAGAAGGAGGTGCTGTACTTGGGCCCAGTGGGCTATGCCTGTTGGCTGAGTGGCATGATTTTCATCGACCGCCGGAAGAAGGAAGAAGCCAGGGCGATCTTAAGGCAGGCTGCAGACAACATGCACCGTGAGAATGTAAGCACCGGGGGGTGATGAGCAGGGGTGGATTTTGGGAAGAAACAAAGGGGAGGCATCACATGAGGGTTACCAGCATTTTCGCGGGGCAGGGCCAGTTTCACACTGCAGTGCACAAAGGTGAATTGTCATCCCTGGTTACATGGTAGAGATGCCAGTCTCCAGGTGGGTATCTCCAGACTACAGAGATCCGTTCCCTTGACCAGGCAACCCTCCATCATGGCGATGCTCTAGAAATCCCCCCATTCTAGAGAGCTGGGAAATCCCTAGAGCTCCTCCGTGAAGCTGTGACATCACTTCCGGGCATGTGACCGGAAGTGATGCCACAGTGTCGCCACTTCTATTGTTATCTTGTTTCTGCTGCTGCCCCAACTTACAGGGGGAGCTGGAGGGGAGGGGAAGTCTTGATGGGAAAGTGCAGCAGGGTTATTTCAGCATGACACAAGAGCTAATTCTTTCAAACTGCAATGCCAGCACCTCCAGGGAGATGGTAGGGCTGTAATTCCCATGAGACGTAATAGAATATAATCAAAAGCCCCTCGAGAAGACCCTGGTGGAATGAGTTGCCCATCGAGAGCCAGGCTCTGATGGAGCTGTCAAAGTTCCGCAGGGCCTGTGAGTTGGCGCTCTTCCGCCAGCCCTATGGCTGAGACCAGGGCAGTGGAAGTTTTAGCGGCCTCCTTCCGCCGTCTCTTTCTCATCTCCAGTCTGGAGTATCTGGCAGAAGGCGCAAAGGGGGTCCGGGTGGGGACAGGGTTTTAAATTGTAATTTATTGTCGTTTATTATTGTAACTCCGTTTCCTTGCATGTTTTATCGCTGCAAACTGCCTCAAGCCCATCTGGGGACTAGGTGGGATAGAAATTACAGATCGTTATTGTGTATATTTCCACAGCAGTGCAAACAGGTGCTCCCTGGTGCTGCTTCAGGCCAGAAAAATTAGAGGAAAACATGCTGGCCTGGGGAATTCATTGTTAACGCAATTAACACAATCCTTGAATATCTGGTTTGACAGGACCTAGGGCAGGCCTGTTAAGAGTGTAGCCCTGAGCTAGCCATTGTACAGGTGTGGCCAAACCGTGGCTCTCCAGATGTTCATGGACTACAATTCCCATGAGCCCCTGCCAGCTGGCAGGGGCTCATGGGAATTGTAGTTCATGGACATCTGGAGAGCCACGGTTTTGGCCACCCCTGATAGACAGGTTTCATCAAGACTACATTTCAACTGCCTTTGCCTTCCCTCATTTCTCCCCATACCTCCATCCAGATGAGAATCTGGGTTTACCCAGAAGGAACCCGGAACAAAGGGAAGACCCTGCTACCCTTCAAACGAGGAGCTTTTCATCTGGCTGTGCAGGCCCAGGTAAATGATGAATCTGGTTGTCTTTTATGGCAGGGGTAGTCAACCTGTGGTCCTCCAGATGTCCATGGACTACAATTCCCATGAGCCCCTGCCAGCGTTCGCTACATTACTAATTTTAACGACATGAAACCCAGGTTTTAGACCAGGGGTAGTCAACCTGTGGTCCTCCAGATGTCCATGGACTACAATTCCCATGAGCCCCTGCCAGTTTGCTGGCAGAGGCTCATGGGAATTGTAGTCCATGGACATCTGTTTTAGGGGAACAATTGAGCATGGGGGGATCGGGGCCCGGCATTCATGGAGCAATATTTTGTCACCGAATATTTCATCACTGGCTCATGTCAAATCTGCTGTTATCTACCTATTTTTTTAATGCCTTTATTAAGGGATAGGATATGCTTAGCTATAAACAAGGGATGCCAGGATCTAGGTGGGACGATTGTACACTAATAGTGAAAGAGAACAGGGCTTTGTATTGGCAGACTATCGACAAAAAAGGATGGGTTTCCGAAATAGCAGGGTTGGTTATCTTCAGTAAGCCCACTGTCAGTTTTGCTTTCAGCCTTATTAAGAATGGCAGCCCTTGCCTCGCTCAGATTGATGACTAGTCAGGTTGCCGACCTCCAGGCCATGACTGGAGATCTCCTGGGATTAAAACTGATCTCCAGGCAGCAGAGGTCGGTTCACCTGGAGGAAGCAGCCACTTCGCAAGGGGGACTGTAGGGCGTCATGCTCCATTAAAATAACTCCCATCCCCAGATGGCAACTTCCTCAGGCTATACCCCCCAAACCTCACGGTATTTTCCAAGCCAGAACTGGCAACCCTAGTTGCTAGGCATGTTAACAGGAATGAGAAAAAGGCCAGAGTAATGGAAGGTGAAATCAGAAACAACTTAATGGAGGTTGTCTAGAATCATTGAATTGGAAGGGACCTCCAGGAGCATCTAGTCCAACCCCTGCGGAACGCAGGAAGAGCCGAGGGCCCTGTCAGAGCTCTCTGGGTTCTGCAGGGCCTGCAAGACGGAGCTCTTCCGCCAGGCTTTTGGTATGAGGACGGGCTGATTACTGGGCTAATAAAATCAGGTCCTCCCCTGCCCTTGTGACATCTGGATCCCCTGGGGCCATCCATCGCCCAGCTCTGTAACAGATGGACACTGCCAGGAACGCAGAAGATGAATACGGGTCTAGTCAGGGATTGTGACGCCTGCCATCTTGGTATTTAAATTGGGACAACTGGATTGCATTGTATTTCATCAGTAAGAATCTTGTCTTGTGTTTTTATCTTGTTGTGAACCGCCACGAGCAGGCTGGTGTGGGAGCTGGTATACAAATTTAATAATAAATAAATAAATAAGGATTCCTCTCTCCACAATTGCTGCTGCAGGACTCCTTAACTCAGAGTAACATAGCCCTAAGTCACTTTCCTACAATTCTTTTTTGTCACAGGTCCCTATCATTCCCGCCGTGATCTCTTCTTATCGGGACTTCTACTGCTCCAAGGAGAAGAGGTTCGCTGAAGGTGAGTGACCAGGGGATTGGAACATATGCCGTTACTTAAAATAGAATCATAGAGTTAGAAGGGGCCATACAGACCATCTAGTCCAACCCCCTGCTCAACGCAGGATCATAGAATCATAGAGTTGGAAGGGGCTATACAGGCCATCTAGTCCAACCCCCTGCTCAACGCAGGATCATAGAATCACAGAGTTGGAAGGGGCCATACAGGCCATCTAGTCCAACCCCCTGCTCAACGCAGGATCATAGAATCATAGAGTTGGAAGGGGCTATACAGGCCATCTAGTCCAACCCCCTGCTCAACGCAGTATCATAGAATCATAGAGTTGGAAGGGGCCATACAGGCCATGTAGTCCAACCTCCCCTGCTCAACGCAGGATCAGCCCTAAGCATCCTAAAGCATCCAAGAAAAGTGTGTCTCCAACCTTTGCTTGAAGACTGCCACTATATCATTTAGTATAGACCAGGGGTGTCCAAACTATGGCTCCCCAGAGGTCCGTGGACTACAATTCCCATGAGCTCCTGACAGCATGCTGACAGGGGGCTCTTGGGAATTGTCGTCCGTGGACATCTGGAGAGTTACAGCTTGGCCACCCCCTGGTTTAGACTATAGCTCAGCTGACAAGCCTGAGGACCAAGCCTGTCTATGGGCAAAATGTTTCACAAGGATGTGGACAAAATTGGGAGGGTGTAGAGGAAAGCAAGGAAGGTGATCCGGGGCCTGAGGACTGAGCCCTGTGAGGAAAGGCTGAGGGACTTGGGCAGGTTCAGCCTGGAGAAGAGGAGGTTGAAAGGGGACAGGATGGCTCTCTTTAAGTTTTGAAAGGCTGTCCCTTGGAGGAGGGCAGGGAGCAGTTCATGTAGGCAGCAGAGGAGAGGACCAGCAGTAATGGGTTTAAATTACATGTAGAACGATACCAACTAGATATCAGGATAACATTTTTCACAGTCCGAGTAGTTCAGCAGTGAAATCCACTGCCACTGAGTTCCCCCATCAATGGCAGTCTTCAAGCAGCAGCTGGACCCAGATGCTTTAGGCTGATCCTGCACTGAGCAGGGGACTGGACTAGATAGCCTCTAGGGACCCCTTCCCACTCTACGATTCTACCCCTGTGCCAGCTCGAACCTGGGAATCAAATCAAGGTGTGAGCTTCCTTTAGAGCTGGAATTCCCTGCCACGTTCAACATATCCTTTATTGAAATATCCTATTACAAAGGATCCCTACCCCACAAATGCATTTCCAAACTTGTCTACCTTACAGGGTTGTTGTGAAAATAAAATGGGGAAGAATGCTGTAAGCTGCTTTGGGTTCACCATTACAGAGAAAAGCAGGGTGCACATGAAGTAAAATAAAATAAGTAAAATAAATTCAACTAGAAAACGCTAATTGCGTGGGGTTTCTCTAAAATTCTTTCCTGTTCTCTGGTCGAGCATTCAGAGGTGCTGACCACATGCTAAGAATGTGAGAGAAGCCATGTTGGATCAGGCCCCTCCAGCCCAACACTCAGCATCACAGTGGCCAAAACCCAGGGGTCACCAGGAGGTCCACCAGCAGGGCCAGAACTCCAGAAGCCCTCCCACGGTTGCCCCACAGGCACCAAGAAGACAGAACTTCCCCACCCCAGACATAAGAGTGTTCCACCTATACCTTGTGTCCATGGTTCTCTGCTCCAGAAATCTCTCTGATCCCCTCCTGAAGCTGTCTATGCTTGTAGCCACCACCACTTCCTGTGGCTGTGAATGCCAGGTGTTAAATTACTTTTAGAGTCAAGAAGTGCTTGCCCACACAGCTGTGCTCAATCCTCAATCTAGCCCTTGTGCAGAGGGGCTGTGCCAGGAAGCAAAGCAACCACCCTACCTTCATTTAAAGGGCAAGGTAACCAAAACCAAAATGTGTGCTGCAGGTTTTAAATTATTATGGGCAACCTCTGACGGGAACAATAAATACTTGAACCTGATGGGGACGGCACTTGACTCCTGCCCGGGTTCAAGCCTTCTTTGGCGATACAGTTCAAAGATCTGCACTTCTAGGCTAGGTTTAATAAGGAGCTGCAGGACGGGGCCGGTGTCCTTGAGGTTCTGCTCAAATAAAAAGGTAAAGGTAAAGGTATCCCCTGTGCAAGCACCGAGTCATGTCTGACCCTTGGGGTGACGCCCTCTAGCGTTTTCATGGCAGACTCAATACGGGGTGGTTTGCCAGTGCCTTCCCCAGTCATGACCGTTTACCCCCCCAGCAAGCTGGGTACTCATTTTACCAACCTCGGAAGGATGGAAGGCTGAGTCAACCTTGAGCCAGCTGCTGGGATCGAACTCCCAGCCTCATGGGCAAAGCTTTCAGACGGCTGCCTTACCACTCTGCGCCACAAGAGGCTCATCTGCTCAAATAGAAGTGTTTATTGATTATTTGTGGCATTGCATTGATTTTTTTTTTTGGTTGCATTGACTCTATTTGGTCAAAATGGATCTTGGCGTTATCTGAGATTTCTGGCCGGGATGAGTATTGCATGGTGGTGTTCTTGGGAGATGTTTTCCCATCTAACAAAAATTGAGACCAAAGGCATCTGTTAAGACCAACAAAGTTTTATTCAAGGCGTGAGCTTTCATGTGTAGGCACACTTCCTCGGACAAAATGTTTTTTTCCCCATCTGTTACCTTAACGGCTGCCCACTTTATGTTCTCTTCTGTAATTCTGTGTTACCGACACCCATTAACTGCCTGTACCTAATTTTAAGCTAATTGTAAACCCCAATTTTGTTGTAAAGGTTTCCATTTTATTTTTAATTCTTGTATGTGAGGCATGTTGCTGGATGCTCCGTGTTTTCTGTCTTGTTCTTACGGTCGGTACGGCCGATGGCTTCGACATTAAACCGATACGTACTCCGATGTGCCTTTAACTGCATCTTCTCTTGCTTCGTTTTCCAACAGGGAACCTCATAATCCGGATTTTGCCCAAGATAGAAACAAGAGACCTCGGTGCGGAAGACGTCCCTGTTCTTACAGAGAGCATCCACAAACAAATGCAGGAGGCTTATAATGAGATCTGTGAGGAGGCAAGGACGGGGAAGGATACCAAACTATGAGCGGGAGGGAACAGAGGCTTCAGGAAGGCCAGTTCTGGCCAGGATCACAGGGTCCATCTGGACTTCTCTGCCTTTCCAGGTCGTCCATAAACACGGCGTCCTCTCCTCCGATTTCTACAAGCCAAGCTTTTTTGCTGGGACATATTTTACTGATGCCTCTTGAGGGCAAGTTGACCACAAACGGGATGAGGAGCAAAACACAGAATGCCTTTGAATCCTGGGGCGAAGCAACCTTCAAGTGTTTTGAGGCTCAGACCACAAAAAGGGCTAAGTAATCCCAGATAGGGTAAGAACACACACGGCATCTATTCCGTCTAGGGCCCGAGCAGTAGATTTCCCATTGTGTTCCATGCACATCTTCTTTGCTAAGAGCAACCCAGCCAGCTAACTGGGGCAGGGGGCCGAGCCTACAGGACTTTGATAAAAGGAAGGGCATGACCCAATCTTTTTTCAAATTGGGACTCCTTGGAAGAAGAGGAGGAGGAGGAGGTGGTGGTGGCCCCACGGCCGGGTTATTTAAATTGGTCGTTTATGAAAGCTGCAGGCAGATCGCTGTGATTTTTATTTGAGGTGCTATTTATTTGTTTTGCTTCAAAGTGTTATTAAAAATCTTCCTTGGAGGCCTTTTGTAAGCCAAAGGATTTTTTTAAGGATAATAATAAAGGTGTCTTTAAGCATGTGCAGAGTGTTTGTCTGTGAAAGTAGAGCGAGTTGCTAGACGTCGAGGTCTAAAGGACTTCTTTCTTAGAAAATGTGATTTATCTCCAGAGTTCCAGGAAATAATCTTTTTAAAAAATATATATATTGGTGCAGGGATTCCCAATTAGGGGTCTGTGGGAGCTCCGGTGGGGGGTCTATGACCTTTCCCCTCCTGCCTTAATGGACTCAGCCACAACATAGGGAACCAGCTGCTTCTCAACCTGGTGGACAGAGCTGCCAGAAGAGATCCAGGCCCTATCAAAGTGACCAAAGAAGGGTCTGCAAATGGTGCTCTTCCGGCCAAGCATATGATTGAGGCCGGTGTAAACACATAGAAACACCAAAGCAATCCCTTCTGGACTCTCTTCCTCCCCAACACCAGAGACCAGAGCCTGAATTTGAAACTCAAAGCAGAAACATAATTTAGAGCAAGCCCTGCCTGCTCCTTAGAAGGCCAGATCCTGAAGATGAAACTCAAATACTTTGGCCACCTCATGAGAAGGAAGGACTCCCTGGAGAAGAGCCTATTGCTGGGAGCAACCGAGGGCAAAAGAAGAAGGGGACGACAGAGAATGAGGTGGCTGGATGGAGTCACTGAAGCAGTCGGTGCAAATTTAAATGGACTCCGGGGAATGGTAGAGCACAGGAAGGCCTGGAGGATCATTGTCCATGGGGTCGCGATGGGTCGGACACGACTTCGCACATAACAACAACAATATATACATATATTTATATATATCCGGGGTAGTCAAACTGCGGCCCTCCAGATGTCCATGGACTACAATTCCCAGGATCCCCTGCCAGCGTTCGCTGGCAGGGGCTCCTGGGAATTGTAGTCCATGGACATCTGGAGGGCCGCAGTTTGACTACCCCGGATATATATATATATGAAATTAGTTTCTAAACCAGCTTTTCTCAACTTTTTTTAAATCATTGAGATTAACATTTGTCAGGCTTCGAGAAACCTCAGAAGTGGCACGATCGTGCAGAATATGGTGGGGAAGCAGAGCTGTGGACACACCCACCCGGGGCCCCTCCCCTTCCCACCCCCTCCAGGCCCATCCTTGGCCATTTTGGGAGGAGGTGGGGGTGGGGCAGGTCGCTATGCCCATACCCGGTCAAAATCACCCAATAAAGACTTAAATAATTTTTTAAAAATATATAAAAATAAACTTCCACCGAAATGGAAAAAAACCCAGGATTTTGGGAAACCGTGGCTGAAGCGGCCTATTCTTTGTTGGTTGAATTTTAAAAGCATGCGTATACGGGCTTTTCTGTTGTGAACCGCCCCGTGCCTGTCATCAGAGAGGGACGATCTACAAGCCTCGAAATAAATAAATTAAATAAGTCCAGCTCCTGAAAAGTCTGGCCCTGTGATTAAGGGTGCTGCACCCTCAGGATATCGCTCATTTCCTAAGTAGATGGCCCTATCTGAACATCAAGCCAGCTTCCCTCCCTGTCAACTGGCATGCAATTAAAGTTGGCTCCTGTTATGGGGAGATGCCGACTGAGCAAGGAGCAAGCACTGCCAGAGGCCCGCTGTGTCTGAACAGAGGCCCGCTGTGTCCTTAGGTAACCGGAAGACTGAGATGAGCCAATGGCTGGTAGCGTCCTTGAGGGAATCGCTCACTGTACCTCTTCGGCCTCTGGCAGGAGCTGTTGGGACACGTGGCCTAGAAAAAGCAAATTGACCTTGTGTTAAGCCTTAACACCCGCTCACCTATCCCTCTGGGAATGGCAGGCTTCAATCCGCGTGTGCCAGTGGGCATCCGGTTCGTGCCAACCTGGCTTTATCGTGCCTCCTGACTGGCCTGTTGAAAGCGGTTGGCACGGGCTTACCTACAGAACACCTCATGGCTGAAGGTGGTGGGACTTGCACAATCCGCTTGCTGTCGATCTGGGACACATCAGCGCTACGGAGGTGTGCACACGTGATTTCGCTTGGGGTACTGATGGTCGGGCTTGTCCTTTAATCTTCCCTATGAACGGAGCTTAGATTGTGGACCCTGTCTTTGCTTTCCAATTTGTAGACGCCTTTTGCTTTCAGCTCAGCTACAATGGAGGTCTCGGGGATTGGGTAGCCCAGGGATTTTTATTATTATTATTATTATTATTATTATTATTATTATTATTATTATTATTATTATTGGATTTCTAAGCCGCCGCTCCCCTGAGGCTCGCGTCTGGTGACAACAATAAAAACCCCATAAAACCCCTAATACATAAAAACACCTAAAAACAATCCCCAACCCTCCCCACCTGATGGCAGCGGAACTATCCAGGAAACCAGGAGTCCCTGCTGATGTAGAGGGGGGGCCCGATCTATAAAGGGGATGGGCCAGCCTCAACCATAAGCCTGGCGGAAGAGCTCCGTTTTGCAGGCCCTGCGGAAGGATGGCAAATCCTGCAGGGCCCGCAGCTCCTCCGGGAGCTCATTCCACCAGGCGGGGGCCAGGACCGAAAAGGCCCTGGCCAAGGCCAGATGCGTCTCCCGGGGCCGAGGAAGTAAAGTAAATTAGTCCTCACCAAGCATAATGCCCTGGGGGGGGGGGGCATAAGGATTCCCAACCAGGGTTCCGTAAGAGCTCCCAAGGGGTTGCACAGCCTCTCTCAGAGGTTTGGATGGCCCCTGACAGCACTAGATGTCCCGGAGCCCCCTTCCCCTGTCGCTCTACTGACCTAGTCTCCATTTCGGCAATGGTAAATGATCGATCGATCGATTGGCTGGTTTCTGCTCCCAGTTCTCGGCAGGAGCGTGTCCCTACTTCTGGGTCCCTCAAAAGCGAAGAAATATTTCAGGGGGTCCTTCGTGGACAAGAGGTTGGGAAAGGTTGGCCGAGCCCCTTGCCCGTGGGATCCTCCCTGCCAAATTTCAAACGCAGAGCAGAAACCGTCCCCATATTATAGGCAAGTCCTGTCTGCATAATGGGGCACAGAGAGACGAACGTAAACTTGTCTCTTCCCTGACATCCACAGACTGGGACATCGGCTCGGATCAAAACGGGGAAAAAAGGGCATTTCAAATGAAGGAGGCCAAACCTCACACCTTCCCCACCTGTGACACCACTGTCCTCAGGGTCTGTGCCGGGCCTTTGCTGATGAAAATGCTCTAAGGGGGCAGGTGTTGCGTCCCTCACCCATCCCAGCTGGTTATTCCCACATGCACCCAAACAGGAGCATCTTTTCATTCACGTCGCATTTGGATTGATGGTTGTTGTTCTCTCCAGCTGGGATTCAAGGTGGTGCAATTCTCCCTCCCTCCTTCACAACAACCCTGTGACGTAGACCAGGCTGGGAGTTAGGGCCGGGCCCAACGCCACCCGGCCAGCTTCCGCGGTAGAAGTGGGCACTTGAATCCAGGTCTCCTGGGATCCTACTTCAAAAGCCTTCCCTGCCACCCTACGCCCTAGTTGGACGTAGAGTAGCGGCAGGTACAGAGAGGCCCTGGCTTTGGGGAAGGCTGGTGCTCACCACTCATCTTGCATTCCTCCTTATCGAGGGATCTCATCTGACCTGGCTCCGGTTTTGCTTTCACAAGGAAGCCCTTGACACTGACTCATTCCCACCCACGCATGATCTGAAGCAAGCACGCCTGCATTATTGTTATTCCATATTAATCACCCCTCTCTGCAGCCAGGCTTGGGGTGGTGTACAACTTATATTTCTACAACCAGAAAATAAATAAAAACAATAGCAGCAAAAACTACCCCAATGTTCTGTCTCAGTATATATGGGGGACATGGGGTGTCTGACGGGGAGAGGGGGGCATACAGTTTGTCTGTGCTTCCTGGGCTCAGCCGAATGGCTGGTGGAATGGAGCCATTTCACAGGCCCTGTTAAACGTTGATAGTTAAGAAGAAGAAGAGCTATTTCTTCTATGCTGCTTTTCTCTGCCCAAAGGAGTCTCAAAGCGGCTTCCAATCGCCTTCCCTTTCCTCTCCCCACCACAGACACCCTGTGAGGTGGGTGAGGCTGAGACAGCCCTGATATTACTGAAGAAGAAGAGTTGGTTCTTAGATGCCGCTTTTCTCTACCCAAAGGAGTCTCAAAGCGGCTTACAATCGACTTCCCTTTCCTCTCCCCACCACAAACACCCTGTGAGGGAGGTGAGGCTGAAAGAGCCCTGACATTACTGAAGAAGAGTTGGTTCTTATAGGCCACTTTTCTCTACCCAAAGGAGTCTCAAAGTGGCTTACACTCGCCTTTCCTTTCCTCTCCCCACAACAGACACCCCATGAGGGAGGTGGGGCTGAGACAGCCCAGTCAATGCCCATCAGCCTATTTGCATGTGTAGAGCTTCCGAATTTGTGCTGGTTTTCTCAACCAGGGTTTTGGGAAACTCTGAGATTTCTTGACAGCCTTGGAAGGGCTTCCCGGATGGGTGGATTAACATTATAGATTTTTAATGTTTTAGACATTTACCGTGTGATATGACCATACATGGTCATGTTGACCCCCCTCCAAAAAAAATGGCCAGTGATGGGCCTGGAGGAGGTGGGAAGGGGAGGGGCCTCGGGTGGGCATGTCCACAGCTCTGCTTCTCAATCATATTCTGCACAATTGTGCCACTTCTGGGGTTTCTCAAAGCTTGAGAAACCTTTAGGGGGTTTCTCAACAGTAAGAGAGTTCGGAAAGGCTGCCTTAACAACTTACCTGCCCGTTTTGAAGAAGTGAATGGCCATCTTCCATTATTAGGGAAAAGACCGACCGACTTTATGCAGACGACACTGTGATCTTCTCTAAAACGTACGAGGGCCTGACCTGCTGCCATCAGCCACTCGTTGATTACTGCGGTAAAAAAACAGCTGAAAATTAGGACAAAACTAAGATTGTGGTTTTATTGGTGGGCAAATGGACACCACACAGAACAGGTAAATCACCTGAAATATTTAGGCATTGACTTCAGTAATAACAGCAAGTGGACAAATTGCATTTTCCTTGTCAGCTCGGGATTCTGAAGGGTTCCCGTCAGCCTCTTCCTACATGTATCTTACTTGTGTAAAAAAGATTTCCGGGACTTCCTGGCTTTTTTAGCTGGGTTTTGTCATCAAAAAGGCAATAAAACCCCACCGTCCATTCATAAAGTGCACAGCACAAAAATAATTCAGCATCCATATGGAATTCCGTCGAGCATGTTGGAATATCTTCCCCTCAAATACAACTTGGGGAAGATTTCTGCATATCCCCCTCCCTGTTTTCATGGTTGTAATGTCCCTGATATGCTGTTTCTTATACTCCTGGAATGTCCCAGTTTTGCAGTTCCACTTCCCTTTACCCAATTACACGAAGAAACTGAAATTTTCCTGGGCAGGTGAGAAACACTGGATAACTTGCAGTAAGGTGACAAGGAGCCGACATTTATTGAAAGAGTAGCCAAGGTTTTGTCAGCTATTTTAAGAGACAAATCCATCTTTTTTTCTTTTTTGGGAGGACACGGCCTTTATTTAAGAGCCCAGTACGTTCTGTTCATTGATTTCCTTTATGCCAATGAAGGTACTCTGAATAGGAGGAAGCAGGCAAGTTCATGGCCAGGTTTGTGAGGTCACAGAGCTTGCTGGGATTAAATAACATGGCTGTTATTGGGAACAAGACTGGTTGGCAAAAGATCTGATCCAGCAAGGTGATTCAGTCACCTGGTTCTCCAACGGCCAAGAACACACAGACCTAGGGAAATCTGGACACATTTTGCTCAAGGTTTACAGGTAAGAACTGAAGTCATGTGACACTTCATTCACTCATCTTATCCTTCAGAGTCAAGCTCTATTTCGCAGACTAGGGGGCCAAGCCTGTTGCATTCAGGAATACAATGAGCACTGCATTGGGGTTGGGGGGGGTGGGTGGAAGAACTCTGTGGATGGCTTCTCCCTCCTTCCAGGACCTAGAAAGGCTGCAGGCAGCTGTTAGGGAATTCACCTACAGGGGCAGCTCTCACGCGGCAGGGATCTGCAGCCTCCGAGCCTCAGAGGGAAGTGGAAGGAGGAGGGGTGGAGGGCGGAAGGCTATTGGCTGGCTGCTGGACAGACAGGCAAGCCGGTTGGAGGAGGAGGCACTCAGGGGTGGGACAGCCACCCTGAGTGGGTGTTAACCGCTGAGTAGCACTTAAGCCATGAGACCTCCTCCTAGGCCTTACCAGAAATATATAGTGGAACAGATTACAGGCAACCCTTCCCATCCTCTCCCCTGTCAACTGTCAACTGATCCCAAGATTTTATAAAATATTGAGAACACATCTCTGTAGAGCTAGAAACTGGTCTTTAATTAAAATAGGGAGTTAAAACCAGAGCTTTTAAAAGGTGCCGTTTTGTCCGAACCTGATCGCATTAAATCTTGGGAGCTAAGTAAGGCAGCATTTGGATGGCAGATCTTTGAGAAATACCAGGGTCATGACACGGAAACAAGGAATGAGAAGCCACCTCTGCCCTCTTGCCCCGAAAATCCCACAGGTTCACCATCGGTCGGCTGTGACTTGACGGCAAAAGACCAAAACGAACCTTGCTCACCCAAGAATCATGTTTTCGTTTGTGACGCACAGTGAAGGACTTACGCACAAACCTCTATGAGATCTTCCCTCGCAGAGTCGCCCACCAGCCTGCTCGGCCTCGTTCTGAACCATCAGGGAAACAAGAGCTCATACAGAAGATACAGAGAGTCAGATATAGCTTATGTGGGGAACAAAACCAAACCAAGCCCATTTAATGACCAAAGAGCAAAACTCCCAAAGGGAAGGCACTTGAGAAGAGGTCAAACTCTGCCACATTGACACAACCTGCCACCCCTTCAACTGATCCAAGTGCCAAACCAGTCACAGGCGTGGATTTCGTGTCAGGGACGAGTTCTTTCACTGGCAAAGTCCAGGGAGTTCCGCCAGAACATTCCGGAATGTTCTTTCAACGTTTCGATGCCTCTGAGGCTGGCGGGAGAGGCTCTTGCAGTGTCCCGCAACAGGCCTTCACTTCTGCTGCCGGCGCTTTGGCTTCTGTTCTTTCTTCTTCTGGGCCCTCATGTCCTTCTTGAGACGGCTGTCGACCACCTTGAACTCGCCTTTCACTCCTGCAGGGCGCCGGACCTTCCGGCCGGCGCCTTTCTTGGCCACGACGTAGGTTACCTTCCGCTTTTCCTTGCCTAATCCTGCCTTCTTGTAGAGGCTGCGGGTATTGGGGGAAGAAAGAAACAGGCATAAGGGAATTTTCTCCTCAGAAACGATATTCAACTCTCACCCCTAAGGAAGGCACAGGAGTCCTGGTTACCGTGATAATTCAGCAAACCATGTGAACTATCATGGGAATTGTAGTCCATGGACATCTGGAGGACCACAGGTTGACTACCCCTGTCCTAGAGAACACACAATGTTCCTTTTTTAGGCCTTCATTAGAAACCACGTTCGCTGCAGGGCTTGGTCAAAAAAGAGCTCAGCTGCAAACCTTTCAATTCTGGTCAATGCTCTATTTCCACGCTCAGCCAAATAATTTATTAACTCATCTACTGGGTGATCCTAAAAAGAAATTACACAAGAAATTACAGAAAACTGGCCTGAACATTACAACTCAAGATGACATAGTCATTTTAAAACTATTAAGTCAAAGACACCCAATTATTGGGATTCTCTAGTCTATGGTACTTCCCACAGGAGAGCCCTCCTCCTTTATACAACCCCTAGGCAGCTTACCAAAGACAGTTGGGATTTATAATTTTAGAAAAAGAAGAAGAAGAAGCAAGATTCAAACCAGGCTCGCCAGATTAGAAGTCTGCACTCCTAACCACTACACCAAGCTGTAGGAATTCACCCTGAGAGAGAAGCTTCACTGGGGTAGGCTTGAGAGAGAGAATTATGAGACCTAGAAGAGAACTTTCACAAATGATTCCCCATAGTGGTAGATCATGGAAACTTCAGTCCTTGCTTAGGTGCCATACACCCTTCAGAAATCATCTTTTACAGCTTCTGGTAGCTCTCCCCTAGGCCCCGTGGTCAGTTAAGGTTTCAAGCACACCCTTTCTTTCAAGGGAAAGTTGGTGTCAGGGGAGGCCTGTTCATAGCTTTGGTTGTCAGTTTCAGCAAGGGAAATATTTGTTTCTGTTCACCATTTTCCTCAACAAAGAGATTTCTTTCCCTTGGATCTGCTTACTGGAAACTCAACAGGGTCGTGACAACACAAAGGGTGACACCTCCCAGAATAATTTTTGAAGCACCTCCTTTTCCAGTGAGATGGAGGAAAGCCAGGACTGGCTGTGTGTTATGGCATCAGGGAACACAATCGCAGGTTCACTGGTCCACCATCTGCTACAATAAGTACCCTCAAGCTCTGACATACTGTTTGTCCAAAAAAACTAAAAATGTATCTAATGGATCCTAGAGCATAAAATGTCATGGCTATAGGTGATGAAAAGGATGTGGGGAAGCAAACATTTCCTAGGAAACTACTTATCTTAAATAGGATAGGATTAATTAGGGTTGCTGATAAAGCAACTTCCTACAGCAGCCTTTGAACAGCGGTCTAAATTAAAAAGGGTGCGTGCCACTTGCTCAAGAGCCTCCTAGCCAGCTGGGCCTATCTGCTTATCACCGCCTGCACACCTCACAGCTGGCTATTGCAAATGCATCGTCTTAATTTGCAGCTTGAAAGCTGACTCACGCATGCCAAGCGGACGCACCAGGAGGGCTCTGCAGCATCCCGGAGGGGAAAGAAAGGGAGGTTTGAAATGGGGCAGCCGAGATGGAAGGAGGAAGGGAGAACCATCAAGGCAAAGAAAGGAATCGGCTGAGATTAAGGAAGAAGACAGAACAGATGTGTGTGGTCCAAACGGACAGCGTAGCGGAAGGAGGTTACGGTTGGAGCAAAGAAAGACAAGCCATTTCTCGAAGACGCGGAGCAGTTAGTGCAATGTTTTTTTCTCCAGCCCACGGTTCCCCAATGTGGTGCCCGTGGGCACCTGCTAAGACCTTTCCTGGTGCTCACCAAAGTGTTTGCACCAAATGGGTGGAGCCAGCTGGGCCTTCCGAAGACCTGATTGGCTGCAGACATGTCCTGGAATGCTGCGTTGGCGGCAGCTGCCGCCGCAGCCCAGAAAACGTCGCCGTGTGATGGAAGGTGCGTAACAACAACAAATTTGTTCTTTACAGCTTGTCCTTCCCGGTTGTCTCCGGGTGGGTAACCAGAAGGCTTAGGGCGAGTCAGCAAGCTACACGGATAAACTGTTATTAAATGTCCCGGAGGGAAAAATCTATTCATCACATTCGATTATTAAGCCGCCCACATTATTAAATCTTATAAATGCAACTCCATTTCACTGGGGTGGCTGGGTGTTGCTGGATGCTGCTTTGGTGTTTCGTAAGCTGCAGCAGCCATTTTATGGCCGGCCCAGCCTCGGGTGGCAGCTCTTTTTTGGCTGCGTTTTGTGGCTCTGCCTGTCAGGTTGGGTCGGCGTGCCAAAGGTCCCTGCAGGCTCAAAACGTTTGAGGACCTCTCCTCCGGCCCGTCTCCTCTCAACCCCTGAGGATCTCTCCCTCAAGAATAACATCGCTCGGCTCAAGATTTTCCAAGCACAGACTTCAGGGGTTGCGTTCGCTGCCTTTATAAGTATAAATCTGAACTTCATACATTATTTAGGCTCATTTGTGAGATCGAGATCAGGGGTAGTCAACCTGCGGTCCTCCAGATGTTCATGCACTACAATTCCTATGAGCCCCTGCCAACAAACGCTGGCAGGGGCTCATGGGAATTGTAGTGCATGAACATCTGGAGGACCACACGTTGACTACCCCTGATCCAGACATAACATCCCACGGCCTTCCTGAGTAATGCAGCCCTCAAATAAAGCCTTCTGCCGTAAGTATGTCAAGTGTCACGAGGAAGGAACCCTGTCTTCCGAATTGAACAGCCCTGTGCCTGAGGTCACAGGAGGACACGCAATTATGTTTACTGATGATGATGCTCTCCCGCATCTCCCAAGGCGCCCTTTCTGAGCTGACTATGTCGTTAGGAAGGCAACCTGGCATCTGAAAGTTAACGCATGCTTTTGCTGGGGAAATTCGGCTTCGGAAAGTGGGAGCGAGGCACGTTGCCTGGCGTGCCGAGATCTGAACTGGGGAGGAGGGATTGCGAGGGAGCTAAGCTTGTAGCTTTGGTCATCAGTTACAGCAAGGAAAACCCTCGGCTTTTGTTTGCCGTTATCAATCCCGAGATTTCTCCCGCTTTTCTCAGGTCAACTTACTGAGCTCCTTACCTTCCCCAATGAAGCCAAAAGACCCACCTGCGCAGCTGGGCAGCCTTTTCCCGCTCTGAGATGTCCACGGTGTTCACCACGGACTCTGCCTTTTTCTTCAACTGCTCCATTTTTTTAAGCATCTGTGGACAGGAGACAGAGGGCTCAGTGCAACGGAAGACACCCCCAGGAGAGAGGGAGAGGTGGGTGCACACAGGGAGAGGGGGCTGGGGTTCAATGGCAGGACACCTCCTTGGCGTGCAGAAGGCCCTGGGTCCAATCCCCAGCATCTCCAGTTAAAAGGACCCGGTCGAAGGTGATGGGAAAGACCCCTGGCCTGCGACCCAGGGAAAGCTGTAACCAGGCTGAGCAGACAATAACCAACCTCAACCTCAATGGACTGCCAGTATGACTCAGCATCGGTGATCCTGCACTGACTGAGGGGTTGGGCTAGATGGCCTTTATGGCCCCCCCTTGCAGTTCTATGACGTGGAATGGAATGCTGGAAAAATTCCATACGCTTCCCACAGCCGGGGGGGGGGGGGGGGCTGGACGCAAGCCACTTACCCGGCGCTTCTTCCGGGCCTTGGCTTCGGCCACTTTCTTGATGGGCCGGGCATTGATCTCCCGCCAGCGCTGGCGGTACTCCTCCGCTGCCTGCCGGTCCACAGGCATGGGCTTCCGCCGGAACTGCTGCTCATTCTGCACAAACCACTCGGGGAGCTCACCTTCCTCCTCGTTAAACGCGTATCTGGAGGGGGAAGGGGGCAGGGGAAACAAGTACTCCGGTCAGGACAGCCTCTCTCCTGCTTCTGATGCAGAAGCACACCATCCCCACCCCCCAAAATTAAAATTGAGAAGCTGACCTGATTCTTGTACACAAAGAACAATGGTTGAGTCTTAGCACTCCTAACGGGAAGGGGGCGAGCTCAGAGATGCAATTCATTCCAGAGGCTTAATACGGAACACTGAGGGGCTATAACCTGGCCGTGTTCCTGCAACGGGAGTCCAAGGGACCGCCTCTCTGAGTACGTCTCCCAAAGAGCACTCTGCTCAGCCAATCCCAATTTTCTGAGGGTCCCTGGCCCCAAAACACCGTGACAGGCTTCAGCGAGGGCCAGCAGAGATCCGGGCCCTATCGGAGCCGTCAAAACCCGAAAAGGCCTGCCTAATGGCGCTCTTTCAGCAGGCATGCGGTCGCTCTTCCGCCAAGGACACCAAAATGCCCCCCTTCTCCCTCTCCCTCTGAATCCTGGGGAAATGGGTTAAACTGCAACTATTCTGACACCAGGGTCTTTGGAGGGAGTGGCAATGCATTCTTTAATGAGGGATTTTATTCAACCTGGAAATGATTTTTAATATTTCAAGGCATACCTGTGTGTGGGTCATTAAATGACGTTAGCTGCCCCTGATTGTCATTAGAGAGGGGCGGCCTGGAAATCTAGCAAGCGCTACTCTGAACCAAAGCTTGTGGGAAGGAGCCCTGGGGTGGGAACAGGTGATGATTCAGAGAAGCAACAGGCAGCCTCCTCTAGCAATAAGCACCTAGGTCAGGGGTAGTCAAACTGCGGCCCTCCAGATGTCCATGGACTCCAATTCCCAGAAGCCCCTGCCAGCATTCGCTGGCAGGGGCTTCTGGGAATTGTAGTCCATAGACATCTGGAGGGCCACAGTTTGACTTCCCCTGACCCAGGGGTTGCAGAAGCAGCTGCTGGGACTGCTTCTCACAGTGTCCAATCTGGCTACGATGACTGATTTGGTTTCGTTATTTACAGGACGACTTCCTCGCCGGGAGACAAGGCAGACGACACAGAGTGAAGTCAGCGCAAAAGATAAGACGCATCATGTAGTAAACAATGAAATAGGATTTGGGGCGCAGAGCCAAAAAATTAGGGTTCTTTTGCCCATCCCAATGAATCACACAGAGAAAAACCTTCTTATATTTTTACTGCAGAAGAAATATTGACCCAGGGGAGTTCCCAAATCAGCGTGGAGAACAATGCAATTGCATTCAGTTCAATAACTTCCCATCGGAGGCGGGGAAAGGTGGTGCCCTTAGGGGTCAAGCCAATAACTTTGGGTCTCCACCCCTCTTGGACATGCCACGGGACCACCCTGTGTCAGGATCAGCCCCTCTGCTCTCTGACATGATCTGTGTTTGACCAAAGAGACTCCATGTCGGTTTGATGTGTGTTGTTCGAAGAACCTTTTGTAACCCTTTTACAACCCTGAAGTATCTCACATTGCTTTGTGTATCCTTTTATGCTGTGTCTCTTTCTTGCAAATGCTGCTCTGCGTGTTGTTATCTGAAAGGGAAGGTGCCTGTCGCCCAAGGCCAGATGGGCAAGGGACTGTCTTGCCAGGAAGCCCAGGATGGCACCTGTGAGAGGGGGGTAATTCTACCCTGGGAAAGAGGGGGCATTTGGGTGGGAAGGATGCATTGAGAACTGCTTGCTTGCCATGTATCGATTAGCCTATTAGGGAAGAGTGGCTTATAAATCTAATCTTTTAAATAAATCAGACTACTAATAACAGCCTGTACAGGAAACCGAGTCCCGTCCTGAAAATTCTACCCTGATGCAATCGAAATGACCTGCCAAGGAAGTAGAATTCGGCATGGTCAAACCATCGGCGGCTTTGCCAAATCACGGGGCAGGGTGAGAACTTGCGCAAGGTGCAGGAAGCACCAGGAGATCTCGCCAAGCGCTTTGGGCACATCGGCAAGGCCACTGTCAAAATCGTAAGGGCTGGAAAGCTTGTGGGGGGAGGGGGAGGAGGCGTTGTGTGCTTCAAAAAAAAAAAAGACAGACAGACAGAAGGCAGAGAGACAGACAAGACTCAAATGTAACTTTCCCCAGATTCGCCTCCTGACGCTCCACATTGTGCCACTTCTGCATAACCACAAGCCACAGCTGGATGTGGTACCCCCCCCTGTCTTTCACGTTGACCAGGGGTAGTCAACCTGTGGTCCTTCCAGATGTTCGTGGACTACAATTCCCATGAGTCCCTGCCAGCAAGAGGACCACAGGTTGACTACCCGATGTTGACAATGACTTCTGCGGCCAGCTCCCGTATCACCAGCCCCCCCCCCCAGAAGGCCCTTGCAATTTTTGTCTCAGCCCAACCAATTTATGAAGGACCTTTCCGGACTCGCCCCCCGCCTCCCCCGCCCCTCCGGACGTTACCTGTTGAAAGAACCGTCGATCAGATCCCTCTTGGCCTTGCGAGAGGCAGCAATGGCCGCCCCCAGCGCCAGCCCCTCGGCGTCCAGCACCCGAGCTCGCTTCACTGGGGAAAGAGAACGAAGCTGCAGGCGGCTCCCAGGCTGAAGGGGGCAAAGGTTATGGGGGTTGGGGTTGGGGGGGTAGGACACGCCCGTTTCTTCTCTTCCAGCTCACCTGGGTCTTCGATGGGCACCACCTCGATCCCGCCTGCCTCGGCCAAGGGACGCTTTGCTCCCCCCCTTGACGCTGGCGGCACCCTGAAGGGGGAAGCAGAAGGGAGTTACGGGACGGATCGCTTCCCCTGTGGCTTCACAGAGCTCAAAGGGCACGCTGGATGGAGAAGACCCCGTGTGTGAACAGGGCAGGCAGGAACAACAACTACCTGAAGGAGTCCCAAGGTGGCTTACGATCGCCTTCCTTTCCTGTCCCCACAACAGGCACCCTGGGAGGTAAGGCAGGGTCGGAGAGAGCTCTGAGAGAACTGTGAGAGCAGGACCGTGACTAGCCCAAGGTCACCTAGTTGGCTGCATGCGGAGGAACGGGGAATCAAATCCGGCTCTCCAGAGAAGAGGCTGCCACTCTTAACCATGACACCACGCAGACTCCCCACCTTTCTAAAAACACTCAGGAGGAGCCAGGAAAAGATGTTAATGGGTGCCCTGGTGCCCACAGGCAGGCTGTTGGGGTCCCCTGGTCTATAGGCCAACTATTGCCCTACGCTGACCTCCAAGAACAGCCATCTGCAGTGTTTTTCTTACATGTGATATATTTTGCCAAGTGATTCCATCTGCAAAGTAACCTCTCCCCCTCAATTTTTATAAGAATCGTCAGCTCAAGACTTGGGGCAGGATTCAAGGCAGCATGGAGGGGGGGGGGGGAGGCGTACAACCAGGGAGGCCGAAAGGAAGGGGAAGACCGGGGGGGGGGGGGTGCCATCCACACAACAGCCTTGCGGAGTAGACTGAGATAGAGCGTTCGTCTATCTGGAGCAGCAGAAAAGAGCAAAATTGGCATGGTGGGACAAGAGGCAGAACTGAACTGAGAAACCCTGGGAGAGAAACCAATTTATATACCATCATGAACAATGGATCTTCACGCCATTCGTTTCGGTTTAATTTTATGGCTGGGGGGGGGACGGGACTGTATTAAAGGGTCGCAGCATTAGGAAGGTTGAGAGCCACTGCTCTACGAAGCAAGAGGGGGTTTCCCAAGGAGAGAGATGCTCGGAGGTGCTTGGCCACCCCTGCCTTGGTAGCTTCCCATCCTAGGCCTGACCCTGTTTTACAAGGTTGTGACTCCGGGCCTCCCCCGGCTAAGTCACAGGCATCTCGCCCGATTTCTCCACCTGGGCCAGCCGGGAAAAGGCCGAGGCTCACTTCCAGATGCAGGACTGGCTGCCGCCGACACTTCAGAGGGTGTTGGGAGACACACCCACAGGTAGGGAACATCTGCTTTCCGCCCACTCTCAAAATTCCTCAAAGTCCTCGAGAGGTACCACGAGGGCAGGCACAACTGGGTCTGGCATTTATTCATTTGTATAATAATTTGCACACCGCCCTCCCCCAAGGGCTCAGGGTGGTTTACCGCAGTGGAATACAACTCAATTTGTTCACCACCGAGAATCCCCTGAAACACCCTTCAGGCTTTGAGGAGCCCTGTCGGTATGATCAGGCAGAATATGGTCGGGAAGCAGAGCTGCAGACACGCCCATCCCTGCCCATTTGGGGAGGGGCCAAAACGCTTAACCCCCCCCCCCTTTAAAAAGAGATGCAAAATTCATTCCCTCCCACCCGTCCGGGAAACCCTTACGGGGTCGTGAAGAAGGCCCAGGGTTTCCCAAAGCCCTGGCTGAGAAAGCCTGGAATAAACATTGAAAATTATTTTTAAAAACAGTATGTTAAAAGAACTCATATCGGAAAGCCCGGGGGTTTCCGCCCTTTCTCACACATAGGGGGAAATAAAGGGCTGTCCTGCAGTAACTCTATGGTGGTTAGAGGTGTTCTTTCTGTACTCCTATGGGTGTGTCTGTACATGCGCAAGGAGGCTGGTTCTCCTCGATCTTCTATTTCCATCCCAGAGTCATTCCCACGCTGTTCGGCCAAGCGCTACCTGAACCTCAAAAGCTACCTGAACCTCAAAAGCCCGTTCTTGGTGCTTGACAGTGTGGCTTCCGGTGCCTCTCCCCAACACCCCTTGTGCTGTGGTTCTGAGGCAGAGAGCAAGAGTAAAGCTTCCTGGGAGACGATCCCGGAAGTGGCTACAGAGCTATAATGGCTGGACTGTCAGTCTAAGATCTCAGAGACCCGTTTTCGAAACCCTACTCTGCCAAGAGAGCTCGCCGGGGTGACCTTGGGCCGGTCCCACACGCTCGGCCCTGGGCTAGTACGGACGGCTGGTCTATAAATTCAATAATAATAATTAACCTACCTCGCAAGGGCGTTGTTGTGAGCGGAGGGGGCGGAAAGGACAGTATCGTAAGCCGTTTTGCAAGCCGTATCGCAGCCTGTATCAGGCCGGTGCTCTCGCAGCTGACTCAGGATCAGGTTCAAGGGTTTGGTGCTAAGCTTCAAAGCCCTTAACAATCCGGGGCTCTCATATTTATGGGACGGCTTCTTCTGCTATACCTCCCCCCCCCCCCGCCCAAGAACACTAAGATCCAGTGATCAGATCCTCAACCCCAAAGAAACAAATCTGGCTTCGATCAGAGGCAGGGCCCTGAAAAAGGCCCTGGCTCCGGCTGTGGGGCCTCAACCAAATTCCACGGGGCCCCAGACCTACAGCTGAAGCCCGGAAATGAACCCCGAGACGGCCACGCGCCGTCCGTGATACCTCAAACCACCCAACGCAAATTGAGAGGTTTCACATGGGGGCGGTTTAATAATACAATAATTAATACATCTCCATTTCAAACATTTAATAGCGGCTTATCAATGTCACCGTAGGACTGCCTCGGCCTCCTTACCCGCCCTGAGTCAACCGGAAAGGACGGGCTATAAAAATAATTATTGTAATATTATTAAAGGTAAAGGTATCCCCTGTGCAAGCACCGGGTCATGTCTGACCCTTGGGGTGACGCCCTCCAGCGTTTTCCTGGCAGACTCAATAAGGAGTGGTTTGCCAGGGCCTTCCCCAGTCATGACCGCTTACCCCCCAGCAAGCTGGGTACTCATTTGACCGACCTCGGAAGGATGGAAGGCTGAGTCAACCTGGAGCCGGCTGCTGGGATTGAACTCCCAGCCTCATGGGCAGAACTTTCAGACTGCATGTCTGCTGCCTTACCACTCTGAGCCACAAGAGGCTCTATATTATTATCCCAGAGCAGAAGTCACGTTTAGCATGCTCCAGAAGGCCCCCTGCTGAGGAACGCATTCCCAACAATCAAAATCAAGTCAGCCCCCCCCATCCTGCAGCCTCAAGCGCACAAATGATACACCCAGGACCCTTCGTTGCAGGATTACTTCACCTCTCCTCCTCACTGTCGCTGCTGCTCTCCTCTCCGTCAGAGTCTTTGGCTTCCAACGCCGCTTGGGTCCCTCCCAAATCTTGGCCTTCGCCGAGGGTCGACTCCGGCACAGCCTCCTGCTTGGGTGCTCGCTTTGGCTTCTTTTCCACCGTTCGAGAAACTAGGCGAGAGAAGGCCATGGGTCAAGCGAGGGACCTCCCCTGCCTCAAGAGGAGGAAGAGGATGAAGAGGACGAGTTGGGCTTTATACCCTGCTTTCCACTACCCAAAGGAGTCCCCAAAATGTCTTCCTTTCCTGTCCCCACAACAGACCCCCTGGGAGGGAGGCGGGTCTGAGAGCTCTGGGAGAACTGCCCGGTCAGAACAGCTCTGACAGGACTGTCAGGAGCCTGGTGGCTGCATGTGGAGGGACAGGGAATCAAACTCAGCTTGCCAGTTCAAATCTGGATTTGGTCAAGAGGTCTTAGAAAATTATCTCTTCTTTAAAGGGAAGAAAGACAGGTCTGTTGGTGGCACAATAGGGAAATGCCAGCAGAAATTTTACTAGCGATACAACGATGCCACCCAGTGGCCAGGGTAAGAATTACAACTAAAAAGTAAATATTCAGAAAATTAATTTTAACCTGTGATAATCGTTAAGAGAAATTGGACAGTGTGTACACGTCAGGCTAATTATAGAAAATGCTGCTTATTTCTTTTGGATGAGCTAGATGGGTGGAACAGATGTATAATACAGAATAAATTAAATAAATAAGATAAAGAAGAGAGGACATACTTGCCCAAAGACTACAAAACCTCCTGATCAAATAACCTTATTTGCTTTTCCTTTACAAACATCGCCAGCCCCCTTGGATAACCAAGAGGGCCCGGGGTAGCTCTATTTCCTCCCCTCCCCGTATATATTCATCTCCATCGCTAGGCTCCACATTTCCCGGGAGCAAAGGGCTTACCAGCAGTGGGAGCCGCTGGGCTCTGGGCCAACATCTGGGCCTGTGCGATTTCCAGATCTTCATCACCATCGTCAATGATCCCAGCAAAAGCTTCCTGAGTATCAGGAAAGGAAAACACACACAGAGACAAAAAAAGGGTCAACACAGAGTTGGAACCGTCCCCTCCAGGATGTGCAGCATCAATCCCCCCCCCCCTTGCAGGCTTCTCAATTGCATGCTCATTTGGGGAAGGGGAAAAGGCACTCACCTTCCCAAACCACAGGTGGGCCTGGTGCTTCTCTTGTTCCTCCTTGTCCTCCAGAGGCACCAGCAGGGGGTTCCCGGCCTCTGCGCCCTCCTCTTCCTCCTCCTCTTCCTCTGCAGCCCTACAATGAATCATCAGGGCTCAAGAGAAGCACAGAGCCCATCCCGCACCCCTCCACAGAAGCTGCTCAGCCTCACCGCCGTCTCCCCTCATCTTACGTACCTCGCAGGGGCACAAGCCTCCCGCAGACGGTTCGCCCGCTCTTCAACCTCGGCCAGCTCCTCGTCGTCCAGCTCGCTGGCCAGAGAGACGTCGTCCCCAGATTCGTCCCCCTCTGACAGGGACAGGTCGTCTGGGCCCGCAGCAGATGCCACAAAAGAGTCTGCGGCCGCCATGTCACCCTGGGCCACCTCGTGGAGGAGCTGGAATTTGGAAAAGGGCAACGTGGATGCGTGACAGAAGAGGAAAATTGGGTTTTATATCCCGCTTTTCACTGCCCAAAGGAGTCTCAAAGCGGCTGACAATCCCCTTCCCTTCCTCTCCACACAACAGGCACCCTGTGAGGGAGGCGGGGCTGAGAGAGCTCTGGCAGAACTGCCCTGTGAGAGAACAGCTCTGAAAGGACTGGGGGAGCACAGAATCAAACACAGCTCTCCAGATTAGAGGCCACTGCACCAAGCTGGCTCTTGGTATGATACGTTCCACTGGATTTCTCTACGGGAATTGTATCCACACACACACACCCAACACCATCTGAATGCACATTTGCTGCTGGCTCCTCGGTCCTCACCTGACTTTTCCCAATGGCCCGGAGGGAAAACATCCCCGTGTTGCCGTCATCCGCGACGGAAACGCCCGGGAGGTCCATCTTGAGCTCGACGCGCTCTCGCTGCTTCCGTCGCTCGCGTAGGATTTTCCGTTTTTTCCTGGGGACGGAACCAAAGGAGGGTTAACTGCAGCCAGATGCCATAAGGCCCCCACCCCCTTGAGGGGTGCAGAAGAGAGTGAAGAGCATGATCCAAGCCCTATGAAGATAGGTTGAGGGACTTGGGAATGATCAGCCTGGAGAAAAGGAGGCTGAGAGGGGACATGATAGCCCTCTTTAAGCATTTGAAAGGTTGTCACTTGGAGGAGGGCAGGATGCTGTTTCTGTTGGCTGCAGAGGAGAGGACACGCAGTAATGGGTTTAAACTACATGTGCAATGCAACTGGCTTTATTATCAAGAAATATTTTTTCACAGTCATAGTTCAGCAGTGGAAGAGGCTGCCTAAGGAGGTGGGGAGCTCCCCCTCACTGGCGGTCTTCAAGCAGCAGCTAGACAGATGCTTCTCCTGGATGCTGGAGGCTGACCCTGCATGGAGCAGGGGGCGGGACTAGAAGGCCTGTGTGGCCCCCTTCAAATCCATGATCCTAACCCTCCCCTCTGGACTCCCCCCCAAACTTACCGCTTGAGTTCTGCCATCTCCTGGGCCTTGAGTTCAGCCAGCTGCATCTCCAGCTGCTCCTCCTCTGCTTTTTCGTCTTGCTCCTCAGCGGCGCCCTGCGGCTCCGGACCGGCTCGCCCAGACTGCGCCTCTTCCTCTTCTTCGCCGGAGCTCAAGCTGACAAGGGGGAGAAGGGACCTTGGAAATCCAGGCCGTTTCCTCCCTCTCTGGGGAGGGGGCTGTCGCTCCGATCACACAGAGAATGTGCTTTCCATGCAGGAGGAATTTCCTACTCAAGGAACTTGGGTAGCAGCAGCTGGCACAGATCCGCACCCAAGACCTTGCAAAGCTACGGCCGGTCAACAGTGAACAGCCAAGATAGTGCAGCCAAAGGGAGGGGGGGGGGAATCATCCTCCCCAAGGATCAAATAAAAGAAGAAGAGTTGGTTCTTATAGGCCGCTTTTCTCTACCCAAAGGAGTCTCAAAGAGGCTCACAGTCGCCTTCCCTTTCCTCTCCCCACAACAAATACCCACCCCCACAAGGGAAACCCCCACCCCAAGGCAGAGCCTTGGCCCCTCTTACTCGATATTCATTTCCTTGGCTTGTTCTTTCAGCTTCTTGGCAAGGAACCGCCTGAGCTTGGCCCTCCAGTTCAACAGAGCCCTGGGAAGAGAAGAAGACAGTTAGGCTCTGACGGTCTCCTCTCCCCATCTAAGCAGACTCCCAACACAAGGCCTCCGGCCGGAAAGTATTGCTGAGCCCCACTGGCAGTGGACAGTGGCCACGAGGCTTCCACCAGCTTGTTCCACCGGGGCTGGCAAAGCGCCTTCTGGGCTGACACGATCCCGCCTACCGGCTCTTATGTTCTCTCTGCACACACGGAAAGGGTGAAATCAGCCCCATACCGGAGCTCCTTGCGGCCCAGAACGCGGATATCCTGGCAGCACTGCCGCAGCTCCTCGGTGGTTGCACTGTGGTGTTGCAGCTCTTCCTTGTCGATGACAATCTAGGCCGGGAGGAGAGCAGAGGAAACGGTCTGATCCCTCCTTCTATCCGTGTGACGTCCCCTCCCTCCAAGCTGTCCCCATGCCGAACAAGGCTGCCGTCCGGCAGTTTCCGAAGCTCAGGCCCAGCTCACGGAACGCCTCCTGCCCTGCTCCTCTGCCCTCACCTCGCTGGCCTTGGACAAGAAGTCCACGGGGTTGGAGGCCTTGAGGAAGTCTGTCAGCGTGCAGCGGCTGTAGAGGACCGTTGCGCCGTCTTCGTAGCCCTCCGCCTGTCGGGAGGGAAGAGAGGCACGGTGAGGAAGAAGATGCCCAGAAAGTCCTCAAACACTTTTCTCCTCGCGTTTCAAATTTCAAAAGCTTTCACCTTGCTGACTTCGCTACCACCTGGACACGAACCTAAATCACCCAATAATCCAGACACCTGTTCATGCAGCCAGTTTCTTAAGATCAAGACTCAGATCTTGGCGGTTGTAGGCAAAAAGCACAACCATTTTTTTAAAAATCATAAAATATTGAGGGAAGCTGACAAAAATTACAAGCCTTTTTTTTCATAGAATCATAGAGTTGGAAGGTGCCATACAGGCCATCTAGTCCAACCCCCTGCTCAATGCATAGAGTCATAGAATCATAGAATCATAGAGTTGGAAGGGGCCATACAGGCCATCTAGTCCAACCCCCTGCTCAACGCAGAATCATAGAATCATAGAGTTGGAAGGTGCCATACAGGCCATCTAGTCCAACCCCCTGCTCAATGCAGAGTCATAGAATCATAGAATCATAGAGTTGGAAAGTGCCATACAGGCCATCTAGTCCAACCCCCTGCTCAATGCCTAGAATCATAGAATCATAGAACCATAGAGTTGGAAGGGGCCATACAGGCCATCTAGTCCAACCCCCTGCTCAACGCAGGATCAGCCCTAAGCATCCTAAAGCATCCAAGAAAAGTGTGTATCCAACACTTAATTTAATTTCTATCCTGCGTTCCCCTCTTGGAGAGCCAGAGCCAATTTTCATATTGTTTCCCGCTCCTCTTCCACTCAATCCTCACAAGCAGCCATGTTGTGAAGGTAAGTTAGGCTGAGAGATTGCGATGGGCCCACGGTCACTTGGCGGACTTCCAGGGCTAAGGGAGGGATTCAAACCCAATCGACATAGCCCTGCAGGGGTGACCAAACACTGGCTCTCCAGCTGTCTGGGAACTACAATTCCCATGAGCCCCTGCTAACATGGGGCCTGCAGGGGCTCATGGGAATTGTAGTTCCCGGAAATCTGGACAGCCATAGGTTGGCCACTCCAGTTCCAAACCAAACAAACAGAACTGGACATTTGAGAAATCTTATATTATCTTTTACTGCTAGGACCAGAACAGCATGTCCCTTTTGAATAGGTTTATCCTCTAGTGACTGTATCTAAGCCTCCATATGTGCAAAACCCTCATTCCCCACACGTTTAACAGCTGCCCTACACTGGATCTCTGCAAAATCACGCACTGACCTTGGGTTTCTTCTGCGACACCAGCTCACTCACAGACTTGGCCTGCACCTCCACTTCCTTGAAAGCGAACTTGGGGTCAAAGAACTTGCTGTCGATTTTTTCGGGAGCTAAGTAGCCTGCGGAGGACAGACGGGAGAAGGTCGTTAAGAGCAAGACCGGCTGAGACACGTGAGAAATGGAGGCCCATTCAGACCTGGTCCTAGCAACTCACTAACGTCCAGTTACATCTTGTGAAAACTTCAGGTGCTTTTTTTTCCTTGTTGGCATGACAGGGGTTTCAGAGCTCCAGGTGCTGACTTGTTGATGCTAAGTGGGCCGAAGCATGACCAGGGCCCAGATGGGATGCAATTGGGACTAGCTCCCCTCCCCAATCTGTTAGATATGGAAATAACAAATGCAGCATATACCTAAGGCAAGCTTTCTCGAAACCCTGGGGCTTCTTGACAGCCCTGGAACGGTTTCCCGAATGGGTGAGAGATAATTGTTTTCTGTATTTTGTCAATTTGTTAAACATTTATCCAGGGCTATGATCATATATGGCCACATCAACCCCGCCCCCCAAATGGCCAGCAATGGGCTTAGAGGGGGTGGGAAGGGGAGGGACCCTGGGTGGGGGTGTCCACAGCTCTGCTTCCCAACCCTATTCTGCATGATTTTGCCACTTCTGGGGTTTCTGGAAGTCTGAAGAATGTTTCAGGGGTTTCTCAAGGATGAAAGGCTGTCTGAAGGCAACACCTTGCAATTTTAATAATTAAACCCCCCTGCAAGGGGGAAAGAATCCTTAGCATTTTCCATCTCAAACTCCAGAATCTGGAATGTTTTTTTTTTTGTAATCCACCTCAAGTCTCAGCAAGAAAGGTGGACTACAAAGACACGGACAAACAACACCTGATCTTTCACAGGCAAGCCACCCTCGACCCTTCCCGCCCACTCACCCTGGCAGACCACGAAGATTTCCGCCGACTCGTTGCGCGAGGCCTGTGGCTTCGTGGCTTGCACCTTGCGGAACAGCTGCTGGAAGATCCAGAGGAGGGGCTGGTAGTCGCGGGAGCGGAAAACCTTGCTGATGAACCAGCCGCCCTTGGAGAGGAAATCGCAGGCCAGCTTGAGCGCCGACAAGGTAAGGCTGGCTGCGGGGAGGAGGACAGAGGAGCAGGGAGTCAGCGGATGCCAAGGGAAAGGCAACAGGGATGGCTGGTATGCGCACACGCACACACACACACACACACACGCAGTACCCATTTCATGTTTTTCCATCTCCGAGGCACCTCCCTACACAAAACAGGGCGTTTCGAACTCTGTATGTGGCCTTAATCAAGGAGGTCCTCCCCATCTGTAATAATGACGCTGCCTACCTCACAGGGCTGTTGTAATGTTTACAGAATGGTAAAGTGAAGTGCCCTGAAGGCCCCAAAAGGCCACATTAGCGCTAGGCACCATTATTTCGCGAAAAAGTGCTACGAGCCATGTGCCACCCTCGAACTAGTAGGTGGCTCCCTAAAAATACTGGTTAAAAAAAATCCATTTAGGTGGGAGTACTCAGGGTTGATATATGTATTTCTGCAATCAAGGACGAATGGACCCTTTGCAAACTGGGAGAAAAACAGAGATTCATAGAATCGTAAGAGTGGGAAGGGGCTGCAAGCTTAGCAATTTCTCTAGGGGGGAAATTCAGCAAGCCAGAAATGGAAACCGTACAGCTCATGCTAACTGTCCAATGTCAGGGAGAAAAATTACCCCTTCCACACCACACACCCGCAAGCCACTGGTGGAATGGGCCACAGGTCCCATACCTTGAGAAAAGGCGTCGTGCACCCAGCTGGCTCCCACGTTGGGGGCCCCGTCGTTGAGCACCACATCCACCTTCCATGTCTTCAGCTCTTTGCGCAGGGCCTGCAGGCAAGAAAGAGAGACACATCTTGAGGGCAGGCCACCCTCTCCATCCAGTGGAGCTCAAGACACCTGTGGGCCAAGGCCAGAATATCTCCCTGCCCAGGGCAAAGTCATTCAGGGCAGGAACCGGGGAGAGAAGATTCCAGCTCTGTTGGACTAGATGGCCTGTATGGCCCCTTCCAACTCTATGATTCCAAATCTGTAACAAGAACAGGTGAGAGGGACAGCCATCCCGCTAGCATGGAGGCGAGAGGAGGACGTTCTAAGATCCATTGTGCCTTATGGCCCCGAAAGGAGCCTATCGTTATACAAATACAAGAAAAAAGGGTTGTTTTTTTTTACATCTGGCAAAGAGAAACTAAAATCCTGGCAAGATATTAGAGGTGAAGGAGACAACATTATACAGCTGCTCTATTACCAGCCAGTTTCAAGGTTAAAGAAGATCATTAATATGGAAGGCGGAGTGCAAAGAGATGACTGAGTTTGAACCGCTGATGGCAAAAGGAAGAGATCACGTGATGATGTATATACAAGTTATTACTTCAGTTTGAAACAGAAGGACAAGTGGGGAAAAAGCATGGTTAAATGGATGCAGAATTTTAGAGCACAAATACCAGTGCACCAATGGGAACACATTTGGGAAAAAGAAATTAAGTTCTCAGTAAGTCAGATGTTAAGAGAAAATATATACACACATATATATATTTCCAGATGGTACATTACCCCCAAAAATATTGAGAACACAGATTGAAAACTATAAAGGAAAATGTTGGAAATGTCCGGGTGGAACTTCTTACCATATGTGGTGGACTTGTAAAGAAGGAAAAAATTTGGAAGGAAAGAGATCTGTTACCTGGCGACACTTTTCCGTAGTGATGTCTTCCTGCAGAGTGACCACATTGGGGATGGGCTTGATGGGAACCAGGTCAACCCCTGAAAGGAGGGAAGAGGGGAGATGTGAAAAGACAGGAGATTGGGGGGAAGGGGGATGACCAGTATGAGAACAGGGAAGGGGAGGGGGATGACCAGTATTAAAACAGCATGTTGACCCATCCTCCCTTCCCAAAATGGCCACTGATGGGCCTGGATGGGATGGGGAGGGGCCTTGGATGGGCATGTCCACAGCTAAAAGTTACTCACCAACAATCAGACTGGAGATCGGCATGAACTTGGAAGCCACCTGGAGCCTGTGGGAAGCAGAACCAGAATCAACACCAGCCTCAGAAGACAGGCAAGGGATGCAGGCAAAATACCTTCTTGGTGTAGGGAGTGGGGCCCCAGGGCTCAGTACAGGGTCTGGTACTTTTCAACATTTTATCTAATGATCTTGACAAGGGGGTGGAGGGACTGCTCACTAAATTTGCAGACAACACCTAGTAGGGAGGAGTATCAAACACCCCAGAAGACAGAGATAAACCTTTGCCCAACTGACTTCAGAAGCCAAGAAGGATTAGCCCGGCTTAGTAGTCAGATGGGAAACTGCCAAGAAATACCAGGGTTATGACACAGAGGCAGAGAATGGAAAACTTTCAATGAGATCTGAACTGGCTGACAAAGTGGGCCCATGAGACCAAGATGCAATTCAATGAGCAGAAGGGCAGAGTTCTACATCTGGGCCACACAAATGAGTCTTGGTAAAGCGACCATCCTCCTGCCCAGTAGAATGCTACTCCCACTGGTCAGGGATTAAGGGCAGGTGATAATCCAACTAAAGTGATCCCCGGTCACTTTTGGCCACCTGCCAATTATGGATCCCTGATCTTGTATCAAAGAGTTTCTCAAGTGAGGATAGGTTTGTTGAAACTCCAAGCTCCCCGAGCCCTGCAGCTGGAAACAGCACCTGGTCCCACAGTTACTGCCTTCAGGGTGCACCAAGACTGTTGTGCCCCTTTAAAATGAAGCAGGAGCCCAGCACCACCAAAAAGACTAACCAGTTTAATCCAGCATGGGTTTGTGTGAGTCAACGGCACATCTGTCATTATCTCCCTGCTACTGGGCAGCTGTTTTATTTTGCTGGAACAGATCCCCGTGGCTACCCCTCAAAAGCATCCTCCATTCTCCCCACCCTTCTCACTGACCATCCTCCAGGAGCAGCACAGAGGTCCAAGAGAGCCCGCGACTTTGGGAGGAACTGGAATTTGCGGTTTAGCTGGATGAGCTTGAAAGACGAACGGGAGCGGAACCCTAGAGAAAGAGATGTTCAGTGTTAAGCTTCAAAAGAATAACTGAACCCAAAGCTAGGAAGAAGAGTTGGGTTTTGTACTCTGCTTTTCACTACCCAGAGGAGTCTCAAAGCAGTTTACAATCAGCTTCCCTTCCTCTCCCCACAACAGACACCCTGGGAGGTAGGTGGGGCTGAGAGAGCTCTGGCAGAATTGCTCTTGGAGGACAGCTCTAGCAGAACTGTGACTGACCCCAGATCACCCAGCTGGCTGCGTGTGGAGGAACAGGGAATGTAACCTGTCTCTCCAGATTAGAGGCCTCCACTCTTAGCCATGACACCAAGGGCCCAGGTCGTGGTTCTCTTAACCTAGCCGTTCCCGAACAGCATGCCCCAGAAGCACTTGTATACAACAAGACTGAAAGCAGGACTTCAAAATTAATCCACCATACTGGATGTACACACCCACCTAGACCCTGTGCAGCATTTATTTCCCCCAATCCCCAACCTGAGCAGTTAACATTGTTCTGAAGGGACCCACTGGGATTTGGTGATGCCTCTCAAAGCATGGAGCGGTTCCAGAAGCGTCATCTTGACATGCAAAGCACAGCCCCAACACTCAGCTCAAACAACCCACTTCTGACCCAGAGATGAAGTCCAGCTCGCCTGGGCTCCCCATACAGGGCCACAAAGATGTGATGGGACATTGCACAGGATTTGTGGAGGGCGTTTTGTGAGTGTTTTAATACATCCCAGGGCTTCTGAATTAGTGCTTTCTCACTTCCTTCTTGAATTTTTAAACTCGCTGGCTATCATCATAATAAATACAATAACAAATGCATAAATAATAAATAAGATAAACAAACCATTTGTCTATCTCACACCACCGTTAATATGCTTTAGTTAATTCAAGGAGCAACTTTCTGTATTCTTCATTTAATCCTTTTATTGGGGGGGGGGGGAGATTAAACCCTCTTCCCTTGGCCCCAGCCTTGCTATGAAGCAGCAGCAACCCAGGGCAGCCTCCCCAAACATGGCAACCGAACCGGGGACCCCCCTCACCGGTCTCCTTGGCCAGGTGGTAGAACTTGTCCTTTCGGCTCTTTCCCACTTTGCCCTTCTTCCCCATCGCGCACGGGAAGCCGCCGCCTCTAAGCCCGAGCAGGAAAAGTACAGCCCGCACCGACCGCACACGTGCGCCAAACGCGATCTGTCCCTTGCCGCGACTCGTAGCCTAAGTGCGCACGCGCGCAAAGCTTCCCTCCACCATCTTGAGTGTGGCAGAAACAGAACCGCTTGCCCGGAACATTCCTTTTTCTCTCTCGAGTCAGAGAGGAGCCGTGCTTTCTCGAACGGCTTCCTCCCGATTCCGAGCAGCTCGTGCTTTGAGCTGAGGCAACTCTTTTGAAGGCCCTCCGCTGGCTAGAAAGGCCAAGACCTTACCAAGATGGCGCCCGCGGGCGGCCGACTCTTTCTGGGAGTTTTCGTCGCGTGAAAAGGCCCTCCATGAGGGAGGCGGGACAAAGAGACCAAACCATTGAATCACGTGGTATTCACTTCCGGTGGCCGTTCCGCGTGTCTGGAAGCCCTTCCTGGGGAGTGCAGGAGGGGCGGATGGGGCTGAAGGAGCCGCTACAGGGAAAGCAGTCGCCTCTTCATTCCCCTCCTGCAGCAACGACTTTGCAAACACGTTGAATCCAATGGCACGTTTAAGGTCAACAAGTGCAAGCACTCGAAAGCTCACGCCTTTAATAAATCTTTGTTGGTCTTTAAGGTGTACTTGGACTCAATTTTTGTTGTGCAGGAGGTTGGACTAGATGACCCATGAGGTCCCTTCCAATTCTATGATTCTACTTCAGACCAACACGGCAACCTACTTGAATCTCTCTAATTGCTAGACCGCTTTCCCATAAGGCTCAGGGTGATTTTCACAAAACACCATGAATATACATCAAAATCTTGTGACAGTAACATAACAGTGGCTCCAAAGTTAAATGTAGGAAATTGTGTAGAGCAAGATGACAAACCATTTTCATCCATTGTTTTTTTTTTCAGAAGAAGAGTTGGTTCTTATATGCCGCTTTTCCCTACCCGAAGGAGGCTCAAAGCGGCTTACAGTTGCCTTCCCATTCCTCTCCCCAAAGAGGACAAATGCCAAAAAAAGAGAGAGGTCATCTGGCAACCCCATAGCTGTCTCCCCCGTAAGGTTGCCGACTCTCAGCTGGGAAATTCCTGGAAACATGGCAGTTGACCCTGGGGAGGATGGGGTTTGGTAGGGCAGGAAGGGACCTGCGCGGTGTACAGCCCAACGGGGAAGGGCAGGCCACAAAAACATTTTATCTATTTATTTCTTATATTCATTTCTGACATTTCTCTACCGCCCTCCCCTTGCGGCTCAGGGCGGTTTACACAGAACACAGGAAAGGAGATAACATCATTCAGAAGAGCATCAGGAGGCACAGCCCTTGCCTAATAATTCAGATCTAATACAGAGCGATTTTAGCCTAAGCCCCCAAAGGCTGGTCAGCTCAGGATTCAGTCCAGTCCAGGAGATTGTGCTTCTTGCTGTTGCTGCTGTCATAAGACACACCTTACCACGAAATCCACCTTCCAATGCAGCCCTTTTTCGCCCAAGGCCCTGAGATCAAAGGCTAGAGGGGGTTCTCCCGGCTGCACCGGGGCGTTGACAACGCCCTCTTTGAAACCACAACCCGATCTCGATCACGGCTCCGTAGCAGACGCCTTCCCCGGGAAGCTACGGCGGCCATCTTGGCTAAGGGCAAGGAGTGAAACGGAAACGCCCGCTGCTTCCGGTTCCAGGGCGGAGCATGCGCACCGGCTAGACCGGTGCGAGACAAAATGGCGACCGAGGCGCTGGAGCAGGTAAGGAGTGGGCTCGTCTTGCTGAGTCACTCGGGGACCCCCCCGGTCGGGGCGGGGGGCAGAAGGGGAGGGGGGCGCCCTGAATGGAGCCTTTGCTTAAAAGGCTTCCTTGGAAGGGGAGCCTGCTATGCGAGAGAGAGAGAGAGAGAGAGAGAGTTGCCAACTCCAGCCTGTACATTCCTGGGGAGTTTGGGGGTCAGGGTTGCAGCAGGGGGGGATGCCTTAAAGGGGTGCAGAGGAGAGTGACGAGGATGACCCGGGGACCAAGGCCTAGGAGGAAGGGCTGAGGGACTTGGGAATGGCCAGCCAGGGGGAGAGGGGACAGGATGGCTCTCTTGAACTCTTTGAAAGGTTGTCATCAGGAGGAGGGCGGGGGGGGGGGCTTTTTGCTAGCAGCAAAGGAGAGGACCCGCAGGGATGGCTTTAAGCTGCACGGAGGATGATATTGGGCTAGATAGCAGGAAAACATTTTAAGCAGTCAGAGCGGGTCAGCAGTGGAATGGGCTGCCTAAGGAGGTGGGGAGCTCCCCCTCACTGTCCGTCTTCAAGCAGTGGCTGCACAGATTCTTCTCATGGATGCTGTTTAGGCTGATCCTACATTGAGCAGGGTTAGGACTAGATGGCTTGTATGGCCCCTTCCAACCCTATGATTCTGTGATCCTGCATTGAGCAGGGGGTTGGGACTAGGTTGCTTGTATGGTCCCTTCCAGCTCTATGATCCTAAAAGTCCGATTGATCCCTGTTGTCTGGAGATGAGTTGTAGTTCCAGATCTCCAGGCCGCAGCAGTAGATTGGCAGACCTAGTGGAAAAACTTTGAATGGAGATCCTGGAGAACTACTTGCAATCAGAGGAAACAGGGCGCTAACCATGATAGACCAATGGTGAAACTCTCTGTAAAGCGACCCATTAGAAAAGGCAAGGCAGGAATCTGTGCTGTAAGAGTAAGATACGAAAGGGCAACTGAACTTACTAGTTAAAGATGCATGCGTCTTAAACAATAATAAGTAAATAAAGCCAACATCTTCGTATCATGCCCACATAAGTAAATAAATTCAGATGCTTCTGAATGGGAGAGTGCTCATTTCCACACTAGCAGCCTTCTGAATATGAATGCCTTTGCAATACAGAATTGAGACTTCTGGTAAGATCTGCATCTAATGTTCATAATCAGTTTACGAGGACATTTCAAAACACAAGCATGACAAACTATAAATAACTAATCCAAACCATGCCAAGCTTGTGTCCCATCAGAAAGTTTTTTGCAGGAAGTTGACTCTGCGATAAATCTTATGGGCAAAACATTAACACATCAATTCAGTGTTGTAATATTAGGGGCTCCTGATGTCATTAAAACATACCGTGGACCACAGTCTTAGAAGAAGGGGAAAGACCATGTAGGCGCTTGTAGGCTGAAAGTGTGTTCACCCAGCAAACTTCCTTAGCAGAGTGAGGCTTTCAACGTGGTTCTAGATCCGAATCAGAATCACAGAGAGCCATCTGGTCCAGCCCCCACTTTCTTGGGGACTTAAAAATCACACACTCCTGACAGGTGCTCCTAAAAAATTCTGGCAAAGGAGACTCTACCACCCTCCGAAGGAGCATATTCTATCTATGAACAACCCTCCCCGTCAGAAAATTCTTTCTAATATTTAAGTGGAACCTCTTTTCCTTTAATTTGAATCTGACACTCAAACCATCATGATATACTGCTAGTCACCAGAGAGAACAGAGATGGGGGGGGGGGCGGGAAGTACAGGAATAACTCTTTCCATTTCAGTACTGCCTTGGAGACAGGGCAGGAAAGGAGAAAGTCTCTCTTCCTTGGGCTCGAGAAAGGTAGGATGCTGTAACTGTAGGTGACCAGTTGTAGACAGGTAGTTGTTACAGGAGGAACAGAGTCCTATAGCAGTCTGAACATTCACTTTGGGGGAGCTTCCTCTAAGAGGTTTTATTCCACAATAATGGTTAGCCTTAGGTAACTCTGCGTACTGCTGCAGTGTAAGTTTTAAAGATTCTACGAGATCATTTGTCATAAAAAGAGAACACATATGATGGGAGAAAACTGAAAAGGAGGGCTTGACTCTTGCCCTGTTTGAGCTGAACAGACTTGTTTCTCTGACTCTCCCGGACAGATGGAGCTGGATGAGGGCAAGGGTGGGACTGGACTGCGCCAGTATTACCTGTCCAAGATTGAGGAGTTGCAGGTAAGATGGGCCTACTTGTTTGGAGTGTGATGGAGCAGGGTTGCCATGGTCATGACCCACAGAAAGCAGACCCTTAGGAACAAAATAGTTGAGTCCATGACAACCCACCTGAGATCCCTCCCCTTCCTAGCTCATCCAGGCCCATCACTGACCATTTTGGGAGGGGAGGTTGGGTTGGCATGACCACATACGGTCATATCACCCAATACATGTTTAACCAATTTTAAAATATATATTTAAAAAATAATTAACTCCCACCCATTCAGGAAGCCCTCCCAGGGCCTTCAAGTAATCCAAGAGTTTCATGAAACCCTGATTGAGAAAGCCTGCCATATATCATCATATCGTGATATATATATAATTAACTCTCACCCAATTGGTGAAACTGTTCTGAGGCCATTGCAAACCCCCAAGGGATTTATAAAACCCTGGCTGAGAAAGCCTGAGGTAGACTTTTGGTCTGATCCATCAGGGCTCTTATGACAACAGGGTTATTTTCAGTGGGAAGGGATGAAGCAGTCTGGCTGGAGCAGCTCTTTTCCTGGCTGGTGGCTGCCGCCCTTCTTTGCTGGGATGCTTTTCCTTGAAGGGAACAGGTACCACTTCCCTGTGGCCATTAGGTAGCCCTGCAGTTGTGGGATGAAGCGTCATTTCTCTGCTTTCCTCTTCCAAGCTGATAGTCAATGAGAAGAGCCAGAACCTCCGGAGGCTGCAGGCCCAGCGGAATGAACTGAATGCGAAGGGTAAGCATTGAGATAGCTCTGTGCTCTTCCACTCTGCCCGTGTGGATGGGTGGCAGGAAGCAAAGGTGGGCTGTGCTTTGGTGTGCCTAAATGCCCCACAAACTGAGCAAGTCTTTGAGGTGTAACCGTGGGAGGGGAAGAACATATATGATAAGCCCTGCTGGTCCGTGTAGTCCAGCGTCTTGTTTCGTACAGACGCCACTCACTTGTTCCTGTGGGCCACGGAACGTCTCATAATAGTCAAGGCTTTAGTCTGTTGAGACAGGGCAGAATGAAAGATTAAGTTATAAGTACATGTTGCTTCCTAGTACTAGGCTTCCTGCTTCTGAGTATGGAGCAGTAGAAAAGGGCAAGAGTCAGGAGTGGCCAAACTGTGTCTCTCCAGATGTCCATGGACAACAATTCCCATGAGCCCCTGCCAGCAGCATACATGGCTTTTTTGTGGCTTGTTTTGTTATTTAATGCCATGGCCTATTTTATAATCTAACTGTATATTTTGAGCTGTGGTTACATATGTTTTATGCCAATTAAAGGCTCCTAGAGCCTGAAACTAGAACTAAAACTCTCAAATTCCCAATCATACATTGTTCATAGAATCATAGAGTTGGAAGGGGCCATACAGGCCATCTAGTCCAACCCCCTGCTCAACGCAGGATTCAGAACAGCAAAACAAGCTGGCAAGAACATATGAATAACAGGATCTTGACACGCCTGCCTTTTCCTCCCTTGCCTAGTTCGCCTGCTGCGTGAAGAGCTACAGCTGCTGCAGGAACAAGGTTCCTACGTGGGCGAGGTGGTGAGGGCTATGGATAAGAAGAAAGTACTAGTCAAGGTAAGGTCTTCCTCTGGTTACCTACCTGCATCCAATGCTTGTGTTCTCCCGCTTGGCAAAAGGAGATCTTTGAAAGAGATGGAGGAGCGTAGGCCGAGATTCAGAACCCTTATCAGGGCTTGTGAATGTTCAAAACACGGCACTGCCTGTAGGTCATTAATAATTATGGCTAACATCCCTCCATATTAAGTAGTAAGCATCCATATTAACATCAGATCATCCTCCCTGCTGTATTGCACCCCACCCAGAATTCTGGCTTCCATACTCTCGGGTGAAATTTCAGAATGGTTTTAACTGTGATTTAAATTGTATTACCGAGTCCATGTCGTTTACCACCCAGAGTCCGCTCCGACAGAGAGGACAGCTTAACAAATTTCAAATAAATAAAACTCCTAAAATCCCGGCAGTATTTCTCCGACATTTCTTATTTGTTTATTTCTTAGGATGCTCATAGGCTGTGCTCTCCCAAGGCGTTTTAAAATAAAATTAAAAAATCTAATCTAAACAAAGCAATAAAAGACTTAGTAAGCAGCAATTTAAAAGCAGACCGTGACCGACATATTATGGGGAGAAAAGATCAATATCAAATTAATAACAAACGCATTATATGAAGAACAGGTCAATATCAGATTAATAACGAACGCACTATATGAAGAAAAGATCAACATCAGATTAATAACCAATGCATTCTATGAAGAACAGATCAATATCAGCCAGGGAAAAAAGCTCAGGAAATAATCACATGCTCAGCTCCTGAGGACTAATCAATTTGGTGCAAGGCAGGCTGCCAAGGGGAGGGCATTCTATCATCCAGACTCTGCCACGGACCCTTCTTCCAAACATCATCATCAGAACAGAACATAAAAAAAGGGTCGGATCAGTGGCTGATCTAATTCAGAATTCGGTTTTGTTCAGCAGCCAAAGATCTTCCTCGAAGGGCCCAGCGAAAGGACCTGGAGGCCAAAGTCTTTCTGCTGATGCTGCCTTTCTGCAGTGGTATTCAGGCCGAAAGAGAGGCTCCTTTCAGTCACCATGGCTTGTAGTAGCAGGCCTCTTATAACATAAACTAGAAATGTATGTAAGCTGAGAGCCAAATGAAATGAAGGGATGGTGAGGTATGCTTCTCCAGTTCCTCGCACTGAACCCACGTGGTGTTGAGGATGTGAGTGTTCGTTTCTCACACTGATCACTGGCCTTCCTTCCTTTCCTTCAAGGTCCACCCAGAAGGCAAGTTTGTGGTCGACGTGGATAAAAACATAGACATCAATGACGTGAGTGTCACAGGCTGGTTCCAGTCTTCTCGTGTCAGGGAGGGCATTGTTCAATATTTTACATTTGGGTAGAGAAGTTGGTTGGGGGGGGGAGCGGTGCTTGGTTGGACGGGCGTGCTTTATTGTCAGCAGCGGGGTTTATCTTTCGCCCCCATTCTTTGCCCTCCAGGTGACCCCCAACTGCCGTGTTGCCCTGAGGAATGACAGCTACACCCTTCACAAGATCCTGCCCAACAAGGTGGACCCCCTGGTCTCTCTGATGATGGTGGAGAAGGTGCCCGACTCGACCTACGAGATGATCGGGGGCCTCGACAAGCAGATCAAAGAGATCAAAGAAGTGATTGAGCTGCCCGTCAAACATCCGGAACTTTTTGAGGCTCTGGGGATTGCTCAGCCCAAGGCAAGCAGGAGCGTGGATTCCGCACAGGGCGTGATTCGAGACGTCTGTCCTTCCTTCTCGCCCACCATAAGCCAAACAGTGCTAGAACCCTGGATGAGACTAGCTTTAGGAGGGGTAGGAGTGGAACGTTGTCATGGGAAAATCATGAGCAGCCATCTCACTGGAGGTTGCAAGGAAGCCCCCCTCTCTAACTCCCTGCCTCTCTTTAACAACCTTTACCTGCTGTTGTTTACAGGGTGTGTTGCTGTACGGACCCCCTGGTACCGGAAAGACTTTGTTGGCCCGGGCAGTGGCGCATCACACCGACTGCACCTTCATCCGCGTCTCCGGCTCTGAGCTTGTGCAGAAATTCATCGGAGAGGGTGAGCCTGCAAGACAGATGGCGACGGCCCTCGAAAAGCGAATTGTTCCCCTAAGCGTTCCCTTGGCTGCCTTGGAAGGGAGCAGACAGCTTCAAAAAGCTCTTGTTTGGGAAATCCCTAGCGATTTGGGAGTGACGTTTGGGAGGACAGAAAACTTAGTGCAGACTTTCTCAAACTTTTGACTCTGGAGGAGCCCCGGAAGGGATGTCAACTGGCCATGCCTCCCTGCCACACCCCCGGAAGTGACATCACCACTCACAATAACAGGGAGACCCAGAGGAGGACTGAGGGAGAGATGGAAAATTATTTAAGGCAGGGGTAGGCGTGCAGGCTTCACCTCCTCCCAGGTGCAGAAACCACAAGAGAATTCTCATGCTCTGAGGGGGGGCAGTAACGGCAGCAGCTGGGTCCCCTAGCTTGTGGGCGAGTCCATTGAGGCAGAAGGGCAAAGCTGGTTGGGAATCCCTGGCTTAGCAGGATGCAATAGCACCCTTCAGAGTTGTCACTTTCCCCCAGGGGAAAGGACCTCTAAAGCCTCGAGACCAATTATAATTCCATGAAGACCTCCAAGTCTCACCTGGAGGTGGAGAACCATAATCTTTTAGAACCGCAGCTCTAAACTGCAGTTTGGAGGGCTAGCAGGATCCAAGCAAGGGGGGGAATGGGACAGAGGCATTCCGTTCACTGCAGCTCTCGGCGTTTCCCGGTGACAGGTGCCCGGATGGTGCGCGAGCTGTTCGTCATGGCCCGGGAGCATGCTCCTTCCATCATCTTCATGGACGAGATCGATTCCATCGGCTCCTCCCGCTTGGAGGGCGGGTCCGGCGGGGACAGCGAAGTGCAGCGCACCATGTTGGAACTGCTGAACCAGCTGGACGGTTTTGAGGCCACCAAGAACATCAAGGTATGTCGAGAGAGGAGCGGGAACTGTGTGCCCCGCTTCCGTCAGTTTTGAATGCCACAAAATTACCTAGCTTGCTTACTTTTATCAAAGGTGCGGAATCTAACTCTTCTCCGTATAAAAGATGGGTGGGTGGGAGATGATACACTTACAGTCTTTTTGTGGAAAGAGGATAATGCCGGGAATGAGAAAAAAAAAAGATCAATGGATTGGAGGAGGGGGGTGTTTGCGGAGAACGATCATCTCTAGCCGCTTCAAGTAATGTTCTTTCCATGCAGGTGATCATGGCCACTAACCGGATAGACATCTTGGATTCCGCCCTGCTTCGCCCTGGCCGCATTGACAGAAAAATCGAGTTCCCCCCGCCAAACGAAGAGGTGACGGAGAGCTGGTGGGAGGCACCGGTCCTTTCCGGCTGTCCTCTTAGCATCCCTTCATTAGCCCCCTTCCATCCCTCCCGTAGGCCCGCCTGGACATCTTGAAGATTCACTCTCGCAAGATGAACCTGACCCGGGGGATCAATTTGCGGAAAATCGCAGAGCTGATGCCGGGGGCTTCGGGTGCCGAGGTCAAGGTGAGGCGGCCAAAGGGGTGTGCCCAGCATGGGCAGCAGGACTCTACCCCTGACTATGCCTTAGGGGCAGGTTTTCATGAAACCTTGGGGTTTCTTGA
Source organism: Paroedura picta (assembly GCF_049243985.1). NCBI lineage: Eukaryota > Metazoa > Chordata > Lepidosauria > Squamata > Gekkonidae > Paroedura > Paroedura picta. The sequence goes on from NC_135384.1 coordinate 25,704,990, forward strand.
CAGCCCTGGAAGGATTTCCCAAATGGGTGGAAATTAATCTCTGTCTAGATTTTAAAATTTGTTACATATTTATCGATGATATGATCATATATGGCCATGTCAACTTGCCTCCCTCCCCAAATGGCCAATGATGGGCCTGGAGGGGGTGGGAAGGGGAGGGGCCCCCGGGTGGGCGTGTCCACAGCTCTGCTTCCCAACCATATTCTGCACAGTTGTGTCACTTCTGGGGTTTCTCAAAGTCTGAAGAATGTTCCAAGGGATTCTCAATGTTTAAAAAGTTGAGAAAGGCTGTTGCATTGTCACAAATGGTGCATTTGATGATCATGGTCAACCCGTCACCCTAGGAGCAGAGCTTTCTGTAGTCCAGACTTCCATAGCAGAAGCCTGTTTGAGGGTTTATGGGGCGGCTTGAGTGGGTTCCTTACAGATGTGTGTTACAGGGAGTGTGCACGGAGGCAGGAATGTACGCCCTGAGGGAGAGGAGGGTACACGTCACGCAAGAAGACTTTGAAATGGCCGTTGCAAAGGTACAGACGGTTCTGTATTTGGGGGGGGGCGGCATTCCTGGGAGTGAAGAGACAAAAGAAAAATGAAAACCTGGGACTTAGGGCAAGGATCCCCAACCTTTTGGGCACAGCAACGAGATGGCAGGGCCACCCACAAAATACCTGCCACGGCTTAACTTCGGTAACACGGTGCAAATCCTTTCTGCTGTGGTGGCCGCTGTTCCCAAAGCATATTTAATCAGGCCCCACCTACTTCCCAAAAATGCTTGGCAGGGACCCCTGACCTAGAGGGTCTTATCCCACTGTGCTCTCCCCCAACCCCACCTGTTTTATGGTTCCATGGAGATTTGAAGGGAGGCAGCCTTTCCTGCTGCTGCTAGGACAGGCGACTGCTTTGAGTGGGAGATTTGGCCTTGATCTAGCTGGGAGCAGTAGGTAAGAGGTGGGGCGTTACTGGAGCCACGGGTAGCTTAGTCTTCTGCGAAAACATTAAGGCCAACAGCGTATCAAGTGGCAAAGACCAGCTTTCGGATGCCGTGAAGCAGCACATATTGCTCAAGTAGCCCTGTGATGGCCAGGCTCTCTCTCGGCCTCTTCTGTTTAAGTGATAGCCTTTCTCTTCCTGCACAGGTGATGCAAAAGGACAGCGAGAAGAACATGTCCATCAAGAAACTCTGGAAGTAAAAGTTCATCTGGGTGGCATCTGCTCTTTCTCTCACGCGTGGGGAGGGAGAGGGCATGTTTCGCTGTTCATTCCCTGTTACCTCTTGTTCTTTTTCCGATAATAAAAGTTGAGCGTTAACAGTCCTGAGTCTTAAGAGAACGGAGGGGGGGGGGGGGGAGAACACGGTCATGTCTGAACACGGGCACCTTTAGTTCTCAGCATGAGCTGCGCTGTGCGCTGTTTTGGTTCGGAAAGCAGAGGCCGAGTTAACCTTAGCAGCCGTACGCAGGAGAGCCCCTTTCCGAGCGCTGAGAATTATTTGGGGTTGCTAATAAAGCTGTTTTGTTGTGCTGCCCTGAGAGACGGAGAACTAGGGAATGATGTCGTAGGGCAGGATTGGCTGAACTGTGGCTCTCTCCAGCTGTCCGTGGACTACAATCCCCATGAGCCCCTGCCAGCATGGACATGTGGGGAGCCACAGTTCGGCCACCTGTCCTAGGCACTGGGGCAGGAGCAGAGCCTGGCTCTCACACTGCTATGACACAAGACCACCTAGCAGCAAACTGAACGCAGTTCACGCTTTCCTAGGCATCCTTCCAGTTCAGCAGAGTGTCACGTTAAATGGATGTTTCCACGGGCTTGGAACTTTGGAACGGATCCTCGGCTGTCTCGTCGCGGGACCCCAAAAAACTCACCCGACACGGCACGAGCCGCTGCTTGAGAATGTGTGTTTTATTAGAAAACTATTCAACATGGAAACGGATCACAACATCTTCACTCGTCACTGGCACATTCCCCCCACCGCCACCACCACCCGCACGCACACACGCCAGTGCCCGCTTGGCCGGCTGTACACCTCCAGAGGAGGACCCCCCCCCCCCACCAAGGGCATCTTCCCGATTTAAGTGCTGAGGGGGGTGAGGAGGTTGGGGCAAGAGGGGCAAAGGCACTTGAGAAGACCAAGAAGGCAGAGGCAGAGGTTGCCTCTTTTCTCCCCCTCTTGGCTGACGGCCCAGGAAATGTTTTCTACAGTGCTAAACGGGGCCTGCAAGGGAAAAAAACGAAACTGGTCCCCCGCCTTCTAACACCGCCTCTCCTCTCCTGGAGAGCCAACTACCGGCCACTGATTGTCAAAAACAGGAGCGAAGGCCTGAGCAAAACCCCTTCCCACACAACACCGGGTGTCTTAAACTGGAGGGGAAAGAACACCGCACATTTAACAAATCTTCCTCTGTACAAGCCACCCCCCCCCCCAAAAAAAAATTATAGAGAAACCCTGCTCCCCCACGAAAGAGAGATAGTGCAAAGACGAAAAAGCCAGCGGGGCTGGCCGTTTGGAATGGACAAAGCTTTGGTTAAAAGTGAGCAGCGCCAGCGGCCGCCTTGCCTGCGTCGCAGAAGGGGCTGCCCAGGCTTAGCTAAGAGGTAGAAGGTAAAACAAAATTTCCTGGCGTCCCAGAGATAAAGCACAGAGGGAAGGAGGGGGGGTCTGGTGAGGGGAGCTCGCCGCCTTCTGCAAAGAGCCGTTCCGCCTTGCATATTTCAAGGAGGTTAGTGAGTAACCCACTCTTTGACCTCCCTTAAAAACAAAAAAAAAAAAGACTGCTCCAAGAGCAACAGGCAGCTAGCAGAGCTCCTCCCAGCCCCAGCAGGAAGCGTCTGTCCAGTTCAAAGTACCACAAAAGGTGCAGGAGAGTCGGAGGCAGGAGCTCTAAGTGAGGCGGACCCCGAGCACTTGTTCCAGTTCTTGTCTGCGCTGCTGAACCTGGAAGAGACGGAGCAGTTAGAGGGCTAGGCGGGCAGAAGCCTCAATGTAGTTCTCCACCCATTGTTCTCCAGCAGAGCATGCCCTCCTTCCGAAGGCTTTCTTGAGGCTAGTTTTGGAACCCGTGCCACCTCCTGGGACCGAAGTCCAGACCTGGGGCAGCATCGGGGAGGAATAAGCTCTGGGTTAGGGAGTGAGAGTAAAATGGCTGATACTGTGGTGTCCCCATATAGATCTAGCCCACAGGGTGCCTGCCGTAGAGAGAAGAAGCCAAGGCAATTGTGAACCGCTCTGAGACTCCTTCGGGTAGCGAAAAGCAGGGTATAAAAACCACCCTCCTCCTCTATCTATGGCAGGGCCTCATTGGGAATACTGTGCACAGTTCTAGTCACCAAATTTCAAAAGGGACTTTGCAGAGCTGGAAAAAGCACAGGGGGGGGGCAGCCAAGGGTATTTAGCAGCCTTGAGCACTTCCCTAGGAGGAAAGGCAGGGACTTTTCAGCTTTGAAAAAAGTGTCTAAGGAGGGACACGATAGAGGTTTATGAAATTCTGTATGGAGTGGACAGAGAGGACAAAAGGAAATTTTTCTCCCAAAATACTAGAACGCGAGGCCATTCAGCGAAGCTGTCAGGCAGTCGGTTCAGGACAGACAAACGGAAGTGCTGATGGCCACAGGAATAAACAGCTTTAAAAGGGGATAAGATACATTCATGCTGGAGAAGTCTATCAATGGCTATAAGCCATGGTGACTGAGGGGAACCTCCACATTCAGAGGCACTAAACCTCAGAATCCCAGAGCCGGGAAGCAGCATCCGAGGAAAGCCTCAGTCTCTAGGCCCTGCTATTTGCCCTCTAGAGTAACCGGTCGGTCACCAAATGATGGACAAAATGGGCCCCTAGCCTGACCCAGCAGGGCTTTTCTTGTCCTTATCAGGGGAAGGCCTCAGCCCCTATGCCCTGTTGCTGACCCTCTAGATCAGGGGTAGTCAACCTGTGGTCCTCCAGAGGTTCATGGACTACCATTCCCATGAGCCCCCTGCCAGCAAACGCTGACAGGGGGCTCATGGGAATGGTAGTCCATGAACATCTGGAGGACCACAGGTTTGACTACCCCTGCTCTAGATGAACTGGCCGGCCTCTGTGTGAGACAGGAGGCTGGATGAGATGGACCTTGGGTTCTCTGAGTGGCTAAGAGCAGCTGCTAAGAACCAATACGAAGTGACCTGATGAGAGGGGCAGGCCACAGGGAAGAAGCCAGATCTAAGGTGCCCCTTCTGTAGTAGCTGGATGTGGCCCCAGTTTGTACTCTGGGCTAACACACGTGAAACAGAACTCTCTCACACTCTCCTCTCCCTCCCTGGAACGGTCAGGGTGAAATGATGCCGCACCACCTGGAATCCCCGGGAAAATCTTGAATGAGGGCAGCGTCAGGTCAGGCTCTCCAAACCTTGGCAAAGATGTGCCTCCCAACAGCCTCCTGCATCCAGGGTTGCTGGTAGAACTCGGCGCGCCTCTCCTCTTCGGGGTTCCCAACCACGTCTGTGATAATCTAAGGCAAAAGGGGGGGGGGGAAACAGAACATGCTCAGGGGAAGTGAAACTTCTCGGATGGCGGTGTCCCAAACCCGGACACAGGCGGGGACAGCTGCAAGGATGCACAGGAGAAACTGGAGGGGTGGCTGAGGACGAGGAGAAGAGTCAAAATCATGGCTGGATCCAATCAAGGCCAGTCATGTGCATCTTCTCACAGTTCGCCAGAGGCCTGGCAGACACTCGCAAACATGCCTGGGTGTGACACATCCTGCCTCTCTCGCCCTTATTCAAAAGTCTGCGCCCAGAATAAAATAATGCAAGGAAATCGATTAGCTGTGCAGATTTTATTCTGCCTCCAAACGCTAAGGAGCTGACAGACTTTTGGGTGGCCAAAGAGGGAACGGAGGGGCAGCGCAGAGCACATCTGCAGTGGGATGTGAACAAAGAACTGTGCCAGATTTCAGATTTATTAATATAGGGCTCCAAGCCAGTTACAAAAACACGTCAAAACCCCAAGCAGCACTATGATTATTACAAAATAATATTGTAAACCAGTAAGGAGTCATAAAAATAGGGAATTTAAAGTCGTATCAAACAGGAACAGTATCAAACAGGAAAGAAAATTACATTACCAAAATCCCTAACGCGTTTCCAGAGCTAATGTGTGTTTAACGTAACTTGCAAACCACAGCAGAATATTTAACTACCTGCTTAGAGATGTTGGTGTTTTCCCCTGAGAGGTACATTTTGATTTTCCCTTCCTCTGATGCTCCAGGAGACCGAAGCAAAAGGGGAGCAATGATCTTACTGCGGTGTAAGAAAACATGTCCAGGGGTCTCTAATTCCCTTGACCGAACTGTGCCAGTCACTGAAGATCTCCTATCTGACTGGAGTTTTCAAAACCAGAGCTGGATGGTCCACTCACAACACACATAGGCCTCCCTCCTTGGATTCTCAGTTCTGAGAGGCAACGGGTACCTCAGCCCATCCATGGAAGGGCTGCTAGACAAGGGGAGGAGAACCTCCAGGTAACTCCACGGTTCCGTTGTATGCTTCCCAGCATGGCTCCTCCCAGTCCACTCCTACTAGTAAATACCTTCAGGTCCCTCTGTTGAGATCTGATCCACTCCTGGATGAAATCCTGGGGGCTGTTGCTGAAACTCAGCATGAAATCTCGCTGGGTCTTCAGCTGGTTGATGGACTCGATGGTTTCGTGGATCTGAAAGGGAAAGGGATGTGCTGTGGGGGGGTGGAAAGGCCGTCTGAAGAGCCAGCCGAGTCATTTGCTCCTGTCCCAACTGGCTGCTAGCAAGATGGAGCTATCACGGTGGGAGCTTCGTCCTTGGACTTCAGCCCACGCTCTGCCCAAAGTCGCCAAAGCAAAGGTTGCGAAGGAGCCCAGGGACTCACATCTCTCTCTCCAAGGTCTGCCATTTTGACTGAGACCAATGGGGGTTTCTACTCTCAGGTGGACACGGGAGAAAATGGTTGGGCTTACAGGAGGCGTGGAATCTCTGAAGTACAGCGACGGCTTCAACCAGAGAAACTGTGGTCCATGAAGGAGGAAGAAAAAAACCCAAAGTCCAGGAGCACCTTAAAGACCACTGACGTGTCTTAAAATATGAACTTTTGCAAGTCGCCACCCAGAAAGAGGTAGTGCCTCACAAAGCTCATAGTTTAATAAAATGCCAGTAGTCAGTTTGGTACAACAGACTGGCGCTAATCGCTTGCAATTAATCAGGGAAGCAGCAGCTATGCAGCAAGTTATGCAGGGAACAACCCCCACCCCCAAAAACACATATATATACTCACTATTTAATAGCGTGACTCAGTTCACTTGAGATATGGCAAGCTGTACAACAAAGTTAACAGTCTGGAATTCAAAGATGCTGACATCTTTTGTTTCCCCCTTTTATTTATTTTTGCAGCGTAAAAACTTGATTATGAAGTGGGTTGGCCCAAAACTCCCTTTTGGGAAGGATCCAGCATACAGAGGAATAAAAGAAGATGAGATGGGCGTGGGGGAAAGTATTTATTTTCCTATTTACAGGCCGCTCATCCCTTGGGGGGGCTCACAATATGATGATACGACATGATGGAAAACCTGATTTAATTGATTAAAATTAACAATTTAAAACCAACTGTCTCAAAAGGGGCCTCCTCCTTCTCTAAAGAGAGGGGCTCATCAAGTGCATCTGTACCGATTGATAGGTGGTTGTTTTGGGTGTCTCGGGTCAGACAGCTGATGGTGTTTCTAGACCTCAACCAAGTCCAACCTGAAGCTGTAGAGCTAAAGTCTGTGCCTAGAGCCCTTCTGTTCAGCACAGCAAGGCATCCAGCTCCCAGCCCTTACAGCACAAAACCCCGCCCGCTGGTCAAGAACAGCGATCAATACACACATGCCCAATTTATGCAGAACTGGTTCAAAGGAGAAAAGGGGTGCATGGCGCAGGCAATGTACTCTGCCCAGCCTGCCATTCATTTTACAATTCAAGAATTTAGGTTTCTGTACCACGAGACTGCAGAACTCGACACCAGGCCGCATAGGTAGTTCCATCTTTGCTTGTGAGATCTCCTAGAGGAGTAACATGTCCCAGTCTCAGAAGCCAGCTCTGCTGACTGAGATTTTCCGGATACCCTAATGCCAGCCTGAATTTGGAAGGCTTTCATCCCCCCGCTGCAGAGCCACGCCTGAGGAGCACACTAGGGTGGGGGGTCCCCAACTTGATCGAGCCTGCGGGCCCTTTCGGAATTCTGACATAAAACGGCAAGAAGGAAAAGAACTAGTTTTTTATACCCCACTTGTCATTATCCAGGAAGTTCCAAAGTGGCTTACAAACTTTTCCCTTCCTCTCCCCACAACAGACACCCTGTGAGGTGGTAGTAGTAGTAGTAGTAGTAGTAGTAATAGTAGTAGAAGAAGAAGAAGAGGAAGAGGAAGAGGAAGAGGAGAAGGAAGAAGAGGAAGAAGAGTTGGTTCTTATATGCCCATTTTCTCTCCCTGAAGAAGTCTCAAAGCGGCTCATGTTCACCTTCCCTTTCCTCTCCCCAAAACAGACACCCTGTGAGGTGGGTGAGGCTGAGAGAGCCCTGATATCACTACTTGGTCAGAACAGCTTTATCAGTGCTGTGGCCAGCCCAAGGTCACCCAATCTGGCTGCATGTGGGGGGAGTGCAGAATCGAACCTGGCTCACCAGATTAAGAAGTCTGCACTTTTAACCACTACACCAAACTGGTGTAGGTGGGGCTGAGAGAGCTCTGAGAGAACTATGCTGCAAGAAGAGTTCTACAAGAAATATAATGCCCAGCTGGCTGCATATGGAGGAGGAAAAGGGAATCAAACCCAGTTAGGTTTGATTCAGGTTAGAGTCCACCTCTGCTCTGAACCGCTGCATCTCACCAGCTCTCAAAGAGGCTCAGCCGAATACAAAATGGTTGCCACAAAACCTCAGAGAGTAAGGGCATGCTTTACTCTGGAAGAAACTCTTCAGCATTTCGGGCAGAGACTCTGTTTAACAGGAGGGTTTAAAAAAAATAAACATATTGTTTAAATTACTGCCGACTACTTCCAGGCACGCAGAGAAGATCCTTGTGGTGGCAGCGACTGCCAAAGCAACTTAAAAAAAAAAACAGCACAGTGAATAAGACCTCCAATGGCCAGTCACAAGTTCCATCTGGCCCCATTAATATTCTGGAACACTTGGCCGGCGTTATGTTGAGAAGCCTTGCTCTGGCATTAAGGAGGGAGAACGGTGTGCCCAAAGCAAAGAAGAAGAGTTGGTTCTTATATGCCACTATTCTCTACCCGAAGGAGTCTCAAAGTGGCTTCCAATCCCCTTCCTTTTCCTCTCCCCACAACAGACACCCTGTGAGGTGGGTGAGGCTGAGAGAGCCCTGATATTCCTGCTTGGTCAAAACAGCTTTATCAGTGCCATGGCAAGCCCAAGGTCCCTCAGCTGGTTGCATGTGGGAGAGCAGAGAATCAAGCCCAGCTTGCCAGATTAGAAGTCCACACTCCTAACCACGACACCAAGCTACAGTGATAATCACTGAATGAGCCACTTAACACTGTCCCCCAGGTTCGCCCTGGGTGAGGGAGGGCAAAACAGTCACCCTGAAAGAGCTTGCCTCCCCTGGGTTATTCTCTCCTCCTGACCCCAGGTCAAGGTTGTGGTGGTGGTGGTGATACTGGTCTAGGCTTTCTCCTATAGAGTGCTTATTTGTGCCCACTTGTGGAGAGTTATGGACCCGATAGGCTTCCTGAATGCTCTGTGGGACCCAATGCCCACCAGCGATTCACTAGATGACTTAGTCAACGACTGGTTTAACCGGATGTTGGCAGCCATCGATGCAATTGCTCCCCAATGCCCTCTCCACCCCCGAGAACCAACTCTTCTTCTACTTGGACCCAGAACATCTAGCCACAGTGACCTCTGCAACAGTCACCTCCAAGCTAGATAACTGTCACGAGCTTTACGCGGGCCTCCTTTTATCCCTGACCGGGAACTTACAACAGGTACAGAATGCTGCTGCCCAGGTCCTCACAAAGACCCTGTGAAGAGCCCACATTCGACCTGTTCTCCTGCAGCTGTACTGCTCGCCACTTGACTTCCGGATCAGTTTTATGGTGCTGGTTTTTACCTTTAAGACTCTCCGCAGTCTGGGACTTGCATGTCTGGGACTGCCTCTCTGAGCACACTCTCTGAGGAGGACTTAGTTCTGCTAGTGCCAACCCGCGAGTGAGGAATGGGCTGTCAGCTGAGATCCGGGCCCTTTTGGAACTGTCAGGCGCTCTTCCACCAGGCTTACGGTTGAGGCCGTGGCCAAGCACTTCCTGGCATCTGAATGGGCTCCTGCTGCCACCCCCTCTCTCCCTTCCACCTGAGCGTGGATGAAAACCTGGTCCATCTGCCCCCAGGCCTTGGTACGGAGCACGTTTGTTTGCTTTTATGCAAAGACTGATTTATCCTGACTGTAAATATATGTGATTTCAAAATAGTTACTGCTGTAAGCTGCCCAGAGGCTGTTGCAAGAGAGGGGTGGCCTAGAAATAATAAAAAGAGGAAGAAGAAGAAGGGGAAGAAGAAGCAGAAGCAGAAGCAGCAGCAGCAGCAGAAGAAGAAGCAGAAGTAGTAAAAGAAGAAGAAACAGTAGAAGCAGTAGAAGAAGAAGCACAAGCAGAACAAGAAGAACAAGAACAAGAAGAACAAGAACAAAAGGTCACATGCTTGGGTCTCGTCTTTGCTCCACGGTTGGTGAGACCCTACCTTGACATCCAAGGAGGCAATTTCCTGCTGGTTGGTGGTGGAGGCCAAGAAGTTGCTCATCTGTGCCTTCAAGGGGTCATCCACTTCCACTTCGATGTCATAGCAAGCCGTCTTCTTCTGATCGTTGGGATCCACACTGGAGAGTTTGGGGACAGGAAGCCGGGGTGAGGGCCAGGAGCACGTGCCTGACTAGGAGCTGCTCCTTCACCACTAGCCCACAAACAGCAAGATCAGGACTAGAGTCTTACTTATCTGCCCTGAATCGTTTCAACCGATTTCTTTTGCACATTTTTATCCCACTCTTCCTCCGAGGAGCTCAGGGTAGTATAGATCATTCTTCCCTCTTCCATTTCTCCCCATTTCTCTACCCACCACGTGGAGCCGGGTCAATGGCTTTACCCCCTGCCCCTGCCGAGGCGGGAACCACCATCTAGGGGGTGGGGTGGGGTGGGAGTTTTTTGCCACTGGGCAAATTGTTGTTGGGACTATTAGGGGATTTTATGGGGAGTTATTCGGGAATAATTATTTGTAACCCGCCACGAGCCATTTTTTCAGGAGTGGTGGGCTAAAAATCAAAATCGAAATGAACCCATTCTGGACTATTTCCTATTTCTGAGCCTGTGTGCACATTAGAGACTCTGACACTGGCTGCGTGGCACAACTGCAAAATGGCAGCCTAGAAGGCATGCGCAGAGGATGTCCAAGGGCCGGGGTGAAGAGGGGTCGTTCAAAGCACACTGGGAAAGAGAGGTAAGAAAATCAACCTTGTGGCGGTTGCTGCCACTGAAACAATGCTATTTAATCTGCAGGAGACCCATCTGCCCCCCCCCCCATTTTTGGAGACCCTTGCTGAGCACCAAGAACGGTGTTGGTGGGCACCAGAGTAATCACGAGCACCAGGCTGGGGTCCCCTGATCTGGATGACCAGGAAGAAGACCTCCCTCACCCTGATGCTGTTCTTTATAAGCACCGAGTCATGTCTGACCCTTGGGGTGACGCCCTCCAGCGTTTTCATGGCAGACTCAATACAGGGTGGTTGGCCAGTGCCTTCCCCAGTCATTACCGTTTACCCCCCAGCAGCAAGCTGGGTACCCATTTTACCCACCTCGGAAGGATGGAAGGCTGAGTCAACCTTGAACCGGCTGCTGGGATCGAACTCCCAGCCTCATGGGCAGAGCTTCAGGCAGCATGTCGGCTGCCTTACCACCCTGCACCACAAGAGGCTGTTTCTTATAGGTCTTGTAATCAGCTTTCGCAAACTGCCAAACTAACCAACGGTATCCCCATTTCACCGATGAGACACCAGGAAGCCCAGAGGTTGTGGAAGACCAATTACGGATTGTGTTGGCTCCGAATCCTTCATGCGATGTGGGATTGGGGGGGGGAGGGTGCAGAAAGCTGGCTGCAGGTGGGCCACAGTGGACAGACAAGATTTGCTTCCTCACAAACCTTGCATTGCCAGCCCTACCTGATGATATGGTTGATGACAATGGGATCCGGGTGCTGCAACAGCCCTGCCAGCTTGATGGGGATCTCGGAGAATCGCATGCGGAGGCAGCCAAAGATCTGGGGGGAGGGGGGGGGGACACACCAGGGAGTGAAGAGTGCACAAATATCACTGGCCGTCTAGAAAACAGGCCCAAAGGACCTGAGCTAAAAGCGTCTCAAAGAGGACACCGGCCAAGTTTCGTCATCCTCAGGGTCATGTGACTGAAACGTCCCGAGTTTGAAAGCATCTGGCATGCAAGCGGTGGTGCCCCCAAGGTCCCGGCATACCGACCTGGCGGAAGTAGCGGTTGCAGTTGATGTACTCCTTCTCGTGGCTGTCCTGGAGTTTGTTGTGTTTGATGTACAGCCAGAGGGCCTGCATGATGCTGGCGCGGGTCTGGGTGTGAACGCCCAGCAGGCGAGCCAGGCGGGGGTCCAGCTTGTACTGGGGGGGCTGCAAGGGCAACACTGCCTGGTTAATGCATGTGTGCTTCCGTTCAAGCCAAGTGCTCTAACCCACCCCCACCTTCCAAAACAGAAACAACTATGACAGGGCCCTTTGGACTATCTAACAGAGCAGGATCATCCTTGCAAACTGGAAGGGGAGGGGACGACACATCTCAGAAGGACCATGGTCAGACTTCAAACACCCCCCAACCCCAGTTCTAATCTGCAGATTTGTGCAAACTAGAACACTGTACAGAAGACAAACTAAAGAACAGCGGCTCTGGATGGCAGATCACAGACAGATCTCCCCTCCGCCCCACATTTCACATTGGTCAGGTCAAGGCCAGAAAAGGACGGCACAAGCCTATTGCTGGACCGCCCCCTCCCCTCCCAATGTTCTGCCGTCTCTTCAGTTAACATGGCTGGGATCTTGAGAAGCCGGGCCATTGCCTCCGGCCCACGCTGGAGCCTCTTCCCAGTTACCTGGTGGTCCAGCATGAGCAGCAGGGTGCATTTCACATTGACGTCACCCGGGCGCTTGACCTGGAAGCCGTCTGTCTCTTGGGTTGTGGAGACCCGGTGCCACTGGTGGAGGGCGAGACACGAGCATGTGAGAGAGCAAGGCACAGGTGATTTGTTCTACTCCACGGCACTTTCGTTTTTAATCCTTTTTTCGGGTTAGCGTTTGAGCCCCATTGTTCACGCATCGGGGCAGGACAAATCAATTAAAAAACAATAATTTCCCCAGCTAGAGTCTTTAAGACCAAGCAGTCATAGAACCCAGGTGGGAGGGTGGCCCGACCACATCCAACCCCATCGTCCCGGTGCTTCATCTCTACTGTTTACATCCCTCTGTTACCAAACATGCATCACGCGCAGGCTGCATTCAATAGCCAAATAAGCCATTTTACTGTTGCTCTATTAAAAGTGTTTGTTAAAGGCAGAGGTGGACAGTGAAGGGACTTCAATAGCAACCGTTCAAGGGATAATAAATAGATATTTTATTGCATTTATAGCTTCTCCCCCCCTTTTCTCCGCAATAGGGAATGTGATTATTCTCTTCTACTCCATTTTTATCCTTACGACAACTCTAAGAGCTAGGTTAGGCTTAGAGCGTGGGGCTGGGTCGAGGTCACCAAGAAAGTGTCCGGGGCAGAGCGGGATTTGAACCCAGGTCTCCCAGGTCCTAGTCCCACACTAACCACCATGCTAAATTGGGTCTCAGACCACACCCATAAAATAAGGCATCTTCTGAACAGACATTTCAACATTCTCTGAGAATACCGGCATGAGACCCATAACCTGACAGCTCCCTGATGGAGAAAGTGATGGTCTGCCCATTGAGCAGCAAAAGACCCTGACAGTTTTGCTGCCAGAGCAGCTGAGAAAAGAGCTTTGTAAGCCATGAAAAGCACTGGAGGAGTTAATAAGATTAGGCATGGCTGTACTGTGGGGAAAGATGCTCGTCAATGCAGGCTGAATCCAACAGCGAAGGCCCTAATTCTGTTCAGCCGCAGGGGCTTACAAGCTGCTGCCAGGATACTGCTAGAGGCATCGTACCCTTAGAAACCTCCCTGAAACGCTGAGCCTGAGGGACTGTTTATATGATGACACCACTGAAGAAGAAAGCAGCTTTGAAAAACATTTTGTTTATCCGGAACCCGTTTTGGTTTAGGTTTCCCCCATGACAGATATGAAGAAAATATCTACCGAATATTAATCATTGAAGTTATTCATTTCTTTCAATAAACGGCAACGATACAAACAAAAATAGATTATATATTTTTGATAGCCAACCGGCTATTGTACCCGGCTGCAATGGCATATCTCTGAAGAGGGAAGCCGCTCAGGGGAAAGAAGGGATCGGCACCACCCCGCAGGGAGAAATGTGATCCAGTATGTCGGCTTGCTAGGGCAAAGGGTGTGTCCTCCTGAGCACGGAGATGGGGACTGTTAAGTCACTTCCAGGGGCTTATCACTCTCCCCCACGCCCACCCGACAACCAGGCACCTACCTCCACCAGATGGTTGTCTGGCCCATACAATTCCTTGTCCAGCTCAATGACCAGGCTTTTGAAAAAGGAGGAGAATTTTCTCTTCTGCTTACTTGTCTAAAACAGAAAGGAAGTTTGATGAGGGACCAAATATCCACATGCCCAGGAAGCACTGCTGACCTCTAAAACTAAGGGGCAAGCTTTTCCGAGATTAGAAGTGCCCCCCACCCTACACGAGGGACATCATCCTTTGGGGCCAATTACCATAATGATGGTATCTTTTATACAGTGCTTCTTTGCAGCACTGATCTTTTGGAAATTTTTAAACAGGCTGGATAGCCATCTGATGGAGAGGCTGATTCTGTGAACGCAAAGGGGTGGCAGGTGACAGTGGATGAATGATAGGGATGTGAGTGTCCTGCATAGTGCACGGGGTTGGACTAGATGACCCAGTAGGTCCCTTCCATGATTCTATGATTCTATGAAAGGCTTTCTGTAAGACAAGAGATGTAGGGACAGAGAAAAATCAAGAAGAACTGGACATTTTGTAGATCCCCCTGCATTCTGGACATACTGAAAACCAGGGACAAACACTTTGTCTGAAATACAGCTATGTTCCTTTTATCTCCTATAGAATTGGGGAGTTGGAAGGGACCTCCAGGGTCCTCTAGTCCAGCCCCCTGCACAACGCAGGAAACTCACAAGTGCCTGCTCACCCACAGTGACCAGATGAGGCCAAGTCCTTCCACTGGTAAGAACCTAAGAAGAGCCCGGCTGGGCCAGAGCAGGGATCGATCTAGTCTAGTATCTTGTGGTGGGACAATCTGGAAAAGAGGGCAATCTAAATTCAGCAGCCCAAACTCTGGAAGAGAGAACTGGGCGGAGGCCACCAGTCTGAAGCCAGGCTGTGGTGAAGCCCTTACCTAAGCTGAAAGAGTTGCCACCAACTGATCTCCCACCCCCCACCCCAGAGGAGCCACACTAGCTAGCCCTCTCCCCCCCCCAGAAAAAAACATTCATCGCAAGTAAGGCTCCAGTCTTACATCGTCCAAAAGTTTGCCCTCCACGCGAAGTTCCCATGAGGCTATCCGCTCACTCCCGTCACAGTCCTCCTTCCCAGGAGTAAAAGTATTGGAGATGTAAATGCGCAGCTTCCGCTTTTGCTGAAAGTTCAGAGGAAAAAAAATTATTTGTTGGGACTGTCTATTGGGATGGAATCGTGACACAGACCCAGCTCCACACTCTGGCCCAGACCTTCCTTCACAGGGCAAGCGCAGTTAGCCGGACAGCAGAGGCTATCCGGACTATGGCCTCAGGCAGCCAGGGAAGGGCCGCTGGAGAGGATCAAAGGACCTGCCAAGCCACCCGTCCCGCCCAGCCCTCCGCACCGTCAAAGGTTTCTTGATTGCCTCCTGGATCTCCATCCTTTTGCGGGCGATAGTCTGGTCCAGCTTGCGTTCAAAGGCCAGCAAATCCATATAGGCCTGAGACTCCGGGACGAGCTCGCGGATCTATCAAAACCAAGGCAGCCCATCAGAGACGCATCTCTCTGGTTTGGGTGACCTGATTCAATTTGCACAAGGCTCCTGGGCCTCAGAAGCGACGGCCCATGAAGAGGAGCTCCACAGTATTCATTTCTCCTGATGTTACAAAGGAGGAAAGTCACATTCTCCGAGATTTCTTCTGTGATCCTCATTGCCTCTGAGGCATATCTGGGCTCTGCATTTTATTAGGAGGGAGGCAATAAGGCTTTGCTTCAATTTAATTAAGGACAGATGCAGATGAGTTTCGATCTCGGAAATATGACTGCCCTGTCGTAGGATTGCAGCGTGAGGAGTAATGAAAGGACGTTGAATCTCTTTGTAAATTAAAGAAGATCACAATGTCATGATGGACAGGACTGCTCTAGGTGGGCTGAAACTGTCAAGACAAATTAGACACCATCCAAACAGAAACGGCTGTATAACGTCCCGGTCCCTTATAGGAAGGCGTCGTGCAAGGGAACAGCCTCACTTAAAGGTTAGCAGAAGCATCCAACTTCCCCTGAAGCAGTGGCTTCTATTCCTTTCACCAGTCCTTCCAATTGCTGCGGAACAAGGTGGTGCAGGCCTCCAAATTTGTTCTTCTCACCTCTAACAACTGTTATCTCCATTGCCCTTTTGCCCTCCTTTCAGGGTTAGAAGAGTTCTCAGAAAAAAAGAACGCTTACCCTCTGTGGTAGGACCTTGTCCGCCATCTTCCTCCGCTTCAGCCTGCAAGAATTGTGCAGAGTGGTTAGACCATGACAGCATCTTCAAGAGAAATATACTTCTGGGGGACAAAATCAGAGTTGGATATCTTTTTGTCTGATAAAAACCAGCAACCTTTGCACCAGTTGGCTAGATTCCGCGCCCAGGTCTGCAGATTTTTTTTTAAATGTGGACATTTGTAAGTCAGGGACGACTGCATGGGGCATCTAAAATATAATGTGGTTATAAGAATAATAGTATTTAATACAATGTCAATTAAAAGCTACCAAAGGCTTTATGCACAGCCTCGGATAAAATCTGATCCTATGAGCATATTAATGTCTCAACGCCACTGAGCAAATGTGTTTCAACGCTGCTGCCTTTATCAGTAGTCTGGCATACATGTAAGTACAGCACACGAGAAATGTACAATTAATTTTGTAATATATTAGCTCCTTTGCATAGACAGAATCTTAACAGACCGATAATGGACACTGTGTGGATTAGTCACACAGGTGGATCAGTTTTATCTTTGTATTCATTTGTTTTCGTTATCCAAACATGGTTGAATGTCCATCAAGGTTTTTGTATGTATCTATATTGAGATTGCCCGAATTTTATTTTTCTGTATTGTGATTTGATTCGATCTGGCCAAAGACCGAAATAAATATCTGATTCATTGAGTCATCAGCCGTTACAAAGAGGAGCAAGCTGGCTAAAGGGCCTCCAGATGATGTGACCAGACTCTACAACTGGACTCAAAGAAGCAAAGTGGAGTGGCTTCAGATGCCAATCGACAGTAGCCGGCAAATGGCAACAGCAGATGTGATTGGATTAGGTGTGATATGCAAAGAGGTTAATAGGTTTAGTAGAGAAATCAGCATTGGTCATAAGGCAGGAAGCCTAGCAGTCGGATGCATTGTCTTGAGCTACAGTTATCAGTTGCAATTCAGCAATCTCTCTTTCTAATCTCCCTCTGAAATTCCAATGCAGGTCGGCAACTGAAAATCCTGGAAGGTTAAAAAGTTTCCCCCGCTGGTTTTTGAGTGCTGTGGCTGCTTTGCAACATGTTCCTTCGTGCTCTTGTCAAAGAGACTGGCCTGTTTGTCCGGGCTGGAAGGGCACTGCTGACCTGTGATGGCATACAATAGAGCAGGGGTAGTCAAACTGCGGCCCTCCAGATGTCCATGGACTACAATTCCCATGAGCCCCTGCCAGCAAACGCAGGAGTAGGAACCTGACGTGGTCTGGTCAATTTTGCTGGGTCCAGTGATGGGATCCACACGGCAGCAAGTTGGCATCTTAGTTTGTTGCAGGCCTGGGTATTATTGCAGGCCCATGTTATTATTAAGTAACTTACCTTCGTGGATGAGAAGCTGTTTCAGGTTAGCAGGCCCGTCTGTAGGCCCTTCACTTGAAGGATCTGCAGCATTTCTGCAAGTATCCTCCTGACACGCTCACCCTCTAATACGATTTATACCGTCTGTGCCAGCACTGCCCTTCCGTCCTCTACGCTGGACAAGCAGGCCAGTCACTTCAACAAGGAATTAATGGACGTAGGTCGGATGTCAAAAAACATAACGTTCAAAAACAGCGGGGGAGAACCTTCCACGACATCCATCGCTGACCTAAAAGGAGCTCTTACGAAGACACTTCAAAGGGAGATTAGGAAGAGGTGCTGAATTGCAACTGATAAGGAAGCTCTGAGATTAGGGATGGGTGGTTCTGCTCGAATAAGGCTGGAAGTGCTCAGATCGCTGCTGGTTCAGGTACTTTTCGGTCTTATCCGAGCTGAATCGCATATCCCATCAGAAGTGTGCAGCTGAGCGTATTTCAGACATCTCTAACTTCCCCTCCCCCCCATTACCGGGATTTCAGGATTTCGGGAATCTCTCTGATACACTTCTTAAGGTGCACGTGAAGATTATAATGCCTGAGTCCCCAGAGAACCACGAGATTCAGCAGTACTGATCATACTTCTCATTTCCAAGGCCCTTCAGTTGTTAGAACAGCACCACGTTGGCTTGGGTGAAAAATTGGCGCCTGTATTTATGAACATCTTCCAAGGTCCACCGACAGAAACATGTGCTTATGGCTCATCTCCTCATAGGAGCAAGCAGAGCAACGGCACAACTATGAAAATAGCCTCAGACATCATCAGAAAAAAATACGGGACTCTGCTATTATGGAGAAGTTTACGCATCAGCTTAAAAATTCTGCTTGGACTGGGTAATCTACATAAACTTGTTCATTTATTGATTTAGGCCAGGCTTTCTCAACCAGGTTTTTGTGAAACCCTGGAGTTTCTTGACAGCCCTGGGTTTCCCAAGTGAGTGGGAGTTAATTAAAATAGCAGATGTGTCTGGAAGGGGTGGGAAGGGGAGGGGCCCCAGGTGGGCATGTACACAGCTCTGCTTTCCAACCACATTCTGCCCAATTGTACCACTTCTGGGCTTTCTTGAAGTCTGGAGGATGTTTCAGGGGTTTCTCAACAGGAAAAAGTTGAAAAAGAATGATTTAGGCCAAAGAAGATAGTGTGATGAACTGTTGAGGAAGGCAAGGGGGTGGATGTTTTACTAAACAAACAGATCGACTTTTCTGAGCAAAGCTGATGTGTTTATTTAGTAAAACACTCGTCCCCCACTTTTCCTTTTGGCTCCGACTTGAAGCCATCCAATCTAAGGAGCCTGCTGTCAAATTAAGTGGTATTTTCGACTGGAAAAAAGAACAATCTGAATTGGAGGGAGTCTCCGTAGGCTGCAGGAAGACTTAGATTCACTTCACTGTTATTAGAGAAAGAGCAGGGTTCACTGTAAATGAGCCACAACGGCTGCATTCTGAAATGAGTTTAGTCTTGTGAAGATTCACAGCAATAGAGCAGTTACAGTGGTTTCTCAGTGGAACAGGCTTCCTTGGGAGGTGGTGGGTTCTCCATCTAAGGAAATTTTAAACAGAGGCTGGATAGCCATCTGACAGAGAGGCTGATTCTGTGAAGGCTCAAGGGAGTAGCAGGTGACAGTGGATGAGCGATTGGGATGTGAGTGTCCTGCATAGTGCAGGGGGTTGGACTAGATGACCCAGGAGGTCCCTTGCAACTCTATGATTCTAGGATTCTATGATTATAATATAATTGCGTTTTCTGCATCCATCTTATCCAATTCTCCTCCTTACCTACACCCAATGTTGCCCAATTCTCCTCCTTATTGACTTCCCGTGTTTCTATTTGCACAAACGGAGTTACCTCGGGTATCCCACCGTCCCTGTGACATTTGCATCAGGAGACTTATCCCACTGTCTTATTCCCTTGTTTCCTTCCTTCTCGCTGTGAAAAATTTGGCCTTTGAAATTGAACTTGGACCCTGAAGCCTGGACGCCAGATGTCTGCAGCTGCTTCACGCAATTGTTTCCTTGGAGCAAGAAGGGGGGGGGCAGGGCTTCCCAAGAAACTGAATGTCACTCACACTCTATTTGTTTTGGAAAACACTTGGCAAAAGCCACTGCGAGCAGGGCCTGAGAGGGACCAAAAGTATGCATGAGCGAACAACAAAGCACAGCCCAACTTAGTGCAGGCCGCTCATATAAGCGGAGCCTGGAGAGTCACGAAGCTGGAGAGGCAGCGTTCCCGGAACAAAATGAGGGAGGGGAAGAACGGGAGGCGACTTATCCTCAGTTCCCACCAATAAAATCATCCGGAGCCAGGAGGAGTCAGACTTTACAGGCAAGTGGGTGACGTCCGTTTACGGGGTCAGTGACCCTAGAACAGCAGCTTCTGAAGAACCTTGGTGTAGTGGTTAGGAATGCGGACTTCTAATCTGGCGAGCCAGGTTTCATTCTGCGCTCCCCCACATGCAGCCAGCTGGGTGACTTTGGGCTAGTCACATCACTGAAAAAGCTGTTCTGACCGACCAGTGATATCAGGGCTCTCTCAGCCTCACCTCCCTCACAGGGTGTCTGTTGTGGGGAGAGGAAAGGGAAGGTGACTGTAAGCCGCTTTGAGACTCCTTCGGGTAAAGAAAAGCACCATATAAGGACCAACTCTTCTTCTTAAACCTCAGCTCACTTACACGCATGGCTCACAGTTCAAAGCAAGGAAGCAAAAGGATCTCAACAGTCACGAAAGCAACAGCAGCAGCGTCATCTTTGGGTGGCTGAGATCACCTTCGGACAGAAGGGCACAAAGAGTCTGCCGGTGGCTCAAAGAAAGAGCATCCAATAGTTTATTTCCCCTAGGCTAATGCAGGAGGAGCCGTTATAAATGTAGCATGGGCAGCAGAGGTTCTGAGACCTCCGCCCACCAGCACACCTCTGCTTCAGGCCACCTTCCCTCTCATTTGGCGTTCACTTCGAGTTCTGGAGCAGCATTTGGACAAACGCAGATGATCCAAGGCAGCTGACAGCTTCAGCCCTCGCCTCCCACCTGCATGATGCTTCACGCACACAGTGGATGCAAATACAGAAGCAACTGAATGGGTCTGCCGCTACACGCTGGAAGGAAGCAACCTTAGGGGGAGGCCTCATTCTCTATGCCCTGTTGCTGCTGCCCTAAGGAACTGGTTGGCCACTGAGTGAGACAGGACGTTGGACTAGATGGACCACCGGTCTGCTCCAGCAGGACTCCTTAGGTTTTTAAGATGTTAAAGTTACGTTTGTCCAGAGACTTAGGAGACACAGACCAAGGATGAAAACACCCAGCTTTCTAGCAGGTAGCCCTCTGCAAATACCAGAAGCTGGCCCCCAAAGATGTCAGGATCAGGTAACTCCAGGGTAGACAGCCCAAGGGGAAAAGGCCATCATAGAATTTTTGAAACAGCCCCACCAAAGACCTCTGGTCTGCATTTCCTGTTCTCAGCTAAAAGCTCTACCCTCTTATTGTCTATGATGATAGATCAGGGGGCCTGGAAAGGACCCAGAGCGTCTGGCAAGAATCACTGGTTCTATTAACTGAAAACAGACAGTGGGTGCATTCAAGGCCTCTTCACCACCATCATCAATAAAAGGCCTCACCAAGTTCCGCCCTGCAAAGATGACAGCTACCAGCTGCACAGGATTCCTTTGGGGGAGGGGGGGGGAGAAGCAGACATCCAGGGATAGAGGCAATTTGTGCTTTAAGTGGCACCCCCCTCTACAATCCTAGGGGACCCTACATCCTGCCACACTACTGTAAATAATAATGTATTCATTTTATTTATGTATGATTCGATTTCTATACCGTCCCTCTTGGTATTCCTGGCTCAGGGCAGTTCAGGTCGAGCAATTAAAAATGTTCCAAACCCATATCAGCCGAAAACCTTAGTTTCTGAATCACCCCATCCTATTCAGGGGTCGGGTTTAGTCCTAGGGAGGGCCTGCCCAGATGATATCCTTTAGTCGTTTAATAGCCCCAACCAAAAGCCTGGCAGAAGAGCTCTGTCTTGCAGGCCCTTTGGAACTGCGGAAGTTCCTGTAGGGCCCACAGCTCTTCCGGAAGCTCGTTCCACTAGGTGGGGGCCAAGACCAAAAAGGCCCTGGCCCTGGTTGAGGCCAGACGTACTTCTCTAGGCCTGGTCCATAATGGCTGAGCTAAGTGCTCTATGGGGGGAGGTGTATTATAGTCAGTTAGGTGGTCCCTCAAGTATGCCGGGCCCAGATCGTAGATGGCCTTGAAGGTCAATACCAAAACCTTGAACTTGGTTGGATGTCCAACTGGGAGCCAGTGCAGTTGCCCAAGAATAGGCCAAATATGGGCCTTCCGAGATGTTTTCTAGAGCAGGGGTAG
This sequence comes from Paroedura picta, assembly GCF_049243985.1. Taxonomy (NCBI): domain Eukaryota; kingdom Metazoa; phylum Chordata; class Lepidosauria; order Squamata; family Gekkonidae; genus Paroedura; species Paroedura picta. Next base: position 25,726,637 of record NC_135384.1, read on the forward strand.
TCAACCTGTGGTCCTCCAGATGTCCATGGACTACAATTCCCATGAGCCCCTGCCAGCATTTGCTGGCAGGGGCTCCTGGGAATTGTAGTCCATGGACATCTGGAGGACCACAGGTTGACTACCCCTGCTCTAGAGGACCCACACTGCTGAATTATGGACCAGTTGCAATTTCTGGATCGAGGACAAGGGTAGGCCCCTGCAGAGTGAGTGACAGAAGTCTAACCTGGAGGCGAACATCGCATGGATCACTGTGGCTAGCTGTTCTGAAGCCAAGTAACAGCTTAGCTTGGTGAAGATGGCAAAATGTCAGGTGAGCTACTTTAATGACTTGAGCCTCCATCAGGAATCACGCCTAAATTCCTAGTGCAGCCTTACCTGTACGCTGTCCAGGAAACGCCAATGTGCTTCGTCTCCTGGTCTTTTTCTACCTAGCCATAGGGCTTTTTTCTCGAAGGGGTTGAGTTTCACACGGCTCTGCTTGAAACTGCCTCCGAACAACTAGGCAGTCTGCTTCCGAACAACTAGCAAATGTTTCCGCAGGCGAGTCCGGATGGCCATCCACGAGGAGACAGAGCTGGGGGTCATCAGCTGACAAAACCTGGCCCTGCGGAACTCCACACGAGAGCTACACGTGGCGCAACTATCAATCACTGCAACTCTCTGTATGCAACTATAGACAGAACATTAAGTTCTACTTTCTGCAGTCTCTTCTGTTCTAGTTCCTAGATTGCACGCGCACACACACACACTCCCCATCCAGTTCCTTCTTACCCTCGCCTTTGGGTTAGTGCTGGGGGCGGCTGGGCCTGCGGAGGCAGCAGCCGCTTCCGGAAGGGATCCATCATGGATGGCGGCATCCCGGGTCTCATTGGAGAAGCCGTTCCGTAGAGAGGTCCCGAGGCAGACCCCACCTGCATCCCCGCCATGGGCATCCGGCCACCAGGTAACATTCCAGGGCGCTGGCGAGGAAGAACAAAAGACATTTTAGGGAAACTGGCTCTTGTGGCTGCCAGGAATTCAGGCCATCTCCTTCCCCCAAAAAAGCATCTAGAACGTTGGGCTCAAGAGCTGTAGCCCTGGAGGGGGATGAATCTTCTATTACCTCTTTCCCTCTGGTACCCTACCCAACAGTGGCAAAAATGAGACGGCCGGGACTCAGTGGAAGAGCTGCTGCTTGGCGTGCTGAAGGCCCCAGGTTCAATCCCTGGCAACCCCAGTTAAAACAACCAGGTGATGCTAAAGTCCTCAGCCTGAGAGTTGCTGCCAGTCCGCCTAGATCAGGGGTAGTCAAACTGCGGCCCTCCAGATGTCCATGGACTACAATTCCCAGGAGCCCTTGCCAGCACAGTTTGTCTACATGCTGGCAGGGGCTTATGGGAATTGTAGTCCAGGGACACCTGGAGAGCCACAGTCTGGCCACTCTCCAACCTCGATCCAGGCAGGCAGCCGTGTTGATATGAAGCAGCAGAACAAAGCTTATATCCAGAGGCATCTCTAAGACCAACAAAGTTTTATTCGAGGGACAAGCTTTCACGTGCACGCACACTTCCTCCGGGGCACCTTTTCAGTGGGTCTAACCAAGCCGCTGCTTATATGCTACGCCAGCTTCTCTCAACCTGTTCACTGTTGAGAACTCCCTGAAACATTCTTTAGGCGTCGAGAAACCCCAGAAGTGGCGCAATCGTGCTGAATATGATTGAGAAGCAGAGCTATGCACACACACACAGGTCCCTCCCCCTTTCCACTTCCTCCAGGCCCATCACTGGCCATTTTGGAGGGTGAGGATCAACATGACCGTATGTGGTCCTATCACCCGATAGATGTTCAACAAATTTTAAATATATATTAAAAAATTAATTTATTCCCACCCGTTCAGGAAACCCTTCCACGACCGCCAAGAAACCCCAGGGTTTCACGAAACCCAGACTGAGAGAGCCTGTGCCACACCATCTTCCCGCTTGACTGCTTCTTCTACCTCTACAGGCTCAGATGACTATCCGGCCAAGAAGAGGGAAAGCACCTTCTTAAGGCCTCCTCCATAAACTCCAGTTAGGACTGCCAGGTAATAAAAGCAGCCGGGGAGATGATTCACAGAGAGGGACGCCAAAAGCACTAGCTCCTGCAGTTGCATTGAGCCAAGGCAGCCGAATCATCACATTCAAGGCTTTAACGGGGAGGGGTGTGTGTGTGTGTTGAGAACCTTGTCCTAAGCCACTTTCCCCTAGATCTTGGGCTCTGCCGGGAACAGGCCCAAGGCTGACGAACTGATTACAAGACAGGGCTGCTTCGCTTTTAATTACTCCACGCATATCAGCATGCGTGCAAAAAAGCAGGCCTAGATCAAGGGAAGCGGGACCTGCCAACATTTCCCCCCCTTTCGTGCCGCTGTTAAAAGGCACGCCCGGGACCGAGCCAAGCAGCCCCAAACTCCAGCTGGCGGCTGATTCGACAGGAGAAACGCATGCAGGAGCCTGCCATCTTTCGGGGCTGCCCTTAGCTTGGGTTACCCAGCTTGTTTACGAAGTCCTGGCGGGGGGATTTGGTTGGGTGTGCGCGCTCGCATGTCTGCTTCGGAAGGTCTCCCGCTCCCTCGCCCTCTGGGACTGAAACAGGTGGCGGTTGCCAAGGTGCCGACGGCGCTGCCAAAGCCAGCCGGGCAACATTTCAGCCCTCTCCCAACAGGCCCGGGCAGTGCTCTGAGCCGGCTGCCACTCCTCCCCAGAGCGCCGCGGCGGCAGAGGGGGTGGGGCAGCGCCACCCAGGCTCACCCGCCGGGGGACGGCCTGCGAGAGACCGTGAATGCCGAGGAGGCAGGGAGCAGTTCCACCAGCGTCGAGGAGGGCCGTCGGCAGGGCAGAAGGCCAACCACGCACCAAACGGTGGAAAGGAACGCTGGCGTGCCGGAGGCCAAGGACGTGCCGTGGCCGGGTCCAGACATCTGAAGAAGCGTTGGGAAAGAGAGAACCGCCTTCCGCCTACTGCAGAAAAGCCGCTGTAGCACACAGGCGCAAAGAGAAAGGGGTTGTTTCCTTGGAAGACAAGGCACAGGGCCCCTGTCCCTCAATGGAAGGCTGGCTTCTTACCCAACCCCTTTCTTTGGTCCTCCCTCCAAAAGCCCTTGTGTAGTATGCATCCCCAGGCCGATGTTGATTTTGGCTGAGGAAAGAGATAAGAGACAATTGTCCTGGGCATTCTTTGGAGAGGAAGCAACCTTAGGCCATTTGAATAACAAGCCCCCTCCAGTAGCAATCACCCAGCGTCCAGTATTGCCTTGAAGACTACCCAAATCTGTGGCAGGGGAGGAGTTTTCGGTTAGTCTTTTAAGGCAAGGGCAGTCAACCTGTGGTCCTCCAGATGTTCATGGACTACAATTCCCATGAGCCCCTGCCAGCATTTGCTGGCAGGGGCTCATGGGAATTGTAGTCTGTGAACATCTGGAGGACCACAGGTTGACTACCCCTGTTTTAAGGTGCTCCTGGGTTCCGGCAACCCGCTCTCTTCTTCCATACGCATTTCCACTTTCACACAACTAATCGCAACCTGAGCGTTTGTTCTGTTTGTTATCCACGCACAGTTACATTTGCGCTATTTGGATCCTGCCATTCCAGGAAATGTAGGTTTCCAAGGCCAATGCGCCCCCTTAGAGTACACCCCCCCCCCCGGTTTTCCACATCTTGATGAAAGCGTGAGGATATTCTAGACTTCCGCAGTTCAACGAAAGGGGAATAGGTGAAAAGAATCGATGGATGTTTCTCTCTCGCATGTAGGGTGACCCAGATGTTTTAAAAAGGCACTAAGAAGTGTGACTGGTAAGCACCGTTTGCAAACAGCTGTATCGTATGGATATGATCGTTGTGGACACACAAACTGGTGAACTTGGCCTTTTTGCCCCTACCCAATTGCCCTGAGCCGAAAAGAACGAGATCGGCATGTTGGGACAAGAGGCAGAACTGAACTGAGAAATCCCGGGGGGGGGGGGGGGGGGAACAATTTATTTACAATCATGAACAACGGGTCTTCACGCCCTTGGTCAGTTTTGTTTAAATCTCTGTGAAAGAACCCTGGCATAATTTTATGGCTGGGGGTCACCACAACATGAGGAACTGTATTCAAAGGATTAGGAAGGTCGAGAACCACTGGTATAAACTGACGTGCAGTGAACTGAAGCAGTGGGTGTTCCTGTCTGGTGCCTGGGAAGGATTGCCTTTGATCCCCATTGTTCTGCCTTGATACCCTAGAAAGAGGGCAGAAGGTGGGAGGGGAACAAAAGAGGGTGCGGGTGGTTAAACATCTGCCGATTACTCCTCGCTATTGCTCAAATGCTTCTCTCAAGGGGTGGGGGCTCAGTTACATATTCACCAACAGCGTGTTTTCTTTCTTCTTACCCAAGAGGAGCACTCGAGAGAGATTCGGGCAGAAGGCTGCTTCCATCGCTACCTAGGTCCTCCCAGAGGGTGACCCGACCATCTGCGGCTTAAAACAAAACACCTGTTTCCTTTAGACCCCGTCCTGATTGCAGGCAGATTGCCCATTCGTCTGTCTCAGAGTATTGCCCCGTGTCCCTTCCTGGTCACAAACCCATGAGGGACACAAGTCACCCTGTCCATTCTCCTCCTGCGTAACACACACCAAAATATCATCTTAAACTTACGACGTGAGACACATGGCCTAATTTGTAAGCAGTCGTCTTGGAAGCAAAACAGAGGAGAAGAGAACTAGGGGGTGGGGGCAAAACGAAAATTTCACCCATATATACGTATATATAAACACAATCCGTATTTGTATGTCCCAAGAAAATCATTCTGCTTTTAAAGACCACTAGGACAGGGGTAGTCAACCTGTGGTCCTCCAGATGTCCATGGACTACAATTCCCATGAGCCCCTGACAGCATTTGCTGGCAGGGGCTCATGGGAATTGTAGTCCATGTACATCTGGAGGACCACAGGTTGACTACCCCTGCACTAGAACACTTACTAAAGCTCTCCAGTTGTTAGTCTCTTCCCCGAGGTCATAGAGTTACTTTTGAGGGGAGAAGGTTTATTTATCATATTTATCAAGCGGCAAAGAGAGAAGAGTATTGGTTTCGATGCTAGAGTAAGCATGAGTGGTCATGCAAGGACGTGGGACACGAAATGCCAGTTCTCTGCTGCCTGGGCTCTCCGTGGCCTTCCCTGTGAGTGAGTACGTGTTAGCTGCCATACCACGATAAAAATGCCACCCCCGCCCCAGCGTCTGTTTTGTCCCTGAGTTGTAGCTACCTAATAAGTACAAGCAGTTCCAGTGTGAACGCAACGCCAAACATTCTTGGGTTTAAAAAACACAACGTTTTGTTCGGTTTAATAATATACCTGCTCCAGCGACCAGTGCAGGATTAGCTATTATGGAGTTAATAAGGAATAGAGAAACCAGGGCAGAGCCGCCTTGCAATAGGAAGGGGGCCATGGCAAGAGGACAGGCATTCTGCAAGTGCACCAGAGTCCCTGATTTCACCTGCAAAGTGTCCAAGGTGGCGGCACCAAGCACAAACTTCGCGCAAGGCGGTCCCTCTGCGGCGCCCGTCAGGACACTGATCCCCATAGCGACAGTGATCCAGGCCCATAGCTGGCCGATACAGCTCCATGCCCTCTCCAAAGGCAAGCCACACACAAGGGTTCTTCTGGTAATCGCTATCACCCTGAGCATTTGCTGAGAAGCTACATGGGTGAGTCAGCATTCGGTAGCCAGAGGTGTTATGCAATTCAAAGCACAATTTAGACAAACCAGGCAGAAAGAAGAGAGGGCGACACGCTCAAGATCAGGAGAAGAGCACACAAGAAGTGCTCCTATTAAACATCGCAATGAGCTTTCATACTTTACAATATTATCTTACCACCTCTGTGGCTACGGAGAGCATCTACGAACATACGGAACGCACTCCCTTACCTCCTGCGCACTCGTTCAGAACGGTGGCTTTGGCCAGGTAGGAAAACGGCTTCTAGGCCTCATGATGCAAAAATGTAAGGGATGTCTGCTAGATTCCAAGATCCAAGAAGTAGCTCTACCCTATATCCCCTAAGCCAGGGGTAGTCAACCTGTGTTCCTCCAGATGTTCATGGACTACAATTCCCATGAGCCCCTGCCAGCAAATGCTGGCAGGGGCTCATGGGAATTGTGGTCCATGAACATCTGGAGGAACACAGGTTGACTACCCCTGCCCTAAGCCACATAGTGTACTACCACAGTTGCTCAAACTCTTCTCCTACCACTCACTCTGCCGTCCCTCTCCCTGTTGAATATATTCCATTCACACATTGTGTTTTGTTTAAAGTCTCTCTGAAGCCAAGTTATGCGAATTAGTAATATCACAGAGTTCGAAGGGACCTCCAGGGTCTTCTAGTCCGACCCCCTGCAGAATGCAGGGAATTCACAACTTCCTGCCCACCCAGAGTGAACCCCAATCCCATGCTCAGGTGATGCCCCCCCCACACACACACACCAAAAAATTCGGCTCCCAAACCCAAAGCAGCAATCGGCATTTTTGTGGCCATGCAAGAAAGGGCTACGAGAGCCAAGCACTGACACAATCCCTTCTGCCCACCCACTCACCATCTGCCACTTGGAAATTCACAGCACGTAAGGCAAAATATTTTGTGGGGCTGCTTGTGTAGCCTGCACAAACCTCCAAGTTACACAGAGCCCTTTATCCGACTGAACGGGGCATACTAGGGTAAAGTGCTGTGCCCCTTGAAAGTCTGCACACTCTGATGCTAACAGAAGGAGGCATAATGACGGAGTTTGCCACATCCACTGTAAACTGATTCTTCAATCCCAATCGCAGTAGCTTGTGGCTGATTATTTTGACACTGGGTTATAAACTGTGCAAGACTATAATCACCACAGGAGTTCTTTCAGCTGTTTTTTCCCCCCCTGCCTGAAATGCAGAAGCGATCCTGCGGTAATTCTAAGTCACACGCTTGCAAAGCTTCCCCCAGCAGGTTCATGGGGCTGGTGTGCTGGGCGGCTTCTGCTTCCTGTTTTCTTGTTACAGACGCGCTGCCGCGGGAAGAGAAGGGACATGCAGAGGCACGGCCTCCCTCGCTGCCGGAAAAAATCAAGCCAACGCACGGAAGGCAGATCTGAGCTTAGCTTTCTTGGTCACTGAGCAAAGCTGAAACTTCTCACCCACGACATATACAACCTTCAACATAGAATGCAACTTCCAAAGCAATAACCTCCGGGGGCCAAGAGCCGCTGACCCGGCATCTTCTCCCCAAACTTCTAAACCAGGTCAAGTTGCTGATTTGATAAGGAAAACGGGAAGGGCATTGTAAAACTGACTTCTAGAACTATAACATCTATGTTGTATATCTTACCCCAAGAGCCAGCTTGGTGTAGTGGTTAGGAGTGCGGACTTCTAAACTGGGGAGCTGGGTTTGATTCCCTGCTCCTCCACATGCAGCCGCTGGGTGACCTTGAGCTCACCAGGGCACTGAGAAAGCTGTTCTGACCAAGCAGTAATCTCAGGGCTGTCTCAGCCTCACCCACCCCACAGAGTGTCTGTTGTGGGGAGAGGAAAGGGAAGGTGATTGGAAGCTGCTTTGAGACTCCTTTGGGTAGAGAAAAGCGGCATATAAGAACCTTCTTCTTCTAAAAGGCTGGGCATTTACATCTATGTACCCCAACCCTAGGTTGGTCTGCTCGGGAGGTAGGGGCTGTTTGGCTGCTAATCTTGTGGGGTTTGCCAGGGGAGTTATTGGTCGATGAGATTTTATCATTGTAAGCCGCCATGAGTCTCTAGAGAGTGGCAGAATACAAGTCCATAAATAAATAAACAAACAAACAAACAAATAAAACTCTGGGAAATCGTCTGATCCCTATCGTTTTCTTTTTTACAAAAGGGGAACTGAGAACATCTGCTTTTCAACAGAAACAGTCTTTACAACTTTTGGCAATGCTCATGGGCAAAAACACTTCCTGCCGAAGATAAAGCCATAGACTTGAGCATAACCATGTCCAGAAATAAACAAAAATGAAAGCTGACTGAAAGAGTCAGCTTTGGACCAAGCTACATGTGAGTGTTTTTAAAGAGCTGTGAGTGTTTTTAAAGAGCTGGGCATGGGGTTCTAGAGCAGGGGTAGTCAAACTGCGGCCCTCCAGATGTCCATGGACATCTGGAGGGCCGCAGTTTGACTACCCCTGTTCTAGAGTCACAGCAGCAGCTTCTGAAAAACCAGGGAAATGCCCTCTTCCACTGCTGTTTCCGCACAGGAAAAACAGCTTGGGGGGCAGGAGAGAAGGCAGGGGCCCAATGACAATCTTCTGGGTCCATTTGAGTGCCCCCCTCTCACATCCCTAAACGTTGCTGTGCGGCTGCCGGAAACCTGGACCCTCTGAAAACACAAATGCGCGGTTTGGTCCTTGCAGTTAGTCATTAGCACGTAAATGGCTCATGAAGCCAGTTGCCATTGAAAGACGGTGTTCCTCAACTCATCAGGGACAGAAGACTCTTTTCCTGTGCAGCAGTGCATTTTTCTACATTTCTTCTCTCTTTTACACTCCCCCCCATTTCTGATGCCATTTTGTGGCCTTCTGACTAATGGGCACCATTAATTACTCCAGAAGGAAACACCAGCGTTTCTGTAATGCTCGAAGGCTGCTGGAAACCATACCCTTGCACTCCTTGGCTCGGTACTCGTAAATCACCCAAGTTAATTAGGAGCCCGAACAATCTGGGCTCCATCAGCCTGAATGAAGCCAAGCGGCCAAAGATGGGAGCCCGACAAGCATTCTGGCTAGTTTTTGCCGTCCTGGGCAGGCAGCAATCACAGATAAACCCTTCCCGGATCACAACAAACAGTTCAGGGGCGGCATTTAAATTAGGATCGAAACTGCACAGGCTTTCTGTATTAGATTCCCTGTTTTTTTCCCACAGGCATACATCAAATGCCGCGTCAACCCGTTTGTCTCCACTGCAAAGGCCCACACTTCAAACAAAAGGGGGGAGGAGCAAGAGGCTTAAATTTCAGGTTCCTAGCTGCTCTAATAATCCCCCATTCTCCCCCCACCACTGAAAGCTAACATAAGGGAACCACAATCATGTGGCGAAGAGGGACATTCTGTCTCTTAGGCCTTCTGAAATGTGTAATGGAGATGGGGGTGAAAGGACAAGGCGAGAAAAATATTTCCCATTTCAAAATGCCGCCAGGATTTTATGAGACTGAACTTTTCTGAGCCCTAGTCCTGATGGATTCAAGGTGCACGCGTCCTGGCCACATGTCACATGTATTTGTGGCAAGGCCTGCCTCACACGTGGAAAAGCACTAGTTCTTCAGCTACCTGCATCCATGAAAGAAAAGCTTTCACTATCAAACTGGCAGAAACAAAGCATTTAATTCTTAAAGGCATGCTATCACCCTACACACACAAAACAGTAACAAAAAAAAAAAACCCTCAATATAAACATCATTCTGGAATTCTTTGTAGCACCTGAGATAAATCTCTATATTATTTCTAGTCCCTCCCTTTTCTCCCCTGCGATATCAGAATGAAAGTAGGAGGGTTTGTTTTGTACGCTCACAGATTGCTGACAGTTTGAGTTAGATAACAACTAACCCAGTATAATAAAGTACTCGATATACCAAGCTGAACGTGCATTGGACTAGCTCAACCTTGTAACCCACGTTTTAAATTACTCTGGAAGGCACTTTTGCTTGGACGAGGCTAGTGGGGAAAGAAAGGCGTTTCACAGGTGCCTCTCTCCTGAAACCACTAGATTTTGCTGACTCTTCCTACCCCACCCTAAAATTCAGCAGCCGTCTCACGTCTGTAACGGCCGGGCCACGCAGCTTCCCTTTCACTTCTGTGTGCGCAGGTGAGAGGGAGTCAGATAATCCCCCCAGGAGCACCCACTTCTTCCACGCTGACAAAAGCCGCTTCCAAATGGAACCCACAGTTAGCATGTCCTCTCTCCGAGCAAACTCACCTGAGGGTGTATATAAAACATTTTAATCCCAGCGTTCCTCCAACGAGCTCCATGTAGCATGCATGGTTTTCCCTTGCCTATTTGGTCCTCCCCACAGCCACGTCGATTAAACTGAGAAAGACTGGCTGTAGGTCACCCGGTGATCGTCTTGGTCTATAGGTCACCCGGTGATCGTCTTGGGTGAAGGGTAAGTCGAACCTAGGCCTCCATACTCTAGCCTGACATACTATGAATCTGAGCCTCTGCTTCACAGCCCTCTCTGGTTTGTTTTATTTTTCATTTATATGTGAGCTTTTATTCCGTGCAGACCTGACAGGTGTGGAGCGATCCTCTGTGTTCCCCGGTAACCTCCAACCACAGCGTCTGATTTTATACTGCCATATTTAGCCTTCATTAGCAAGTGTTAGCTGCAATTCACTTATGTATCAGTAAAATGCATACAACTGATAAAATATAGATTTTATGTTACCGGAGGGATGGGATATAAATAAACATGTGATATGAATATATATTTGTAAGGGATAAATAACTCTCGCTACTAATAAAATCCAGTAGCACCTATAAGACCAACAAAGATTTATTTAAGGCGTGAGCTTTCGAGTGCAAGCACTCAAAAGCTCACACCTTGAATAAATCTTTGTTGGTCTTAAATGTGCTACTTCAGACCAACACGGCTACTCAACTGAATCTCTCACTACTAATGTTATCCTACAGTCTCACTCACACATGCATCTATACAAACATACACACCTATACTTAAAGATAGATCCAGGTGTGTAGTTGTGTTGGTCTGAAGCAGCAGAACACAGCGTGAGTCCGATGGTGCCTTTAAGGCCACATTTTATTCAAGGTATTCAATGGACTCAAACTTTGTCCTAATATATATGTACTTAACACAAGCCCACCACACATAAATTTAACAAATAAATAAAATAATATATATGCATACCTCCCCATCTGTCCATCTAGACACACCTTCCACACCATATGTTTAGGTCTATATGCTCAAACTTACAAAAAGCTCATCACCTGCCATGAATTTTGTTGGCCTTTAGGTTAGGGATGCCAGCCTCCAGGTGGGACCTGGAGATCCCCTGGGATTTCCGCTTATCTCCACACTAGAGAGATCAGTTCCCCTGCAGGAAACGGCTGCTTTGGAGGGTGGAATCCATGACATTGTACCCCACCGAGGTCGCTGTCCTCCCCATGTCCCACCCCCAGTTCTCCGGAATTTTGGTGACCCAGAGCCGACAACCCTATTTTAGATGCCTCTGGATTTTTGCTCTTTTCTATCACTACAGACAGACACGGCTACCTAACTTGATCTATTTACATAAATCTCATGTTATACCCACAAGTATGATATACACACACTTGCTGTTGTCGTTCTCGTTGTTGTAGGAGATTTATAAACTGCCCCTGGGGGCGGCGGCCAACACGTTACAAGAGACATAAAACAGGGCAATAAAATCATACACAACAAAACTTTTTAAAACCTTCCTTGTGGCGCTCTGCCTTCTCCTCCTTAACCTTTCATCCAACTAATCTCACCGGCCAGTTGTGCTGGTATGTTGGGGAGGGGGGTATATTCTGGGAGGAGGGGGAGACCCACTGATGTCACTGTTTGCTCAACCCGGCCTCAGCCCTGCTACGGCTGGCGGAAAAGCACCACTTTTGTGGCCCTGCGGAACTTCGTTCATCACAGTCCTATCCTGGGCATACGGCAGGGGTGGCCAAAGGGGGGCTCTCCAGGTGTCTACAGACTCCCATTACCATGAGCCCCAGCCAGAGTGGCCAGCTGGCAGGGGCTCATAGTAACTGTAGTCCAAGGACAGCCATTGTTCCCCCCCACCCCAGGTATATGGAGACATGCATGCTGCACAGTGGTTAAAGCAAGGGTGGCCAAACAGTGGCTCTCCAGAAGCCCATGGACTACAATTCCCATGAGCCCCGGCCAGAAGGGCCAGTTGGCAGGGGCTAATGGTACCTGGAGTCCATCAAGAGCCACCGTTTGATCCCTGCTGGCATATATTATATTATTATTATACAGTTCACTATACTGTTTTCTGTTACAACCACTGTTACGATTATTATGTATGAGTATTAATGAAGACTATTCCATGTATTATTTATATGTTTAATGTAAACCGCCCTGAGTCTCCGGGGAGGGCGGTAAAGAAATATAATATAAATAAAAATAAATAAATATGCTACACAGTGGTTAGAGCAGGGGAGGCCAAACGGTGGCTCATCTTATGCCCATGGACTACAATCCTCATAAGCCCCAGCCACAACGGCACATGGTAATTGTGGTCTAGGGAGAGCCACCGTCCCCCCCACACACACACACACCCGATGGAGACACGCAAGTCACAGTGGTTAGAGCAGGGGGTAGTCAAAATGCGTCCCTCCAGATGTCCATGGACTACAATTCCCATGAGCCCCTGCCAGCATTCATGGGAATTGTAGTCCGTGGACATCTGGAGGACCACAGATTGACTACCCCTGGGTTAGAGCAGAGGCGGCTGTCCAGGTGTGCGTGGACTACAATTCCCATGAGCCCCTGCCAGCACGTGCTGGCAGGGGCTCATGGGAATTGTAGTCCACGCACACCTGGACAGCCAGTTTGGCAGGTTCCAGGGGAGAGAAACCCCAGCCCCCCCCCCTTGGGCTCGGCCTCCCCTCCCCTCCCCGCCTACCTGGAACTGCGCGGCGGGCCCCATGGGGCGGTAGGCGGCGGCGCCGGCCGGCCCGAGCCCCCGCAGCAGCCCCCCGCCCGGCCCGGGGGGCAGCGGGGCGAGGCCGGCGGGCGGCGGCGGCGGGACCCCCGCGGGGGGCGGCGTGAGGGAGAAGCCCCCGCCGCGGCCGGCCATGGAGCGAGCGAGCGAGGGAGCGAGGGAGCGAGGAGGAGGAGGGCGGAAGGCGGCCCGGCGGCGGCGGTGTCGGCAGCAGCAGCAGCAGCCTCGAGCCCCGCAGCGGCCTGGCCCAGCCACACACCCAGCGAGCGAGCGAGCGAGCGGCCGACGGAGTGGCGAGGCCCGCAGCGCCCAGGCGGCTCCGCCCCCGGCAACCGCCCAGCCAGCGAAGGAAGGAAGGAAGGAAGGAAGGAGGCGGGCCGGGAGGTGGCGCGGCGGGGCCCCCTGCGGGCCGCCGAGGGGAAAGCAGGCGGGCGCCCCCTCCCGGGAGGGCGCTCACACAGCGACCCTGCGAGGAAGGCCAGGCAGGAGAGGCAGAGAGAGAGAGAGAGAGAGAAATCTCGCAACCTGGTGGGCCCCGCCGCGCTTCAAAGGAATCCCCCCTCCCGTTGAGCCGCACAGTGACCCTGCGAGGAAGGCCGGGCAGCAGAGAGAGAGAGAGAGAGAGAGAGAGAGAGAGAGAGAGAGAGAGAGAAATCTCGCAGCATGGTGGGCCCCGCCGCGGTTCAAAGGAATCCCCCCGCCGTTGAGCCGCACAGCGAGCCTGTGAGGTAGGCTAGAGGAGAGAAAGAGCGTTCACATTAGGGGAGAGTTGCCAAAAGGGACGCGACATTCGCCCCTGGAGATAGTGGGGGGGGGGAGTTTAGCAAGGATAGGGGCCTCAGTGGGGTACAATGCAACAGAGCCCCCCCCCCCCCCGCTCTCCAAAGCAGCCCTTTTCAACAGGGGAGCTGATCTCTAGTCTGGAGAGGAATTGTAATCCCTGGGGATCCCCAGGTCACACCTGGAGGATGGCATCCCTAGGTGGGAGACTCCTGGGGATTGGGGGATGGAGCCTGGGAAGGATAGGGGCCTTTACAAGGCCGTAGAGCCCACCTTCCAAAGCAGCCCTTTTATTTATTATTTTTATATATACCGCCCTCCCCTAAGGCTCAGGGCTGTTTACACGGAACTGGAGAAAAACAGTACAAATAACACGATAATTTTCTCAATGGGAGCTGATCTCTGTAGTCTAGAGATGATCTTTGATCCCTGGGGAACCCCAGGTCCCACCTGGAGGATGGCATCCCTAGCTGGGAAACGCCTGGAGCTTGGGAAGGATAGGGGCCTCAAGGGGGCTCTGGAGGGTGGGATCCCTGGCATTATCTCTACTCAAGGCTGTGCACAAAGGGAGGGTCGGGGGTTTAACTCTATCCCCCAAATTAAATCAAAGAATACAAAAAAGCTACTCATCAAATCAGTGAAGACCTATTAACAGAGGTACAGGTCAGAAAAACAGCAGGAAAAGAGTTTTCAGATTGAAGAAAAAGTGCAAAAGAACTCATTCAGAAGTTTCACAATGTTTCCGAAATTATCACCCAGCCGACCCCCTTTAAAAATCCTGTACATGGGCCTGTTTTCCCTTGAGATGCAGGATTTTCCCAACCCAAAGGTGGCAACGCTGCCCAAAGCTAAAGGCAGCAAGGCATTGTTTAAACAGTGCTGTCTTAGTCTGAGTCTCTTCTCTCTAAATCCACTGGTTTCAGTGGGTTTAGACTGGGTTAATTCTGTATAGGATTGCGCCCCAGAATTAGAGATGGCTCACAAAAGCTCACGCTGAAATGTGCATTCATTTGTTCGTTTGTTGGTTTGTTTATTCTTTCATTTGTTTGTTTATTCTTTCATTTGTTTGTTTATTTATGGGCATATTTAGTGATTTGTTTAGGAATTTATTGGCCACCGTGATGGCTTACAATTTTGATAAAGCACAATAGTCTAAACAATAAAAAAAATTGGCAACCTTTGGTACTCCTCTGGAATTGCTAAGATTTCCCTGAAGACGGATTCAGCTTGGGTAGCCGTGCTGGCCTGAAGCAATAGAACAAAGTTTGCGTCCAGGGACACCTTTAAGACCAACCAAGGAGTATGCATGCCTACAAAAACACATGCCCAGAATTAAACTTTCCGAGACTTAAAGGTGCCCCTGGAACTCTCTTTTAATGGGACCATGTAGCCTGGGGCAGCTTGGACAGCTTTGTGACCTCAGCGGAATCTAATCTCTGGAAACAAAATTTATGATTGAAATTAGCTTGTTGGCTTTTTTCACTTCCGTTGACTGCCCAGTCTATGCCAGTGGGCCACAATTTGCAGGATTTTTACTGGCACTGCTAGGTGGTTCCTGCTATAACATTACTTTCCCACCCCCATCATTTTATTTATTAAGCAGGGAGTTAGGAAAAGGGTCAATAATGTCTTGCATCCTTAATTTCCTTTTATGGCACTATGTTGCCATTTGAAGTTTTGAGAAAGGTTAACGGCAAACCGGTTCTGTGACATACTTTTGTTCTTTTCCGAACAAGTTTGTCTCTTTCTGCTGGCTCCATGTGTGCCCCCCCCCCTGCGCCTTCATTTTGACAGGGGACAGACAACTTACGAAAAGCAGCAAAAGAACAGAATGCAGGAATATTCCTTCATAACCATTTGTAGCTCCCTTTTCAATAAGTATTTTTTTATTTTTAAAAAACAGATAAAATTATAAAAGGAACACAAAAGAGAAAAAGGGTTATCTGTATCGCCAAATCCTATTTAAAAAATCACTACGCATTTCAGTTTCTATAAAACAGACAAACGAAAAATTTCTCCCCAACCTCCTCCACATCATAATCTTTACAATAATCCCCACTTCAGATGTTCCAGCTTCTAAACATAATCTCTTTTACGACTATATTATTTTCCTTGCTACTACGCATTCCATATTACACACCTCGTCGCCTTTATATATCAGCTATAATACATCAAAATCTAAAAAACAGAAACCCTTCTATGCCTCACAATAAAAAAAGAGAATCTGAAATAAAGATGATTATTCCAATTCTTTATACATTTATTTTCAATGTTTTCTCTCCTGCTTTAGCATTGCTAGACATAGACTGTTCACCATAAGTAGCTGTTGAAAGTGTTCAAAATGCTGTGCGTATCATGGCAATTCTCAATTCAAATCATTGAGTAAGGCAAATCAGGATATAATAGTATTTCTGTGCCATAGATGGGGAGATGGACTTTCTTATAGCCCACTGGTAAATTTTAACCTGCACATCCTGGTCAGCTCACCCTGAAAAGTGCTCAGGGATGTACACAACATAACATACAAAGGACAGAATTATGTTTCCAAACCGACATTTACCTCTCAATAATTATGTCACAAGAGAGCCCCTTGTGGCGCAGAGTGGTAAGGCAGCAGACATGCAGTCTGAAAGCTCTGCCCATGAGGCTGGGAGTTCGATCCCAGCAGCCGGCTCAAGGTTGACTCAGCCTTCCATCCTTCCGAGGTCGGTAAAATGAGTACCCAGCTTGCTGCTGGGGGGTAAGCGGTAATGACTGGGGAAGGCACTGGCAAACCACCCCGTATTGAGTCTGCCATGAAAACGCTGGAGGGCGTCACCCCAAGGGTCAGACATGACTCTGTGCTTGCACAGGGGATACTTTTACCTTTAATTATGTCAGGTGAAGAAATATTTGCAGGGGCCAAGTTTCCAAATCTTCTGATTCTCCCCTGAAAATCAATTTTGCCTAAATGTATGGTTTTTGTCTAAATTTGTGGCTTGCAGGGAAAAATGAGGGGGGCAAGGTTGGACTTTAAGGGGGAAATCAGTGGGCACGAGGGCTAAATGCATCCTCTTCACTTGCCAATAGTACCTTATATATTCCTCCAAATCTGCATTTTCATCAAGAACCAAACGGATGTAAAGAACATGGAGTTACTTTGCTCCCATTTGGAAGGTAGTTCTCGACAGAGACCTTGTTAGCCTGTAGCAGCGAAACGCAAGCTTGATTTAAGCATGAGATTGGTGAGGGAAAAGAGCATTCATGGGTTGGGCTCAGGATCGCATCGTAATTGAGGGGCAGCACATGAATGGTAGCTGAACATGTCACATTGTTGTACCAGAACTGTGTCTGCTAGGGTCACCAATTTTGGCATGCCAAAAAAGCACACATCCTAGCTTTGTGTGTGCTGCAGCCACAGCTTACACAGGACCAGGTGTCCATGCGAAGTTGCACAGGAAAAATCATTTGCTTCATTATCCTGATGTCTGAATGTGCTGCAATATCGAGCAATCAAGGGTACTCAGTTGTCTAATAAGCCACCCTATATAACGGGGCATTTATATGAGCACCCACTTCAGCGGTTGTCTCTCTCATGCGTTCGTGGAGGCGCCAGATCTCAGAAAGTGTGGAGAGGAGAAGAAAAGCTGGGGGTCCTGGGTTGCCACCTGCTGCTATGAAGCAGCTCTCAGAGAACAGCTTATGAAACAAAACACATGCCCAGGAATATTGAAACAGAAATAGATACACAATTATCACCACAAATGCATCCACCCACTCCAGGCGCCCACAAACAACAAGGCATCAGATCTCAGAAACATCCCCCCTCTCTGTACAAAACCCTTCCCTTCCCTGCTGATGTCAAAATTCAGGTGCATTGGTGGGAAATGGCCCCTTCCAGGTGGGACCACGGTCGGCTTCACAACATTAGAGCTAATGGCAGAAAGATCCCCTAGCTCTTCCTCTGGCCATTACAATATTAATTCCAGGCTTCAGTTTCACCAAATATTTTAGTTTCATGGTTTAACATTTCAGGGCAAGCTTACAGCATAAGGCCAATGGGCTTCTAGCATGGACAGGTGGGAGTCTTCAAGCACTTGAAAGCCCACGCCTTGAATAAATCTTTTTTGGTCTTAAAGGTGCTACTAGACTGAGTTTTTGTTGCACTACTTCCGACCAACACGGCAGCCTTCGATAGAACTCGGTCCTAACCCAAAAACCTTGCCTTTTTTTCACAATCGGGGCTAACATCACCCAAGGTCATCAAAGACTGAGAAATCAGCAGGGTTATGGGCCCAGGAGGCAGTAAGTCATTTGATTATGCCGCCATCGAGCGCTATAAGGGATTTTTTTACATGTTTTTATTCTGTACTTTTAACTGTTTTATGGTTCGTAAACCGCCACGGCTGATGCCCAGAGTGGCAGTCTAGAAATCGGATGAATAAAAAAATAGCCCCTGTCCCCCCCACTCAGAATTCGTCCCAATGCTCCAGACCCACACAGCTCTCCGTTGTGATCTCCCCGGAGGGGCTTCTGTCCAAGGGGCAGGGTCGATCTCCCCACCCCTCCAATGGCCCAGCCCCTTCTCCCTCGCCCTCCCCCCTTGCGCATCTTTGGCCGGCCTGGCCGAAGCCTGGGAAAGTGACCCACCGGGGCGGCCACAAGAGGGCCCCGCTTTGTCACAGGCGGAGAAGGGAGGTCTTTCTCTTTCATTCTCGTCTCCAGCCAGGATGTGGGATTGAGCTTCCTGGGTTTTGCAGCTGGCGGCTGCTCCCCCCTCCCCCCCTCCATCCCTCCCTCCCTCCGACCCCCCCCCTTCCATCCCAGCTCCCTGCAGGGGGGCCCGCGATCCCTCCCGAATCGGCCATCATCGCCCTCGCCGGCCGGGCCCCGCACGCCGCCCCCGCAAGCGCTCGGGAAGGGAGTCGCAGGCGGCCCGGGGGAGGCGAGCGCGAGCCGAGAGCGCCCCGGCCTGGACGGTCCGAGCCCGACGCCGCCTTTTTGGCAAGGTCCGGTGCGGGAGGAGGAAACAATGGGAGCCGAGCGGGGCGGGGGGGAGGAGGGAAGCCTGCGGAAGGAACAGGGGGGGGGGGGGATCGTGCAATGCAGTGCTAGTCCCAGCTCGGTCCCGGGCAAAGAGGAGACCCCTAGAAGGGGGGCTCGTGGAATAGGGGCGGGGGAGAGTTTGCAGCGTGGAAGGGGCGGTCAATTTTTTTTGGGGGGGGGCCTCCAGTCGCTGGCGATCGTCTCGGGCTGGCCTTCCCACGTCCCCTGCCCCCCCCCCTCCCCGCCGCTCCGGATTGCAACCGGCGGCCGCTCCGATTTCCCCCTCTTTGTCGGGAACGTGCGCCCATGTGCGCCCACCCTGCGCTCCCCGTCCCCGCGCCACGCCTGGCTTGTTTCCCTGCCCAGGCGGGGTCCCCGAAGGCCGGGCGCCCCCACGGTGGGAAAGTCGGTCCCGATCCGTGAGAGGTCGCGCACTTCTGGATGCCTTTCCCTGCGCCCTCTGGGGTTTAGCCCCCCCCCCCCCAGCTGGGAGATGCGACTTGGTCGCGGGTTTGGGTTTCTGACCGGCCTCCTGGTGGGATCTGGACACGGACACACAAACACACACCCACAAACGCTCCAAATTAGTGTTCGGAATGTAGAGATCTCCAGGAGTTTCCAAGATAGGAAATTTGGCCACCCCTGTCCCAGTCCAGCACTTTAACTGCACCATGCAGCCAGTCTCAGATACCTGGCAGGTATTCCTGTGTGAAGAACACATGTGTGAAACCATATGTCACCTTCACACGCCACGTTGTACGTGAGTGCTTTAAAACAATCGGAGACGTGTACCTAAAAAGAGAGAGAGAAATCTACAAACGGACAAGTCTTTGGTAGGCTTCTGCAGCACTGTTCGCTTTTTCTGTGTGTTTCTGTGCACCAATATTTGCCGTCTTTGGCAAACCCTTTGCAGATCTTTCAGGTGAAGATTCATCCCTGCCAGCGCCAGCCTTGTAGCCTGGGGGTATGAATATGCAGACAAGACAACATCCATAAGCGTGGCCGTGTCGTGTTTCACCTCTCCCCAAAGGATGCTGCACTACAATATTCTTGGCTCCATGAAGCCTCATTGCTTGGTTTAGATCAGTCCCTTAAAAAAACACAACCTTATTGGCACCTAGCACCATCTGCACGCTGCCCTTGCATTCTGCCGCACCGTCAGGTGGATGGCCCAACCTCCGTGTCACCAGTGAAATAAAATTCCACGGCCCCACTGAGCCTGTCTTTTCTCTTTCCTGCAGGAGGAGCAGACAGCCGCCTCTTTCAAGGAGGTGAGAAGACGTCCGGCAGCTCCTAGGAAAACCTGGCTCTGTGGGTCGACATGCAGGAGAGCTACGAAACCGTGATCTCGCTGGGTAAGGGGAAACGCCCCTCGAAATGCTGTGTCCGACGATCACCTGATTTCCAGCTACTTACACTGACAGATCAAAAAAGGGAGTCCGGTCCTGGGGCGAGGGTGAAGAAGGTTGCTTCCTAGAACAAAAGGGGCAAACCTTGGTGCCAGGTTCAAATATTCATCTAATTCATGCCACAGGGTGAAGGGTTGGCTCACGACACCAGGAGAGCCAGCTTGGTGTTGTGGTTAGGAGCGGCAAAAACACACACAGGGTGGAAATGCATAGACAGATTTGCTGTTCAGCTACCTAGGCCCTCCTCTCCCTGTTCTTCCTCTCCCATTCTAGCTGAGAGAGTTACTAGCAGCTTCTGGGCCCTGTTCTGCAATTTGAGAATCGCTGGCCTAGAACACACCTTGTCCTCTCCGCAACTGATTGGCGGCAATTTGCCCTGGAAGCTCATCGGGTGACCTCAGGCCGGTCACCTACCCTCAGGGTGGTTGTGCGGGCAAAACTGAGGAGGAGAATCATAGAGTCATAGAATTGGAAGGGACCTCCAAGGTCATCCAGTCCAACCCCCTGCACAATGCAGGAACGCCCAATTACCTGCCCACCCACAGTGACCCCAGTTTCATGCCCGAGTGATCCCCCACATCAAAAATCTCCAGAATCCAGCCTGGCCTGGAGGGGATTCACCTCCCATCCCACAGCGGCAATTAGCAATTCCCTGGGTCTGCAAGGAAGGGCCACGCCATAAGCCACTTTGCGGAGAAAGGCACGGTGTAAAGGAAGTCAGCAAATAAATACGGCCAGGTTCAGTGAGGAGAGGAGAGGCGTATTATTATTATTATTATTATTATTATTATTATTATTATTAAATTTATATCCCGCCTCCCCCCAGAGGCTCAAGGCGGGTCACTTAAAAACCTTCCCCTAAAACAACAAAAGGACAATAAAACATAATACAATTAATACAAAAGTTAAGACAAGAACGGCGGCAAAATTAAATATAGCTAACGCAATTCCACACCCCCTAAGAAGGGAAAGGGAGGGGGCAGATGACAGACGCAACCGTCACATTTGTGAGGGGGGCTAGATCTTCTTGCTGCCCGGCCTCAACCGAAAGCCTGGCGGAAGAGCTCCGTCTTGCCGGCCCTGCAGAATTATGACAATTCCCATAGGACCCGCAGCTCTTCCGGGAGCTCATTCCACCAGGTTGGGGCCAGGACCGAAAAGGCCCTGGCCCTGGTCAAGGCCAGGCGAGCTTCCTTGGGACCGTGAATGACCAATAGGTTAGCCCCGCAGAGCATAAGGCCCTGCGGGGGGCATAGGGTGATAGGCGGTCCCTCATATACGGTCCCTCCCACATCCGTGGCCCAGACCAGATAGAAGAGATGGCCTGGCCTGCTTGAAGCAGTGACATCTGCCTATTTCTGAGGTCGAGGGGGAAAGGGTTCAATGAGGTTTCTCTAACCACCTGCAGCTTTTAAAAAAAATGTTTAACCCCAACGGAGGGTTTTAATAGACTGTGCTGGAAAGTCAGGGGAACAAAAGGCTCAGCTGGAAATATTCATATCCTACTACGCTTCCCCACAACAAGGTAGGCTCAGGATCTTCCTCCTACGTTTTACATGCATCTTCTGCTACATTGTTGGTTCTTTTTCTAAAAAGGCTATTTAAAACTTGCTTTCTCCCCACCCTCCCCGTCCTGCCATCTTGGCTGAGCATCACCCGTGGCCGTGCCAACCCGTTTCTGCCTTCCTTCTCTTAGCAGAAGAAATTGCCATCAGCTGGCCCCGCATCACTGCCTTCACGGAGACCAGAGGACGGCGAGGCCTGGCTCCCGGTAAGTCCTTTGCAGGGAAGAAATGCTCCCTGTGAGCCGAGGGAAGCTCATGGGGGGTTCCGGTTCCTGCTTCCCCCCGGACCTCGGCAGAGATTAAAGCTCTTCCCCTTCGGTGCCAGGGGGTGGGGGGGGGGAAAGCTAGCAATCCTTACTCCGACCCAGTTTTCTCCAACCTTTTTATCACCGGGGACCACTCAGCGCTTGACAATTTTACTGAGGCCCGGGGGGGGGGGGTAGTTTACTCCTCTACTCTCAACCACTGCCCTAACGCTCTCTGATCACTATGGTAATGTTTAAACATCCCTTCAAAATAAGATACAGACACGCCACAACAATGAACATAAGGAACATTTTATATTCATGCAAATTTTAACTCATGACAATGACAAATCAATGGGAACCCTGAGCTTGTTTCTCTGCAACGAGATAGTCCCATCTGGGAGTGATGGGAGACAAGGACACCCGAAGTGTGTTGTAAAGGGCCAGTGGGGGGGTGAAGTAAAGGGCCGTGGGGGGGGGGAGAAGGCGTCCTTCGCGGCCCACCTCCAATTAGTCGACAGACCACATGTGGTCCGTGGCCCACAGGTTGGGGGTCGCTACTCCAACCCATCCCCCCAATACTTTTTACACTTAATTTTGGAAACAGGAAAAAAAAAAGAACATGCTTCAGAACAAGCCAATCTGGCCATATTTCCTGCATTCCAATCATCGGATTCCGTGGGCAGAGTAGGGGAAAGCGAGACAGGCTGACCGTGGGCCCTGCTGGGGTCCCCGGGTCAAGGGCGGAATCTGGAATTCTTTTCTTTGCCTTCCCCCCTTTCCAGGTCTAGAAATGGAGCCGGAGCAAGGGCAGCTGGCTCCTGTGCCGGGCCAAGCAGCCACCGCTGCCTCCACGGCTGGCTCCAGCGAAGAAGGGATCCTGCCGGACTTCCGGAGGCAGCTCGGGGTGATCCTGCAGACTGTGGGCAGGGCTCAGGTGGAGAAGATGCTGAGGGAGCTGGTGAAGGAGCAGGAGCAGCAGGGCACGGTCAGGCGGCGGAAGAGAGTGACCAGGAGCCCCCGCCACGGAGGTGAAGAGGCATTGCCCCCGGGAGGAGGACTCGGGGACGGATCGGCTCAGTGGCAGAGCGTCTGCTTGACACGCAGAAGGTCCAGGGTTCAATCCCCGGCATCCCCAGTTAAACGATCAGGCAGTAGGTCAGGGGTAGTCAAACTGCGGCCCTCCAGATGTCCATGGACTACAATTCCCAGAAGCCCCTGCCAGCTGGCAGGGGCTCCTGGGAATTGTAGTCCATGGACATCTGGAGGGCCGCAGTTTGACTACCCCTGCAGTAGGTGATGTGAAAAACTCCCTGGAGAACTGACATCGGTCTGAGTTCTGTTTCTCCCTGCTGTTGTTCATTCATTCGTGCCCTGTTTTTCTCTGACCGTCGAGAACCCCCTGAAACGTTCTTCAAGAAATCCTGAAAGTGAGATCACCAGGTCACACCTTACTACTGTGCCCCCGGAAGTTGCATGACACCAGAAGTGACATCACCTTAATACTCCCACCAGATGTGACATCATAAGGCCATACCCACCGCACAGAAATATTTTCTGGTGAACAGAGCCATACCTGCGATCTGGTCTGGCTACCAGTTTGCTCTTCTTCACCAGTGGGAGCCTGCAGAGCTGGGGCAGGCCCACTCCATCCCCGCCGGCCCAAAACAGGGCTGGAATAAGCCTATGCCAATTAATTAATTAACTCCCACCCAGTCAGTGAAACCCTTCCAGGACCATCACGAAACCCCAGGGTTTCACAAAATTCCTTCTAAAATTGATTTACAGTTTAATCAATAGTCACTCCATACGACAGTCATTAATCTGACAAGCCAAGACTTACTGTGATTGGTGTTCTCCTGTCCGGCCTAGCTCAAGATGGGGACACACGGCCCACGTGAGATCCCCAGGTGTGGGACTGGGTGGGGTCCAAACAGATGATAGAGGTGCTATCCTTGGCCACGGCCAAATTCCAGGCGGAAGAGCTCCATTCTGATCTGTAAGAGAGGCCAGACTTGTCTCCTTAACCCTACAAGGGGACGTCCCCCTCCCCCTTTTGTACATTCCCATGTTTTATTCCCTGAGCGCAAAGATGAGCCCATCATTTTCTTTCCACAGGGGATGACGGGCAGAACAGTCTGGAGACCCAGCGGGAGTTTCGCGCCGGACTGTTCGAAGGCTCAGCAGTCCTGGCCAGGAAGCCACCGGAAAACGAGCTGCAGACCCCGTTTTTATATCCCGGGCCGATGGCAGGGCAAAAGCCCCCCATTTCAGGGAAGAGTGGTCACGGAGATGCCAAAGAGTACAACGACAGCCTTTCCCACCAGCAGAGCTCTTTGGGGTCAAGGTGGGGGGCAGGTTCCGAGCCGCGGGACGGCGTTGGCCGCAGCCTGTTCGGCGGCGTGAGCCTGGATGCCGCGGATGGCGGGAGGGTCTGGCCGCCATTCAGTGAACGAGCCCAGTTCTTGTCTGGGTGGCAGAAACCCCGTTACGTCCAGAGACGCCGGCGCCCGCCCGCGGGAGAGAAGCCCCACCGCTGCGGCCCGTGCAGGAGATCCACTGCCGCCCCACTCACAAGATCTGATTCACCCCTGAACTCTGCCCTGACTCTTCCGCCGGACCTCGCCTCCGTGTCTTCCGTCTCTCTGCCGCTAAACTCCACGGAGCCGCCGGCCTCTGCCCAGCCCTTGCTTGTGAACTCTGCCGTGGCCCCGTCTCGAAAACCCCACGCCTGCGAGGAGTGCGGGAAGCGCTTCCGCATCCTCGCCAACTTGGAGAGGCATCAGCAGCGCCACGCGGCGGAGAAGCCGCACCAGTGCCGCGACTGCGGCCGCCGCTTCCGCTGGGGCTGCCACCTGGAGCGCCACCGACGCTCCCGGCGCTGCGTGGAGTGCGGCGGGGGCCTGGCGACGCCTCCTCCGCCTCCATCCCCACCCCCGGAACCGGACCGGCCCTACTCCTGTGGGGAGTGCGGGAGGCGGTTCACACAGCGTTCGGCGCTTAGCAAGCACCGGCGCCTGCATTCCGGGGAGCGGCCCTACGGCTGCGTGGAGTGCGGAAAGCGCTTCCTCCAACGCTCTGACCTCACCATCCACGTGCGCTCGCATTCCGGGGAGCAGCCCTACATCTGCACCGAGTGCGGCCGCCGCTTCAGCGTCAGCTCCAATCTCAGCAAGCATCGGCGCATGCACCGCGGCGAGCGCCCCCACGCCTGCACCATGTGTGCCAAGCGCTTCCTGCAGCGCTCCGAGCTCCTCATCCACCAGCGGGCTCACACCGGGGAACGGCCTTACCCCTGCACGGCCTGCGGGAAGCGGTTTGCTCGCCGGGCTCATCTCAAACGCCACCAGCGTACCCACGGCGGGATGCCCGCCACCCCCGCTGCCTCTCGACACCAGAGTGCCCGACTGCTCAGCACCTCTGCCACGGACGCCGTGGCCCTTCTCGAACATCAGCAGCACGGGCGCGGGGTGGCTTCCAGTGCCCTCGAATCACGTCTGCGTAGCAACACGCCTCCGGCAGCAGGGTCCACGGTCTTCACGGCAGCCCGAGGAGCTGCGGGCACTGCTTCGTTGGGCCTGCCCTGGTCTGCATCCTCCTCTAGCCGCCTCTCGTTCTGCCCCAGCCCTCTCTGATCGTTCGGGTGCTCCTCCTGCACCTCTGCTCTTCTGCAACCTGTCATGGCCAGCGGGCACCCCTCGCTGTGCCTCAGTTGCGCAGACAGCAGTCTAGCCCTCTGTAGGTGGCAGGGGTAGGGAGTGATAGGGCGCGGGAGGAGTTTACATTTTAGAGCCCAGCTGTTGTTAGCCGGGTCACCTGGCAGCTTTGTTTCTCTGCGTGGCCTCCTGCCTGCTCACATCGAGCATCTGGCGCATGGATCGAGTGGGTCATAGGTGGGCGGCCGCGGTCCCCGCGTGGGACACCTTAGCAATATTCCCCGGAATCGCAGTCAAGCTCTCGAGCACCAAGTCAGTAGCTGGACACATTTTTAAGTCTTGGACAGTGTGTGCGCACGTGTGGGGGGAGGTCAGTTAATCTGCTTTTCTGCCAGAGGGGAGGGGGGAAGGGAGCACCCCACGCTGCCCGTAGCAAAGAGGTGTCAGGAAGCATCACCGTTTGTGCCCCATAGTTTGTGCAGTCACAGGCACACGCTTCCTAAAGACACACACACACACACACACACAAAGATCCCCATCCTCTTGCCTCCCCCCCCCCCCAACCACCACACCATCACAACTCTTCTCCGTACATAAATGTTTGTGCTTCCTGCTTTCCTCCCCACCAGCATTATTCCTGCCAATGTCTCCTAGCTCAAGTTCTCCCTTCCTTTGGCCCCTTCCTTTGTTCTCTTTTGTGGAAGAGAAGTTTCACCTGGCTTCACTGAGAGGCTGAGCCCTCCCCTATTCGGGGTGCACGTCGGCACAGAGGATCTCCGGCTACCGAGCTCATATGTCGGGGCGGGTTTGGGGTGGACAAGGTTCCTCGGAGAGCCATGCACCGTAAGCCACGGAACCAAGCGGAAGCAAGGCTTGGTCCACCTTTGGTGAGCCTTTCAGGAAACTCCGGCAGCAGAGCCAGTGGGCCACGGCCTCTGCCCCCACCTGCTGAAGCTGGGGAGACGGCCGGTGGCTGCAAGAGGAATCATAGCGCTTCATCACCACTCTTGAGGAAACGGAGGGGCGGGGGAGAAAAAGCAAGAGGCGTCTGATCCGATGGGAACAACGGACTCGAAAAACGTGCCTGGATGTGGGGCGGAGTCTGGCCTGTCCAGCCACTGGCGGTTTTAAGCAAGCGTCGAGAGAGCGGAGACCGTGCTGCCAAGTGAACGTCGAAAGCCCTTGGCTTTTGTGGAAAGTCTTCTGCAAAACCCACACGCCAAGCCTCTGCCCCGTTGTGCGGCTGCCCACCGGGACTGTGGTCTCTCCCCCGTTGCCTGTACATTCCCGTTCCCTTTCGGACTGGTGCTCCATGGCTGGGGGCGGGGGGATCAAGGGGGTGGGTGGGCCACAAAGGTTTGTGGCTTAGCTTGAACTGGACTCTAGATTAGGGAGGGGTTAACAATATCTGGTTTAGGACTAAATATAGTAGAACTTTGTTTTACCAAAAACCTTAGTGTGGCGTTTCTTCGACCGGCATTGTGGGCAGGGGGGGATGTCGCTGTTGGAAAAATAGTTCCGCTCCCTTCCCCAATCGGAAGATGATTTGCTCCTCGAAGCTTACAATTTGGTGGTCTTGGGGATGACAAGGTTCTCTCCCACCCACCCCAAAACCCACACTTTCCTAGATTCAAGGCCTTCCTCTCCATTTAAAATATTTTAGAATGTCACGCTTCAAATGACATCCATTTATCCGTCCAAGGCCTGGTGCAGTCGCTGTTGACCTTTCCAATATCTCCGGCTACCTTCTGGTCTAGATGCGTTTCTAAAATGTATTGCTGGCTTTCTCAACCAGGGTTTCGTGAAAGCCTGGGGTTTCTTGATAGCCCTGGAAGAGTTTCCCGAATGGGCGGGAATTAATTTTTAAAATATTTTTTGTTAAATATTTATTGGGTGGTATGACCATATATAGTCATGTCAACCTGCCCTTTCCCCCCAAATGGCCAATGATAGGCCTGGAGAGGGTGGGGAGGCGAGGGGCCATGGGTGGGCGTGTCCACAGCTCTGCTTCCCAACCACATTCTGCACGATTGTGCCACTTTTGGGGTTTCTCGAAGCCTGAGGAATGGTTCAGGGGTAAACAAGTGGAGAAAGGCTGGTAGAAAGGGGGTTACACCGAGATGGCCTTAAGCACATGTGTTGTGGGGATGCAAAGAGTTCGCCAAAGGCTGGAAACTCAGGTTGGAAATCTACTTCCTGGATTCCTTTGCCACTGGACAAATTCTGAGGTCATCTAGCTTCAGCAAAAGAATTCCTGCCCAGAGCTCGCTCTTTGAAATTACCTGCAAGATAGTGGCAAGCTGGAGTGGGCAGCCTCAGTTATAAACCATGTAAGGTAGCCTTTCATGGGGAGAAGCAAAGAGCAGCAAAAAGATTCCGGAGCACAGGAAATCATCACCCCCCCCCCGGTCCTTTAAATTCCGAGATTTAACCAGGCACTGTTTTCAAATACCTTATTGCAAATATATATAGACAGGTAGCTAATGTTTTTTTTTAAAAAAGAGCCACAGGTCTCCATTAAATATTGTGGCCAGCGCTATTGTACATCCTTGTGAAGCGTCATTAACAGAATGACATGTCGCCCTGATTTATTCTTCTGGGTGGGGAATTGGCTGAATGCTGTCTGATCGTTGCAGAAGAGAAAAGATACACTGCCCTTGCGCTAGAGACAGCAGCATATTTTATTAAGAGACACCAAAACAAATTGATGAGTCTCGCGCTCCATTCTGGGCATCCAGGGGGAGCCTCCAGGGTCAGAGAAGGTGGTGGTGGGAGTGTACCAGCTGTAATTTGGTCCTATCGCTACAGAATGGATCTCCCTGCTGGTGGGCTGGCCTGCTCCCAGAGTCCATCCTGCTGAATAAATAGGAAGATCACCAGAATGGCACCGCTGGATCTAGCTCAACTGTGATGCAAGAGACCTCCCCAGAAGAAAAGTTCCCAAGCAGAGCCAGATGGTACATTTGTAAATGTCCATGACTGGGTAAGTCAAAGGCCCCTGAAATACCAGGTTTGTGCTTTTTGGTGGTTAGGGATATTAGCCACTGATAAACAGCCATAATAAATTCACAGAATCCTTTTCTTAAAAGCCATTTATGCTTTGTAAAGGAGTTCCCAAGGTTGATCCCACTGCAGAACCTCTTCCTTTGGTTTAGGCTGCCCATCAAACTCGGGCAGATGACGAGAACACCCCCCTGAGTTTCTGTGTTCGGAGAGTGAATATCCATTCTCCTCCCGTTCGTGGTTTAATCAGCCTCTCTTAGTTCTGTAAACAAAACACAACCGGGAGCTCCAAGATGGAATGAATGCATGAGGCCACCCCTTCAAGGAGAAGGTTTCTCCCAGCTAAGACTGGGAAGTGTCTTGGGGTGCCTTGGAGCTTCCCGTTGTCCCACCGCTGCTGAGTTTTGCCAAGACTGCAGTTCCGACCAGGGACGATGCTTCCTTCCAACACCCACAGCTTCTCAGCAAGAAGGCAGGTGACGTCTTGTGACTTCCCCGGCTCGCAGTTCCGGGAGAACGTAAGTCCTGGCCCACTGGGCCCAGTCCCCACGGCGGCCATGACATTTCAAGAGCAACCTCAGAGCGCCGTCGACTGCTTGATGCTGTGGAAGCTGATGCGTGTCGGTGACGTGGGGATGGACATGGCTCTGGCCACCCTGGCCCGGATAGAGTGCTTGTCCTGCCAGCGGTGCCACCTCTTCCGTACTGCAGAACGGACCTGGGAAGACACATCAAAAAGGCCAACTCAGAAGGTAACTTGGCCATGGCTACATGTATCAGTTTGACAACAAATCGGTCATGGCTTCTCCCAAAGAATCCTGGGAGTTGCAGTTCAGCAAAGCATTGTGGGCCCTCTGTGTAGAGATCCCCAGACCCTGAGGTCCTCATGGTAAGCACTGCAAAGCATTGTGGGCCCTCTGTGTAGAGATCCCCAGACCCTGAGGTCCTTTTGAGGCCAATTCTAGCTGGGGAAGTCAGGGCTCTGCCGTCTGTGCATAAGAAAATGGGAATTCCATAACCCTTTCCCGGCCACAACTCACCTCGCTGTTCAGGAAACAATAGAAGACCGAGACAAAAAAGCCCTGAAGGGGAAACAGAAAAGAATGCAGGGTCAGTTGAGTCCCAGGAGAAAGGGGAGACATTGCATTTGCCCATCATGCCTGTTATTGGGCACAGCCAGTGGTTTATTATATAAACCACTTTTGGATCTTGTCAGCCTCATTCCCCATAACCAGGGGTGGCCGAACGGTGTCTCTCTTGATGTCCATGAACTACAATTCCCATGAGCCCCTGCCAGCATGCTCATGGGAATTGTAGCCCGTGGGCATCTGGAGTGCCACAGTTCAGGCACCCCTACCATAATCCAAGATGTCTGAGAGCTACAGTGAGGAAATGGGACACACCCTGCACATGCTCAAAAGCTCACTTTAATATTTTGTAGAGCGATGCACCCAGAAATTTACTTCTTCTAATTCAGCTGATTTGGAATCTGTAAAGTGTTATGGGGGGAAGGAAAGGCGGCATAGGACAGCCTGGTCTTGTCAGCTCTTGGAAGCTGAACAGGGACGGCACTTGGAAAGGAGACCACCAAGGAAACTCAGGAATGCTTTGAGGGACAGTACTTCTGGGTGGGAGCATACCATTGGTGGTATGAATCTTGCTTAGTTGATATCTGAATGTATACCCATTACTTTGCAAATTCTAGAGCTGAGCACTGGTTGGTGAATGGGTTCCAGAGAAGATTCAGCTGCTGGGAAAATGGGGAGACAGGGATATTCACAGCAGCATAGTTAGAAGGTTATTCTTGGTATTTTGGGATTGGAGCAGATTCTCACAGAGCCCACGCAGAGTTTTGTACAAACTCAAAAACAGATGCTTTTTTGAAAGTTCCAAATGTGGCATTTGAAATGCAACCACTGAGGATAATTTGGACTTTTTCGTGAACGTTGAAGACATAAGTACTATCTAGATCAGCCTTTTTCAACCTTCTGGCCATGGAGCAGCCCCTGAAATAATTTTTTAGGCTTCGAGGAGCCCCAGAAGCTATCCACGCCTCCCTGTCACACCCCTGGAAGTGACATCACCAAAGGTGACATCACCATCCTCATTAACAGGGTGGGGGGAAGACAGGATGTGGTTTAAGGTGGGGCTAGCCATGCAGGCTCCGCCCACTCCCAGGTGCAAAAATCACAAGAAAACTTATGCTTGGGAGGGAGAGAAGTGGACGATGCTGGTTCCTTAGCTTGCAGCCAACATTAAGGCAGGAGGGGAAAGGCCACGGACCCCCCTTCTAGAGCTCCCACCGACCCCTGGATGGGAATCCCTGTCTACGTTGTACATATGTCCTCGTGTTCCCCTCATCCGTCCCTCTGAATCATTTCAACTCCAGTTCTATGAAGGGTTTCCATACCTGGAAGGACTCCAAGAGGGAGTTGAAATAGATGAAGACGATCCGGGATATCTCGTCTTCTCCGGGGTTGACAAAGAAAAGCATGTAAGTAATGCCCAGCAACGGAAGGAGCACGAGGGTGGCCTTCACCGCTTTTCTGACAAGAGAAGGATCGACGCAGGAATCACCCGCCAGCCTCATCCGAATCAGCACCAAGGCATCTGCTTTCCCCTGCGCATGAACACATCTGTCCTCCCCCCATCTGGCTCACTAGGGCAGGGGTAGTCAAACTGCGGCCCTCCAGATGTCCATGGACTACAATTCCCAGGAGCCCCTGCCAGCAAATGCTGGCAGGGGCTCCTGGGAATTGTAGTCCATGGACATCTGGAGGGCTGCAGTTTGACTACCCCTGCACTAGGGCAGCCCTTGTCTTTCTGGCAGAACTTCTGCGCCCCTTTAGCAAGGGCAGACGAGGCAGGAATTCCTAGCAGGGTTCTTTGTGGCCGGGCCCCCACCCCTAGGAGGACCGGCTAGCAGGACCGGAATCAGTTATTTAGAGTATTGAGCCTGGCTGAATTAGCATAACAAATTTGGGGGTGTGGCCTTAGAACGGCCCTCTCCGCCCTCCGTCCTGCCGATACCTGTACTGGATAGTCTCGGAGGTAGTCGAGGCCCGCAGCTTCGTCATCAAGATTCTGACAATATTGAACAGAAAGATAAAGTTGATCTGGAAGAGGACATAGAAATCTGGTTATCGGGAGGCGGGGCCAGCCCTGACAACTCCCATCAGCGCAGGCCACGCCCCCTCGTTATTTTGCACCCCATGCAAAGCACGTCTTTGTAAAAAGTCCAAACGGATACGCAAACACTAATAAAGATTAGATTGTAGCTATATAATCAGCGCTCATGTTTTGAAAAAGCATAGAAAATCCAGTTCCATCCACCATATGAAACCTGATGAGGGGTGCAAGGAGGTTAAAGCTTTCTGGGGGAGATGTTTCTTTTGACAAGAACGGCATCAGATTCAGCACGGATGGACTACAGAATAAAAGCAACTGATAAAAGCCCTCATTAAAACCAAGTTGAAAACCCAATAATATAATAGCAACATGGTATAAATCAGGGGTAGTCAACCTGTAGTCCTCCAGATGTTCATGGACTTCAATTCCCATGAGCCCCTGCCAGCGTTTGCTGGCAGGGGCTCATGGGAATTGTAGTCCGTGAACATCTGGAGGACCACAGGTTGACTACCCCTGGTATAAATAACCCCACCTAGAAGGCGATGGTGATGCGATCACTGGTTGCCACCCAAAATGACAAATAATTGGTCTTCCTAGGGGGGCCCACCAGATCTATGCCCTGGAAAACTGGCCTTATCCGTAGACCTTGCGGAAGAGCTCCGCCTTACAAGCCCTGCGGAATGCCGAAAGCTGTCACTCGGTGATCTAGTACAGTGATCCATCCACAAGCAACCCAAAGGTTTTCTGGTACCCTAAGCCTGCGTTTCCCAACCTTCAGCTTCCCCCTCTTTCTTTTCTCTTGCTTCCCCACTCACTGATTACCTCCTATCTACTCTTCGGCATTCTCCAGCCAGTGCTGCTGTAAAGTTTTTAATTGCCAGATCCCCCCAAATGTTAAAGGCAAGGTGGAAGGCTATAATGTGAGACGTTGAAATGGATGACAAGAAAAAATAATAATGCAAAGACCTGGAGTAATCCTGAGGATGGACTCGCCTGCGACCCACTATGGGGTCCTGACCCACAGATTGGGAAACACGGTTAGCCAGACCATTTCTGAAGATTCATCCAAACAAGGTTCCCCGGAAGTAGCCTTCTCAAGCCACAAGAGGGCGCTACTCACTCAGACATCATATAACAAACAAATCTGGCATTTGTCTTGTATAACTTGAAGGGTCTTTAGGTAGGCAGGGCTACCATATTTTGAAAAAAAGGACATATTTACAACCTGACTACTCCAACCAAACAATCACTGTGACAAATCTCATTTTAAATACCTTGAGTAAAACTTTCTTGGGCTTAAAGGTTCCCCTGGACTCTACATTTCTTCTGCTGCTTCAGACTGACACGGCGACCCACTCAAATTTCCTTTGAAATTCTATGATAATTGCTGCTAAGTAGGAACATCCCTATCTTCCCGAGCCCCAAAGAGTACATTTTCATCATCTGTTTTTAAAGTGCTCAAAAGAGGATGGACACCAAAAAAAAAAAAAAAGGGAGAGGATATCTGGTGACCCTACTTTATGGCTTTACAAGAGCATATCCCATCATAGATGTAGGGAGATTTTAAATTTTATCAATGCGGAAAAAAATTACTCAGATCACACCTCCCCTGAAATAAATACACCAGGATCTTTTCTGAGTGCAGAGGCAAGAGTGTGCATGCAGTTTCTTCTAAAATAGTTTATTGATCAATAGCGTTGCCAGTTCTGGGTTGGGAGATGCCTAGAGATTTTGGGGATGGAGCCTGAGAAGGGCAGGGTTTGCAGAAGGAAGGGACTTCAGGGTCTTCAGTGGGTCTCTTGCCCTAGAGTCCGTCTTCCAAAGGGGCCATTTTTTCCAGGGGAACTGATCTTTGCACCTTGGAGTTCAGCTGCAATCCCGGGTCTCCAGCCACCACCTGGAAGCTGGCAACCCTACCAGCACTTTCCAAAACTCCTTAGGATCATGATCGCTGTAGTCACAACACTATCCCCTCCCTTATCGTTCTGAATGTAGTCACAGCCAGCCATGACGACATTGCGTATTAAGAAGAGGGGACAGACAGAATCTGGAAACGCCAGCCCTTCCAATCATTCTGCAGTCCTCTCTCCTGTCAGAATCTATGTGGAATCGAAAGTGACTGAATCTAGAAAGGGCTTTTCTGCCAAGAGCTTCCAGGGGGCCCACGGATTTAGAAAGTTAGGATGGATGGATGGATGGATGGATGGATGGATGGATGGAAGGAAGGAAGGAAGGAAGGAAGGAAGGAAGGAAGGAAGGAAGGAAGGAAGGAAGGAAGGAAGGAAGGAAGGAAGGAAGGATGGATGGATGGATGGATGGATGGACAGACGGACAGACAGTCTGTTCCAATCGGGGCTTTTTAACCTGTCTGCCAACCAAAAGACTGGGTTTCCTCTCACTACAGAACAGTTTGTTAAGGCTAACATGACGGATTGTTCTGCTGATTTACCGGCTAAATGACATTTGGTTTTATTTGCAGCCTTTTGTATTTGTGCCGACCTCTTGTTATGGCTTGTAGGTGGGTGGAAGGCAGATCCATCATTTTAGATGGCTGAGGTGGTTTGTCGGCACTTCCCCTACACTGAAGCCACACATTTCTGTGTGTGTGTGTGTGGGGGGGGGGGTTCTAAGTAGGTGATGCCTGGGGTGGAGGTGGGGAATGACTCCTCCAACTTTGGAAATAGTTTGGTTGCATTGCTTGTGGTATATATTACATTGTCTTGGTTTCATTGCGCTCTAATGTATATTTTCTTTTCATTGCATTGTTTTCTGCATGTACTATGCAGGCTGTTTTTGGCATTGTTTTTGTTTAATCCGTGGGTCAGAGACCAGGACACTGGGAGTTTCATTTGGCTCTTCATTGCAACCCCAGCTCAAAGGTACAATGGGGCAAAACTGAGCTGTAGAAAACTCACCCCAAACCTCAACTTATATACACAAAGGAACTAAAGGATCTCCCCTCCAGAGGGAGGGGTTTCGTTCTTACCAGCAACACCAGTATCATGGGACCTTGATAGATGTAATCCGTATAAATTCCTGCACGCTTCCCAAACCAGCACCTGCAGGTCAAAATGCAGTAGAAGAAAAAGAAATTACACAGAGGATTTCTCAGAACTGTCTCATCTCACACAGTTTTTCTGGATTTGAATTATTCGCTTCAAGTCATGGTGCCCCGTAACTTAAGGAGAGACAGCTTAGTGTAGTGGTTAGGAGTGCGGACTTCTAATCTGGCGAGCTGGGTTTGATTCCCTGCTCCCCCACATGCAGCCAGCTGGGTGACCTTGGGCTCCCCACAGCACTGATAAAACTGTTCTGACCAAGCAATAATATCAGCGCTCTCTCAGCATCACCTCCCTCACAGGGTGTCGTGTTGTGGGAAGAGGAAGGGAAGGTGAACGTAAGCCGCTTTGAAACTCCTCCAGGTAGAGAAAAGTGGCATATAAGAACCAGATTTATCAGTGCTGTGGCGAGCCCAAGGTCACCCAGCTGGCTGCATGTGGGGAAGTGCGGAATCAAACCTGACTCGCTAGATTAGAAGTCCACACTCCTAATCCCTACACCAAAGAGACATCCTGTTAAGCAGAGAAATGTTGAAAAGTTATTATCAGAGTTCAGTGTCACCTCTATTCGTTTGCTGATTCATTCATTCATTCATTCATTCATTCATTCATTCATTCATTCATTCATTCATTCATTCATTCATTCATTCATTCATTCATTCATTCATTGTTCCTCTATATATTTCTGAAAAGGGCAGTGCCCAGCCAAGAAATATTCAGGTGGCCCGCCCTGTTGGTTTGAAGCAGCAGAACAAAATGAGAGTCCGTGGCAACTTAAAGACCCACAAAGTTTTATTTATTTATTTATTACATCTGGAATAAACATTTGTTGGCCTTAGAAGCGCCACTGGACTCTAGCTTTGTCCCCCGGGGAAGAAACCCTCTTAAGCTAATAAAGAATGATTTTTTTTTAAGCGCCTTAAAACAAGAGAGGAGGGAGAGTCTGGTTACAGCCTGGACTTAGCACGGAAGTGAAAAACCCCAGCGAACAATGGAGAGAAACGCTGGCTGTCCGAAATCGATCCGGGCTGCCTGCCTGATTAATGACTACAGGAGAGCCTCGTCAGGGGCCTGCTAAGACCTCCATGAGCTATTCCCAGGGAAAGCAGGATCAAGGCCCCCCGAGGGAAACACCGGAGGCCCCTCTCATGAAATCCCAGCCTCGTTTCCCTCGGCCGGGCCTCCCAGCCCCACCACCCCATCCACCGCGCTTGCTATGCACAAAAGGAAACGCACTGCACCCAGCCTGGCTGGATTTTGAAATAAGTCGTGCCGCTTTCCCGAACCCCCCTGAAATAACGGTGTTTGTGTGTTCAGCCCTGCATAAAAAGCCTTGACTTTTGTAAGCACACGCGCCATTTGGAAAGGATTGCCCTGGAACATTTCCAAACATCCATGAGGACTAGAATATTGCTGTGAAAAAACAGCCTCAGTTTGCCTCAGGGCAATGCAGGGAAGGGACAGGTTTAGCTCTTCCACGTCTATTTGTAGCGGTTAAGAGAGGCAGCTTCTAATCTGGAGAGCCGGGTTTGAATCGTCGTTTTCTTGGTTTTGCTCTTAAAAAGTGACCGCTTTTCCTATTCGGGCCGGCAGCCGTTGCCTTGCAGAGGTTTTCCTCAGCCCCTTTTTAGCTGGAGGTGGCCGGGAGAGCAACGGGACCTCTGCCCCTGAGCTTTAGCTTCTCTTCTTCTCCCCAGAGGCAGAAAGCTTTCAACGCTTTTTGCATTAAGATCTCCCTCCCCCCTCCTCCACGGGCCCAGCACAGAGCCCAAGAAACAGCAGCCCACTCCTCAGCAGACAAATTGCCAAACTGCCACAGGGGGTGCTTATTAATTTTGCAGAAGAGGCAATTTTTCAAATACTTTTATTCCTTGGACTCTCAGCCCCACTTACCTCACAAGGCGCCTCTTGTGGGGAGAGGAAGAAGAAGAGAGAGTTTTTATATCCTGCTTTTCATTTCCCAACCGAGTCTCAAAGCGGATTCCAATTGCCTTCCCTTTCCTCTCCCCACAACAGGCACCCTGGGAGGTGAGTGGGCCTGAGAGAGCTCTGAGAGAAAATGCTCTGTGAGAACAGCTCTAACAGGACTGTGACTAGCCCAAGGTCCCCCAGCTGGCTGCACGCGGAAGAGCAGGGAATCAAGTCCAGATCAGTGGCCACCGCTCTTAACCACAATGCCAAGGGAAAGTCGACCGTAAACTGCTTTGAGGAAGAGATAAACACCTACTCTCCTCCTACTGCTAGGTTACCAAAGTCACCTGCTTAGCAATTAAAAGAGCGTTTCTTGGATGCCTGTAGATCGATCCAGCCTTCCACCCCCAGATCCTTCCACCACACCCACTCCCAGGCTGCGCCAGGCCTGCTCCGGAAGCCACTGCCATAGCAACCGAGAGGTGGGTGGCCGGTGGGACAGACTCACTTCTCGTTGTTGTAGTAGAGCTTCCCGATGGCCCAGGTGGTGATGATGGGGAAGGGGATGCCTGCAGGAGAAACAAAGACAGATCTCAGCGGCTGTGCGGGCAGAAGGCCCCGGACCAGGAGGGCTGAGGAAGGGGAAATCACGCTCGGGTTCAGCTCCCAACACCGGAGTTCATCCCCAGAGTGTGTTTTCCATGCAAGGGCTCAGCTGAGCAACCACCCACCCCCCCAAATAAGGCTCCCACTGCCTTTTGGTTACCCTGCCTAGATATGATTCATCTAGGGTTGCCGGTCCCCAGCACTGGCAGGGAATGGGAGGATTGGGAAACTCCTGGAGTTTTATGCGTGGTGCTGGGAGAGGACAGGGACCTTGGTGGGCCCACCCAAGAGCCCACCCTCCAAAGCATCCATTTTCTCCAGGAGAACTGACCTCTATGGTGTGAGCTGTGATTCTGGGGGAACCCCAGGTCCCACCTGGAGGCTGGCAACCCTAGATTCACCCACTCCTCCCCCTGGTACTCACCCCAACCAATACAGATGAACATCCATTTCCGCAGCTTGTCAGTGGAGTAGGTGAGGACAATGGCCGTGTGGAGATAACAGCCTTCGCCAAACATCCAGAAGAAATTGGTGACGTGGAAATAGTTGTAGGCAGCTGTGACAAGACGACACCAGGGCTACCAGCGGAAAAGCGGAGCAGGTCAGGAGATAAAGTGACCAAAAGCATTCAGACACCCAAATGCTATCTATGACCAGGTCATCTTTAGAGGATTAAGACCAGGGTGTATTATGCACTTACCATTTGTCACCTTTTGCTCACCCTTTTAAAATTTTTGCTGTTTATACATATGCGCTGCTACTGAGTTGTTGTTGTTTTGCATACCGTAGTAGACCATATTAAATGATTATGCATTTGAAACAGGCAAGATGACAAATCCTTAACTGGGAGGGGTAGTTCTTTCATCGTACTGGATGCTCATTGATAGGCTACTCTGACACATGCTGCTAACAGGGAATTGTAGTTCACAGACATGGAGACTTCAACTACAAATTCTTGTGGGAGCACACAGCTTTCCCCGAGGTATACTGTTCCTCTTAGAGAGTGGATTAAAATGCTTCTGAGGGAATGACAGAATAACTATAATAGCAGAGATGGAAGGGGTGGTGCCCAAAAAGGGGCACATCGACCTCTCATTAGTGAATGACGGATGACAAACAGAAAGGGGCTTTCCATTCACCCACTGGTGTATGATAGCACGGAGGACAAGAGAAAAAACATGGTAAAGTTTATGTATGCAAAAAAAGGCATCCTTGGAACTGTCATAAAGAAAAAGTTGTAGCTAAGCAAGTTTAAAATACAGCAAGGAAATGATGCCATAAGGTGTGAGTTCCACACATGATAGAAAAAGAGCAAGTGGGAGATCCTCCCAAAGTTACAAGTGATCTCCAGATCACACAGATCATTTCCCTGAGAAGAATATATGCTTCAAATTGCATATCTTACAGTCACCAGAGCAGGCCAGGGTGAACCTACCACGTTGCTTTCATGTACATCTGGATTCATAGTGAGCTGCATCACAAACCACGTGGCATTCCGCAAGATGAAGGCGGTGATCAGGTTCCAGTGGATAATATTTCGCAAGCAGCGGATACTCCTGAGAAGGAGAAAGGGCACTCAGAATGATGGGATGGAGAGGAACCCAGATGTTAATTCATTCTCACCCCTCCCAGCCTCAAGCCATGGTCCTGCTGGTGTCCTCTCCTATCCTCTAGATTGGGGATGTCCAAACTGCAGTTCCCCACATGTCCCTGAACTACAATTCCCAGGAACCCTTGCCAGATGGCTGGGGCTCATGGGAATTGTAGTCCATGGACATCTGGAGAGCTACAGTTTGAAAACCCCCACTCTAGAGAGAAGAGAAGCTAGGGTTTCTTTTTTTAATATCTTGCTTTTCACCATTGGGAGGAATACCAAAGCTGCTAACAAACACTTTCCACTTCCTCTCCCTACAACAGACTCCCTGGGAGGTAGGTGGAGCTAAGAGAGTTCTAAATGAACTTATTTGCCAGAACAGCTCTAAGAAAACTGTGACTAGCCCAAGGTCACCCAGCTGGCTGCATGTGGAAGAGTGGGAAATCAAACCCAGTGGTCTAGGTTAGAATCTGTCACTCTTAACCACTTCACCAGGGGTGTCCAAACGGTGGTTCTCCATATGTCCATGGACTATGATTCCCATGAGCCCCTGCCAGCTCGCAGCATGCTGCGAGCTGGCAGGGGCTCATGGGAATCGTAGTCCATGGGCATCTGGAGAACCACAGTTTGGCCACCCCTGCATTACACCTCGTTGGCTATCTGGGTAAATGACCTTGGGACCCCTTCCCATAGTTTTGCTCACCTTAAGCGCATGAACAGGACAAAAGCTGCTAGCAATGCTCCCAAAGAGATGCAGTGCCCCAGGTAGTTGATGACCACCGCAATGCGATAATGGAGCTTGCTTCTCTTCTGTCAAGAGGAAAAGCACACAAAAAAAGAGATTATGCAGAAAGGGAAACGAGCTAAATAAATGTGTGGGGAAACGAGCTAAATACATCCAATTTGCACACCTCAGAGTGTACGGATTGGGCAAATAAGATGCTGGTTATTTCATTTCAAAGATGCTGGGTGCTAGTATCAGATTTCTAGAGCCCGACAGGTGGTGAATCAGGCCAAAAGTGTGGGTCTCAAAGCAAAGCCGGGGGCGGAGGGAGAGAAACTGGCAGCCAAAGGCAGAAATTCACTGGTGGAACCCTGCAGAATCTCAATCAGTGGTCCTCAGCATGGGACCTAAGTGTCCATGGTTCCCAATGTGATTTCTGCTGTTCATGTGCTTCTACCTCAAACCAGAGTGAATCCAGGTTTCCCTCTCCCTCACTGAAAGAGGACGCCCTTCACAGATCAGCAGAATCATTTAGACATCCTGATTTTGTGAAGGCTTAAGGGGGTGGCAGGTTACAGTGGTTGTGAGTGTCCTGCATAGTGCAGGGGGTTGGACTAGATGACCCATGAGATCCCTTCCAACTCTATTATTCTATGATCCCTTTGTTTCTACACAAGGGAGACCTCAGCTGTGTCTATATGTCTCTCCCAGGTTAAAATCCAGAAGTGACGTAGGGCTGGGCTAATCCACAGGCCGTGCTGTGGCTTGAAGGGCATACGATCATTACCTTGCCGATGATTTCCTCTCTGAGACTGACTTTCCCACAGAAATAGCCAAGGAACTGGGAATGAGCTGAGATTGTGAGGAGCACACCTGGAGATGCTGTGCTCGGCCAGAATTGCCTATGGAATAGCTCTCAGGAATGAAAATAAATGCTTACATATGCAGAAAAGGTAGGCTGAGTAGGAGAGTGAATCAGCTTTCAGCCCTCTGAGGTTTAGGGTGCCAGTTCTCTTGCAAAAGGGGGTAGCTTCCCTCCCCCACCCCCCTTAATTGCCAATTCACAAATTGCTGGATGCAAAATTCACAGCAAGGCAATCGGCTAATTTAATTAGCCAGCCCTTCTGTCCTGTGACTTCTATCCTAGTCTTACTTCCTGCCCCTGGGGACAACCCAACATAATTGCCATCACGGATATATCACGTGTCTAGGAACCTTTGCTAAATTTTAATTAAGCGTCAGCCGTCTGGGATTTTCCAGATAATAGCTACACAACAAGAACTCTCTGCACTTCCCTCCCTCCCACTCTGCGCACCACACACACACACACACACGGCTGCAAAGGCGGAAAATGTTTGAAGCAACCACAATCGCAATCAAACCCCAGTATATCCCCCACCTCCTCAAATCTACTTAAACTGTGGGACCCACTGGAGAGAGCAGGGCCCAAATGAAATAGGAGTTAGGGTTGTCATGAGGCCAGCTTAACACTGGCAAGGCTGGTTTGTTTGTTTTTTAAATTTCTGGCCCGATGCAATTTTATTCCCCAAATGAGCAAGTGAACAGAAGTGAGAAGGCTGGTTTTTAACTGTTTCACAGCAAACGAACGTGTTGGGCAGCACTTTGGCCGCAAATCAAAGTCAGAGCTGGTTGAGTTCTACCTTCCATTTTCTTCTCAGGTTTTTCTGCACCTCCAAAGCAGCTTCTCTAAACAGTGTGGCTATATTTG
Organism: Paroedura picta; assembly: GCF_049243985.1. Classification (NCBI taxonomy): domain Eukaryota; kingdom Metazoa; phylum Chordata; class Lepidosauria; order Squamata; family Gekkonidae; genus Paroedura; species Paroedura picta. The sequence continues at coordinate 25,767,772 of NC_135384.1, forward strand.
GCTGCATTTTCCACTTCTCTTCCCCTCTTTTTGGGTTGCAGGCCAGAGCTGGGACCCTGATGGGAGAAATCTGAGGGCTCAAAATGAATCAATATTTTCTACCGGCTCTGTCCCTGACCCATGTCCTCTGTCCTTTAACTCTACTGATTTTACTTCTGGGCAGGTGAATCTTGGGCCACACTCTGTGGCCCAAGATTCATGGGAGGAACCTGTGCTTTGCCAGATTTCTACCTTTTACAAACTGACAACCTTCTCTGGGATAGAAATGACCTATTATGAGGGAAGATGGGGCAGTGCTGTTGCTTCTAACGCACACCCTGAAATGCATGCTGAAACCGGACACGTGGAAGAGTGTTCATACCTCCTCGTTGAGGATCTCCTGACACTGGGAGTAATTCACACGGGTCGCCCAGCTCCCGTTTGCAAAACACTCTCTGTAAACGTTGTCTGGAAGAGAAAAGATGGGGGAAGACTGAGCAGTCCTGGCAGCAAGGGGCTCAAAATAGTTCAAAGCCATGCTCGTCTGACCCACAGAGGTCCCACCCCAAGAGGTGACAAATCTGTCCGAGTTTTCACAGTCCTTCCGCCAGGCATTAGGTCAAGACCGGTGCTAACATCGAATGGGCCCCCAGAACCCCTCTTATTCAGCTCAACCCTCTCTATGGGGTTGTGTTCATAATCATCACCTGAACATGCCATGTTATATTAGGACAAAACAAAATCAGAGCCCTGTGGCACCTTTAAGACCAACAGAGATTTATTCAAGGCGTGAGCTTTCGAGTGCTTGCACTGGAAAGCTCACGCCTTGAATAAATCTCTGTTGGTCTTAAAGGTGCCACTGGACTCTGATTTTGTTTTGTCGTGCTGCTTCAGACCAACACGGCTCCCCACTTGAATCCATGTTACATTATGACTGATTGGGGTTACGATTATCGATTCAGTTCCCAAACTTCCTTGTACTGTTACTCATCTAAAGTTTTCTGTAAACTGCTGTTTTCTGAAAACTGCCCTGAGCCACAAGGGAGGGCCATAGACAAATACATACCTACCAACCTAAATTATTTTCCTTGCCCCTGAACCTCATGTGCATCACTACATACAGTCACCAGAGGGCTTTAAAAAAAGGATCAGCACTTGCTCTTGCTGTACAGAGCAGTAATGTGATAATGATCTACCGCCGTGATGTGCTAGCTCCTCTTATTGTCCAAATTTCTTTCTTTCTCCTTTTTATAAGTCACCAGCCCTTCCTGTTGTTGTAACTCGGTTTGGGACTGTGCTGTCAGTCCTCCCCCGCCCAACTCCTCCCCGACACTATTTCAAGCCGGGAGTCACGTGGTTTTAATAATGAGAATTATTTTGGGCAATTCAAAAGAATCCAACTGCTGAACTAGGGGTTCCCCAGCAGGGGTATATTTTTCTCCATTTTCTCTCCAGTTAGGGCTTGTCCGGAGAAGCTTAGAAGAAGAAGAGCTGGTTCTTGTATGCCGCTTTTCTCTACCCGAAGGAGTCTCAAAAGTGGCTTACAGTTGTCTTTCTCTTCCTCTCCCCACCACAGACACCCTGTGAGGGAGGTGCGGCTGAGAGAGCCCTGATATTACTGAAGAAGAAAAAGAGTTGGTTCTTATATGCCGCTTTTCTCTACCCGAAGGAGTCTCAAAGTGGCTTACAGTCGCCTTCCCTTTCCTCTCCCCACAACAGACGCCCTGTGAGGTGGGTGAGGCTAAGAAAGCCCTAATATTCCTGCTCAGTCAGAACAGCTTTCTCAGTGCTGTGGCGAGCCCAAGGTCACCCATCTGGCTGCATCTGGGGAAGCGGGGAATCAAACCACACTCCTAACCACTACACCAAGCTTGGTTACAAGGAACATATAACATGGCTGAAACAAAAACCAGCAAGAAATGACAGCTACTTTGTGCCAGTTTTACAGCACAGACAAATCCATCCATAGCCATGAAATCTTCCCCTGGGGAAAATCATTCCCATTTTGGGCCGCCTCCCCAAAGGTTTGCACCAGAAATAGTTGAAATGACACTTGACACCAGTAAGTGCAACGGTCACCAATTACGGCCACCTGAAAATAATATTGTATACTTCCCGCCGCCCCCTTGAATATTTTATGTTATTTTTTTTCCATTTATTAGGTATTTTTACCTTTCACTCTCAGAGTTGACTTCCGGTGGGTTGCCATCGAGAATAAAACCCCAATACATAAAACGTTAAAACCATAAAATCTAAAAGCAACCTGCTCTGGTGATGAGAATAATAATAAAAATAACCTTCCTTAACGTCCTGTATCCAAAAACACACCTCCATCAGCCCCTCAGGGCACTAATCCCCAGGGGTGTCAATTGTAGAGAGCCAGTTTGGCATAGTGGTTAGGAGTGCAGACTTCTAATCTGGCATGCTGGGTTCAATTCTGCATTCCCCCACATGCAACCAGCTGGGTGACCTTGGGCTCGCCACGGCACTGATAAAACTGTTCTGACTGAGCAGGAATCTCAGGGCTCTCTCAGCCTCACCCACCCCACAGGGTGTCTGTTGTGGGGAGAGGAAAGAGAAGGCGACTGTAAGCTGCTTTGAGACTCCTTCGGGTAGAGAAAAGCGGCATATAAGAACCAACTCTTTTTCTTCTTCTTAGTTGTGGAAGGGCCCCTTCAATCTCCTACACCTTGGCCTCTCCTACACCTCCGTTTTACAGGCTCTTTGGAACCATGAAAGCTCCTGCATCTCTCCTCTCTGGAGGGAGTCTTTGCCCAGGTTTGGGAATTCATGACTCCCGTACATTTTGCATTTTTGTGATTGGCAACCATCACCCCACTGAAGCACCAAAATAGCACTTTCTGCTCTAGCATCTGCCTGGCTCGGAACAAAGGAACAGAGTGGGAAGTTTCTCCTTCTTCGGCTCCAGTAAGTGTCGATTCTCAGCAAAATGTTTTATTGCAAAAGAAATACTCAAAGATACCGAAGAACATGTCGTCGGAGATGGGTCCGCCCTCCTCCTCCCCCTGCAAAGATTCAGGAATCTACCCCCACTCTGGAATATGCCCCAGTGGAAGGTTCTGGATTTAGCTGTACAAAATGGGCATCAATCAACATCATGGAGATACATCCGAACCTCAGAACACCACTGCCCACAAAAGATCTCCAAGGCAGGGGTCACCAACCTTTCTGAGCTTACGGGGAACATTGTAACCTTGACGTGGGGCAGTGGGCGCAGCTACAAAATCGCTGCCACAGCTGACCTTGTAATATGGTGGCAGAATCTGCCAAGGCAATGTTTTAGAAATCAGCACAGTCAATCAAGTCTTCATTGGCCAATCAGAAGCGCTGCTGGTCAAAAGCCACACCTGGCTCCACCCACATTCTAAAATCACTTGATGGGCACCAGGAGAGGGGTTGGCAGCTGCCATGGGGCTCCCCAGGCGCCCCTGTTGGGGATCCCTGCTCCAAGGTGCCACAGAGGGGACTTCAGCTGCAAGTCCCAGCTAGTTTGGTGCAAAAGCCAAGAATTCCCATTCTCAAGAGAGAGAGGCCTTGCCTGCATGCACAGGTTACTTCTGATTTTCACTGAAGTCACGTTGGGGTGACTTAATTTGCAACCAGTGCATGCACTCTGCATTTAATTCTCCCCCCCCCCAAAAAAAGTTTTCTCTAGGGAATTCCAGATTGTTATCTGATGAACAGCATCTGAAGGCCTGAGACATGAGCAAATTGCACCATCCCAAGTGAAATCTAACAGGAGCGTACTTCTATAATAGCCAGCCCCCAATTTCATCCATGCTCACCAAAGCATGCAAAACATGCATGCAAAACACCACTGCTCCTATCTATGCCCAAACAGAGTTTATGGGGTCTCATCAAGACATAGTCCCAGGTAGCTCACTGTGTGTTAGGTTACAAATTCCCCAAGCCCTGGTTTTCTGAACGCTGTACAAGTGCCTATCCTTCCGAATCTATTCAGCATCCATGACCTTTTGGTTCACTCTGGCTTTTGGCTAACAATGCTTCACGGAGACCCTACCCTAGGAATTCCACCTCAGGCGTTAGGTCCCTCCAGTTCTTGCCCAGCTTACTTGTGGTGTTGTATCTCACTCCGAAGAAGAACTCCGGACACGGGCGAGCCACCAGCTGTCCTGCAGCACTCCAAGGCCAACATGTCCCGATCAGGTCCACTAAAGCATTGCAGTGCGGGCCTGTAGGGACAGATGCAGAGAATGAGCATGACGTAGTGATGCTGCCAGTGACATCCAGGCAGGCTGGAAACCCAGAAGTCTGGGAGAAATGCAACGTGGTTAATTATTCCAACATCTGGCCAAAGGAACACACGAGCATATGACCTAAAGGGAGAATGTATAAAATAAGCAAGGATTCGATCATATGAACACAGGAAGCCGTCTTCTACTGAATGAGTCCCTTGGTCCACCAAGGCCAGTATAGTCTACTCAGAATGGCAGTGACTCTTGAGGCAGCCCAAAATGGCAGCCATCTTGACAGGTCTGTCCTGTCACCACCCACCTGGTCCTTTTAGCTGGAGAAGGCGGCGACTGACTGGTTTATCAGACCACATGCATCTCTTGGAACAACCTATGCTTCTGGTGACCTCAGTGGTTCCACATATTCCTACCTGGTGGAATGAGCTCCCAGAGGAGATGCAGGCCCTGCGGGAGCTTTTGGTATTCCACAGGGCCTGCAAAACTGTGATCTTTCACCAGGTCTATGGTTGAGGCTGGCGTCACAAGGAAGATCCCCTCCCTTTATGAGATCTGCACTGGGAGAAGGGGTAGGTTTTGAACTGTGTTTCCACCGCATCTTTCCTTTTGGTTGTATTGTGATTATTGGATTATGATGTTTTTATTTATGCCTGGGGTTTTAATGGGGGTTTTATCGGAGGGTTTTATCCAGACTGATTTAACCCGCCATGAGCCATTTGGGCATGGCGGGTAATAAATTGAAAGATGATGATATTGATTATAATCTGTTGTTGTTGTTTTTGCTCTCTAGCCACAGCTAACTTATGGCGACTCTGTAGAATTTCCCATGCAAGAGACGTTCAGGTGTTTATTGCTTGCCTCTGCGTGGTGACCCTGGTATTCCTTCATGGCCTCTTGTCCAAATACAGGCCAGAGTCAATCCTCTTTAACTTCAACGAACTGGTGAAAATCAGCTACCCTGAACTCTCTCGGTCAAGATCCAATTGTCATTACAAACAATTAAATGGATCTGGAGAATGCACAGCTCCCTGAAGGATACTAAAGCTGCCCATTTATTCTTACTGTATTAGCAGCTCTCTTGTGGAGACGTTATTGTGGGCCACTGCACAGTTCTGAAATATTATGCCGGCGGCAAGCAGCACAACCATGAGGAAAATCTTTTTAGTGCAGTCCACGCAGGGGCTATAATGTGAAAATCAAAGTCCACTCCATTTATAAAAGATTGTTCCCTTGTTTGGGGAGGTTCAGCTTGGTGTAGTGGGTAGGAGTGCGGACTTCTAATCTGGCGAACCGGGTTTGATTCCCCACTCCTCCACATGGAGCCAGCTGGGTGACCTTGGGCTTGCCACAACAATGATAGAGCTGTTCTGACTGAGCAGGAATCTCAGGGCTCTCTCAGCCTCACCCACCTCACAGGGTGTCTGTTGTGGGGAGAGGAAAGAGAAGGCAACTGTAAGCCACTTTGAGCCTCCTTTGGGTAGAGAAAAGCACCCTATAAGAACCAACTCTTCTTCTTCAGTAATCTCAGGGCTCTCTCAGCCTCACCTCCCTCACAGGGTGTCCGTTGTGGGGAGAGGAAAGGCAAGGCACTTTGAGCCTCCTTTGGGTAGAGAAAAGCACCCTATAAGAAACAACTCTTCTTCTTCAGTAATCTCAGGGCTCTCTCAGCCTCACCTCCCTCACAGGGTGTCTGTTGTGGGGAGAGGAAAGGGAAGCCACTTTGAGACTCCTTTGGGTAGAGAAAAGCAGCATATAAGAACCAACTCTTTTTCTTCTTCTGTCCCTAATTAGGGAAATCCTGCTCAGTGTGAAGTTGTGCCAGTATGCCAATGTCCTTTCGGTGCTCCAGCTGCCTGACATCTCCTTCATCAGCCACCCGCACATTTTTTTTTGATCCTGTACACACTTTTGGGATTCTGTCCCAGTGCGCTGGGCACAGCCGCAAAACAGTTACCCCAAAGCGGGTGCTGTAGGAGGTGGAACCAGCTCCGAAACGGTCACCTCGGCTGACGCTCAGTCGCTCCATAAAGACACTTCTGCTATGGTGGGGCAGCGGCTGCCAAAGTCATATTTTTAAAAATCAGCACAGCCAATCAATACCAGGTTCCACCTACTTTTGATAAGGCCACTTCGTATGTTCATCTGTAAAAGCGTCAGGTCTGGGGGGTGTACATTGGCACACAGGGCCATGGACCTTCGATATATTCCAGACCAGGGGTAGTCAAACTGCGGCCCTCCAGATGTCCATGGACTACAATTCCCAGGAGCCCCCTGCCAGCAAACGCTGGCAGGGGGCTCCTGGGAATTGTAGTCCATGGACATCTGGAGGGTCGCAGTTTGACTACCCCTGTTCCAGACGAACGAGCCCTGTGAATTCCGATGGCTCTTCTACAGAGCTTAGGTCTCTCCAACTCTGCCCCCCTTGTCCAGCTGAATATTGGAGGCCATATGGCTCACGATATTTGCACAAAGCCTACGATTTAACGGTGCTGCTCCTTCCCTCTGAAACGTTGAGCTTAATTAACCCCCAGCCTCTGCTATTAAGTGAATCATTTCTGAAGGCTTCTGGAATTAGCTTCTGCAAATTGCTTACCACCCAAAGGTGCAAACGGCAGCCCCTCCTCCGACATGCTCCGGAACAGGCAGTTCTCCAAAAAACTATCATCTCCATCGCCAAGAAAATTGCCTCCCTGAACTCCAGCCCACGAGGAGCTGTTTGCTCTCTTTCAAGGTAGGCTTTCAAAGCCTTCCGTTTTTATCTTCCTAAGCTGTGCAGGGGGGTTGGTGTTGGGGGTTTAATGCCTGTTCACACTGCCAGCACTCCCATCCTGGCGGTGCCTTACAAACGTGGGTCTCCCACCCTGTATGATGCTCGTTGCCTTGCAAGAAGCTGGGATTCAAATGGAAACTGGAAGTGCAATCTGCCCCACCGCATCACAATGCCCTGCCCCCCACCCCAAACCAAGCCCGACCTTCCCTGGGCACCAGATCAGCTAGGGTGGGTGACCTTGGGCCAGTCCCAGTTCTCTCTCAGCTCCACCTGCCTCACAAGCGGTCTGCTGTGAGGACAGAAAGAGAAGGGAAGGTGATTGTAAGCCACTTCAACACCTCTTACGGTAGAGGAAAGCTTCCTATAAAACCCTTCTTTAGGGTTAACTGAGCTTGTTTGGGAAATCTTTGAGATATAGGGTGTTCCCTAGGAAGGAGGTCTTCCGCTCTGGATTGGGAAATTCCTGAAGAGTGGGGGTGAAGCCTGGGGAGGGTGGGATTTTGGGGAAGGAAGGTACTTCAGTGGTATAATGTTATTGAGTCTACCTTTCAAAGGAGCCATTTTCCCTAGAGCAGGGGTAGTCAACGTGTGGTCCTCCAGATGTTCATGGACTACAATTCCCATGAGCCCCTGCCAGCATTTGCTGGCAGGGGCTCATGGGAATTGTAGTCCATGAATATCTGGAGGACCACACGTTGACTACCCCTGCTCTAGAGGAATCCATGTCTGTTGCCTGGAGATCAAGCTTACCAGACCTCACCTTGAGGCTGGTGACTCCATGAAAATTCCATTACTGTTATTGTAATAGCAGTAGTAGAGTTTGAACTTGGGAACTCTTGCACTACAAATCACGGGTTCTACTCTTGAGCCACTGCTTCCCCTCTACAGGGCAATATTGGCCCTTAGCCCCCCTCTCCCCGCCTTACCAATTCAGTTTCCCATCTGCCGGATCAGCCGCTGCAGATGACTTCCCACACAGTCTTTTGACTCAGGAGGAAAACCTGGCATCAGTTCTTACCCTGACAGGTAGGAGCAATTCATATCTGCGAGATTTAACTGCTCATTATCCCCTGCCAAGTCCCAATTTACACCAAAACCTAAAGGGAGAACCAGTGTGCAGAACAGGCGAGAAGCTGTAAAACGGAATTATTCTAAAAGGGCATTTTTATAAAGTCAATAAAATAGCACTTAACGTCCGTGAAATTTAAGGCCGTCTTTGTTTTGATTATGTAGTGCTCACTGATTTAGCCAGTTTGGTGTAGTGGTTAGGAGTGTGGACGTCTAATCTGGCATGCCAGGTTCGATTCTGCGTTCCCCCACATGCAGCCAGCTGGGTGGCCTTGGGCTAGTCACAGCACTGATAAAATTGTTCTGACCGATCAGTGATATCAGGGCTCTCTCAGCCTCACCCACCCCACAGGGTGTCTGTTGTGGGGAGAGGAATGGGAAGGTGACTGTAAGCCGCTTTGAGCCTCCTTCGGGTAGAGAAAGCGGCATATAAGAACCAACCCCTCCTCCCCCTCCTCCCCCTCCTCCCCCTCCTCCTCTTCCTCCTCCTCTTCCTCTTCCTCTTCCTCTTCCTCTTCTTCTTCTTCTTCTAATCTGGATTTATTCAATGAAAATTGCCCATTAAAACATGTTTTTTCACTATATCGTCCCCCAGTTTCTCACTCCTGCTTTACTAGCCGAGTTTGAGTGACACATTCTCTAATTACGTTGACAATTGCCGTGTCCTTACGGTGTTGTTTTGAGGTGTCCTCTCTTGAATCAATAAAACCATGAGTCTCAGCAAGAGAAGTGATCTATAATCAAAGAAACAAAATAAAACAAAAGGAAAACTGTGCAGGACTTCTAATTGGATATATAAGGTGGATTATTGGATGTTGAAAATCTTCTTTTTTTAGAAGATCATAGAACTATTTACATCGATACAGAGAATGGAACGCTTAACATCGGCAAGGGCAAATCCGTAAAATGACACCAAATGGATTAAAAGGAGTCGAAGAGCTAAAATGTGGTAAATTCAACTACTGCTACTACCAATTTATGCTACAGTATAACGCTTTAGCACCATACACTGGACAAAGTGCAAAATAGACATACAAATCCAAAATGAAGTTAAGTCATTTAGAAGCGGAGGACAACTATTCTTGAGGATAACACTCGTGGACTTCTAATCCGGCGAACCAGGTTTGATTCCCCGCTCCTCCGCATGCAGCCAGCTGGGTGGCCATGGGGTAGTCACAGTCCTGACAGTGCTGTTCTCACAGAGCAGTCCTGTCAGGGCTCTCTCGGCCCCACCTACCTCACAAGGTGCCTGTTGTGGGGAGAGGAAAGAGAAGGCGATTGTAAGACGCTTTGAGACTCTTAGGGTAGTGAAAGGTGGGGTATAATAACCAACTCTTCTTCTTTTTGTTCTTCTTCTTTCTTCTTCTTCTTCGTACCCCACTGAGGTCTATTGTCCTCCCCAGATTCCATCCCCCAATCTCCAGGCATTTCCCAACTTAGATATGGTAACTTTTCCCCTCCATTCCACACAGGTGGTCAAAGGGGGACCTGGCAATCAAAGACTACTCTGCAGATAGCCACGTGCTTTAACCTGTCTTTGTCATTCCAGCGGGGAATAACTCTGCAGTTACACCCGTGTGGCGATCTTTGCATGAATCAAGGATTCAGTGTCCCAGAAGGTGCAGCACCCCTCACCCCCGCCCCCACACACACACCACAGAGCCCTAGTTCTACATTTGCAGACCAGTACAAGGATACCGGACGCTCCCTGCCCTCCGTTCCTTAGAAACGTGTGTTGGTAATCCCTCTGTACTCCTGGCAGATGGGGACACACCGATTTAAAAAGCTTCCTTTGGGAGGTAATTGCCCACTTAATCAAGTTCGATCAGTCCCTGTCAGAACAGGGGACATTCCTCCACACCTCATAGGTAGAAATCCATAGCTATTACAATATGTAAATGGGCAGGAACGAGAAGGGCGGGGGGGGCAGTCGCTGTACCCAAACATTGATTTGTTTTTCTCTGTGCAAGGATGGGTTCTTTCCATTCCTTCATTTTTAAAATCGTATAAATATCTTGCAACCCTTCCTTCCAAATCACCTGCCAGTAGCTAAGCAGGACTTAGTAACTCTACTCAAGAGAAGTTTAAGTAGTAGTTCCAATTAAGGGGTAGGGCCAGTTTCTGATAACTTGAGGTCTGGGGAAATCCTACTGGTGCATTTTGATAAATAATAGCTACTGGGGTTGCTTCTGCACCCGGGAGGGCTGAGGGCCCTGACGGAACTCATGCAGTTCCGCAGGGCAAGTAAGACAGAGCTCTTCCGCCAGGTCTTTGGTTGAGGCCAGGGCAGTTAAGATCTGCCCCCTCCCGGTCAAAGAGAGAACGTGGTCATTACATTGCTCCCTATTAACCCACGCCCCCAAGGCACTTGGGGGGGGACGGGAAGGGCATTATTCTGCTGTTGTGGGTGGAGTTTTATGGTTATGTTTTATGGGGAGGGATTTTATTGTGGGTTAGGGCTGGGGTTAGGGTTACAGGAGTGGCAGGATAGCAATCAAGCTATGAATGAATGAATGAATGAATGAATGAATGAATGAATGAATGAATGAATGAATGAATGAATGAATGAATGAATGAATATCTACCCCAGACTGTGATTCTTGTGCTTGGTATCCACTAGCATTGCCATCAAGACCCTGGGTTTGCTGGGTACTGGGCATAGCCCCAATCCTAACCTGATCTCATGAGATCTCAGAAGAAAGAAAGAAAGAAAGAAAGAAAGAAAGAAAGAAAGAAAGAAAGAAAGAAAGAAAGAAAGAAAGAAAGAAAGAAAGAAAGAGCTAAAAAGTTATCCACCTTTAACTCTGCAACCCAAAATTGAATCTCCCGTCCAGTATGCATGTTTCTTTTTTTGTGTGCGACCCAGATGTAGAATTTTGGACTTCCACTGCACCTTACAACTGGCTTTTACTCTGCGAAATGGCAAAATCCACATGGAAATGGTTGCTGAAGTAGACTGAATATGTATTATTACATGGGGAAGCACCCACCTAGTACCCAAACAGTAAAGTCATCAAAAGGTGAACCTCAAGGGGGAGGGTGTTCCAAAGGTGAGGTGCCACCACTGAAAAAGTCCTGGTTCTGGCTTCTAGGGTTACCAGCTCCAGGCTGGGATATACCTGGAGATTTTGGGGATGGAGCCTGTTGAGAGTAGGGTTCGGGGAGGGGAGGGACTTCCATTGGTGAAATACCATAAGAGTCCACCTGGAGATCAGCTGTAATCCCAGGGGATCTCCAACTACCACCTGGAGGTTGGTAACTCTACAGGGTGCCCTCAAGCTCCCTCTGCAAGCAGGGGCACAGAGAGTATGACCCGGGGGGGGCAGTTCTTAAAGGGTGGGCTGAACAGCATGGGAAGCAGTTGTCATTCAGTTATCAGATTTGTCCAGAGTGGGTGGGCAGAAGGGATTGTGCCAGAGCTTGGTTCTTGTGCCCTTTCTTGCATGCCCAGGGAAATGCCAATCACTACTTTTGGAAGCTAATTTCCTTCAGGCCAGACTGGCCAGGGTTTCTAGTTTGAGAGGGGCATCATCCGGGCATGGAATTGGGGTCACAGTGGGTGGACAGGTAGTTGAGAGTTTCCTACATTCTGCAGGGGGTTGGCTAGATGTCCTTGGAGGTCCCTTCCATCGCTATGCTCCTATGATTCTCTAAGAACTCAAATGGTCTTTGCCTGCCTTCTGTTTTAGTTGCCCTTGGTCTTTTCGCCCTTGGTTGCAGGACCTCTTCTGCCCACCATCCCTTGTGACTGACATCCTGATTTAGGACGGGTTTCTTCCAAACATCTGGCCGGTCTTTTGCAGTATCCGTCTTAGAAGCAAGCAGTGGGGGAGCGGCACATCGCTCAGGCAGTCTCGGAGAACGTAACGGATGGGGAGCCCAGAATGTTGCTGGCACTCTCTGTTTGGGAAAGATAAATAACAGCCAAACGGCGCCCATCCATCACTGCTAGCGCTCAAGGGTACGGGGCAGCTACCGAAGCAGAGAAACAAGATGCTTTTGGGCAGTAAACAAATGAACAGCAAGCCCAGTTCCCGGCCCAGCCAAGGGGAGAGGGGGAAGTGTTCCACCACACTTTCTCTTGGCAGGTGGTTTGACTTCGGAGGGGCTGGGAAACTGCCCGAAAGCCACAGGCCTGCTGACATGAAGGGCCTGCCCCTTCAATCAAGGTCACGTCCACACAGAGATCTTTCTGAGCTTCAGAAGAAGAAGAAGACTTGCTTATTATGTCCCGCTTTTCACTGCCTGAAGGTGTCTCAAAGCAGTTCATAATCGCCTTCCCTTCCTCCCCCCACAACAGACACCCTGTGAGGGAGGGGAGGCTAAGAGAGCTCTGATATTACTAAAGAAGAAGGGTTGGTTCTTATATGCTGCTTTTCTCTACCCGAAGGAGACTCAAAGCAGCTTACAATTGCTTTCCCTTTCCTCTCCCCACAACAGACCCCCTGTGAGGGTGGTGAGGCTGAGAGAGCCCTGAGATTACTTCTCAGTCAGAACAGCACTATCAGGGCTGCGACTGGCCCAGAGTCACCCAGCTGGCTGCATACGGAGGAGCGGGGAATCAAATCTGGCCACCAGATTTGAAGCCGACATTTTTAACCACTGCACCACGCTGGTTACCAAAATTGCAGAATTATTGTTGTGTGTGTGGGAGATCTCCTGGAATCACGACAGATTTCCTAATGACAGGGATCAGCACCCTAATTCCTTGTCTGAGCGCATGCAGGTGCATGCGCACAAATGCACAGCTCTGTTCAGTGCAAAAATTTCAGGGAGAGAATCAGCTCCCTGCCTTCAGTTTTGTTTGTTTGTTAGATTTGTATACCGTCGCTCCCAACAAGCTGGCTTGCAGCGGTTAACAATAAAACATCATATAACAATTTAAACAAGTAAAACATCATACAATTTAAAACACCCCAAAAATACAAATCTACAAAATGTACTCTGAATTATAATTCTATCAATAACTTCCCTTCCTGCTGGCCTTTCATGCTAATTCGAGAAGCAAGCTCCCAGTTCGATAGCTTTCTCTCAAACAATTCACTCTATTCCCCAGGCCAGTCCTTTCCCCTCTGTGGCAACCAATTGTTTTCTACAGCTTTCTCCTGATGTTTCCCAATCCCCAAGTGGTTCCCTTTGTCTGCTGTTGCAATCCTTTGATTCCTGAAAAGATCCTATGTTATCCCAGGGACGCCAAACAGTATTTCTAGCCTGACTTCAGGGCCAGGAATCTGATTCTGGCTATAAAAAGGATCAGCAACCCAGGCTTCCAAAACATTGCCTCTTTTGTTTTTCTGTCCTGATTTCTACACAGCCTGCTCCCTGTCTTGGACTTTCTCCCCTTTTCCCCAAACTATTCTGCTACACTCAAAGAGCTGGCAGATTGCTCTTCTCTGCTGTTTAGACCTCACATCTGGGAGACTGGGCACCTCTGTCCTGGTGGATTCTACCTCTTTTATTCCCCATTTCCCACATATTTACACCTTTAGCTTAAAACTCACTCCTGCTCCAGACTGGCGTAGTTCTGTTCAGTTCTGTGGTCTTGTTGTTCGTTGTTAGTTTGAATAAGGAATGCGTTTAGGCTTCGTATTTGCCAAGGACAGGTTCCACTTTTGCAGGGGTAGTCAACCTGTGGCCCTCCAGATGTTCATAGACTACAATTCCCATGAGCCCCTGCCAGCATTTGCTGGCAGGGGCTCGTGGGAATTGTAGTCCATGAACATCTGGAGGACCACAGGTTGACTACCCCTGCACTATTGTAACTCCCCAGGTCTTTCTGAATGCATGTTCACATGGAAAGTTGGTGGTACCACATCAGCTTTGTCATGCAGAAAGTCACAGATCCTATTTCCAGCCTCTCCAACAGGGATGGCCAAACCGTGGCTCTCCAGATGTCCGTGGACTACAATTCCCACGAACCCCTGCCAAGCAGGGAATTGTAGTCCAAGGACATCTGGAGAGGCACAGTTTGGCCACCCCTGCTCTCCAAGTTAACAGGTGGTAGAAAGACCTCAGCCTCAAGATAAGGCAGCTTCATCTGCCTAATCTAATTTTCCTTAATGGGCAGGTCTTTCTGAGTGACTATCCTCCCCACAGACCTTATTATGATTGTTCTGTCCCACTGCAAACTTCACATATTCTGCAGTACACTTCCAGCTCCCTGCGAATAAATTCATTCCATTCATCCCTTTAACCTGTGTATGTATTGACAATTGTATTTGCATGCAAACTGTTTGAATAGGGTCAAGCGGGTCGCCGTGTTGGACGGAAGTAGCATAACAAAAATAGAGTCCAAGAGCACCTTTAAGACCAACATAGATTTATTCAAGGCGTGAGCTTTCGAGTGCAAGCACTCTTCCTCAGACAAAATGGAACAAGGATCATGAGATTACAGATATACAGAAAAGGTAAATCAGTGGCAAATTAGTAAACTTTGCCAACACGGCCTATCACTTGCAGGGATGCTTCCCCACTTGGGTGGAGACGGACAGGGCCAGCAACTAGTCTCTTTTAATTATTTCTTTTCACAACTGGGAAAGCGTCTGCCATTAATTAACATGGACAGTTTTATGTCTCCTATGCTTTTGTGAACTACAACTGAACTCAAAAGGACTGATGAGCTGTTAAAAATAGGCTTTGAAAGAGGTCCAACGGGTAAGGGAAAACCCTGCCCCACCAGCCCCCCCCACCAGCCCCCACCCCCGTCAGCTTCCCATTGGCCCATGAAGCCCTCTGGCCGCTTCGGCTTCACAGGCTAACGGGCAAGGGAAAGCCCCCCTCCGCCGGTTCCCCTACCATGCCAGCATCCTGTTGGGCATCCTGATTGGGCCCTGCCTCAGACAGGCCACACCCACTCTCCGCCCACTTAGCCCTTAGCAAGTTATTATAACAGCGAGCCTGATGTTACAGATTTACTGTTAGAATTGATATTGATATGTTGCTGTGACTATTATTAATGTATGATGTTCTATGTATCCCATGAGGTTCCCATGTAAACCGCTCTGGGCCATATGGGAGAGCGATATAAAATCTAAGAAAATAAACAAACAAACAAACAAACGTGCCTGCTCATGCCTTGAATAAAACTTTGTACTCCATTTTTGTTTAAACGGGGGTAGAGTGTCATTGTTGACAAACATTTCGATACCGATCCTGTTAGCATTTTTTAAATTTTAGAATGACACATGAATTATATTTTGGCCTCTTATACATGGTGGATTTTTGTTTTCATTTTGAGCCACCTGTAAATGGCATATTTTAAAATAAAGTGACAAATCCCCTCTCCCCAATGAAAATACCCAGCCCTGATATTGCGAGAGGAAGAAATCCATAAGCAGTTTCAGGTCAAATATGGCAATTTAACCCTTCCTTCTCCAGTCACAGTTTAAATGGCTCCCTCCCCTGATGATGCAATGAACACTGGATGGATTGGGAGGGGCGTAAGTGAGACACTACAGGACACCTGCCTTGCCCACCTAGGTAAAACCTGGCTTCTCTTCTCCGGGGAAGTTGGGACAGGGTGAAACAGGCTGCTGTTGTCCCAGCAACCTCATCTGACCAGGACTGAGTCACCTGCTGCAAATGCCAATACTTAATTTCAGCCAGCCATTTTGCAAAGCCCCGTAAATGAGCCGCTTGGCAGAGGCATCCATCATCGGGCCGCCAGAAGGCCCATCTATCAGTCTGAAAAGGAGACCGGGATTCCTAAGAACAGCAAGACGCTGCCAGATGTTGCCCAAGCTCATCTTTGTGTACTTTCTCTAAAGCAGCCACTCCTAGTCAGGGTTAAAGGTAACCCCAGGGTTACTCCAGAGCCCCAGATGGGCTACGCTGGTTGTGGGAGATGTAATTGCTTTCAATTTTTTGAAAAAAATTAATTCCCAGGGAGGTTTTCTCCTTATTTGGGAAGCTCAACTCACGCCCACTCCCAAAGTGGCCAGTGATGGGTTGAGGTCTTTGGGGATTTTTGCGGCAGCCTTGTTGAATTCATGCAAATATAAACAAGGGGGGCGGTTTGTAGTGAACACAATAAGAGTAAGAAAAAAACTATCCCAATTGATGTTACTAAAATTATTACAGAATAAATAAAGTAAAGGGTTCTTCCTTCTTGTTTGTTTATTATAGTGTAAGATCCAAACAGACCGGTTTCTAGATATGTCCCGTTTTCATATGGAAATTTTCCTCAATGGTTGTCCTCGGAATGTAAATATCATGAATATCCCAATGGTGAAATTCAACCTCTATTGAATAATATAGCATATATATCGTCCTTTGGCTCTTCAATATGGGGATGCTAGTAATACCAGCCTTTATTTATTCTGTAATAATTTTAATAACATCAATAATAGCCTTGGGATAGGTTTTTCTTTCTCTTACTGTCGAATTCATGCCAATGGAAAAGGTGGGGAAGGGACGAACTGAACCCGCAGCACTCCCTCTGTTGGGTCCTCCCATTTCTCCCCTCTCAGAATTTCTTCTCGGAGACCCACCAGCAGAAAGTGGCTGTTGCAAGCAAAAGGATCCAGATATTCAAGCAGGAGAAGACTGTGTCCAAGGCCACGGAGCCTGCCCTTCAATTAGCCATTTTCTCCCGATTCTTGGAACAGCATACCCCAGATGTCTTTTAAGCTGCTACTGGACTCCAGTCTGGGTTTTCTTCATTGGAGCTGATCTTTGTAGACTGGAAATCACTTGTAATTCCAGGCGCTCTCTGGGCCCCTCCTGGAAGTTGATGACCCTAAGGCAGAGAACTTGATTTTTGCGCCAACATCCTCAAACTGTAGGAGAGTTTGTGAGAAATCAGCCGGCATTCAGAAAGCTGCTGATCATTACAGCCAGGCCCAAATATGCAGGGACAGGGCTTTATGCAAGTGAAATAACATAATTGCTTCTACAATGCCTAATTCCTCGACTAGGATTGTCTTAGGGTGCATGGAACATACCACTAACTCTCTCGCTCCCCTGTCGCCTTCCTGCTTTCTGCTACCAAGAAAGCCAGCCACTAAATCTCAAGGAAGCAAACCAAACCCTGTCCTAAATCCATGCTTATGCTATGAGAAATCGCTGACAACACAACTGCATGGATTAAAGCCACGGCAAAGCCCCTAGGGAATAAATACACGGGAAAACGGAAGCTCCTTTTTATCACTTGCTGACTCAAGTCAGAGATTTTAGCACATGTCCAGATAGACCGGGAGGCATATTGCCAAAAAAAGACAGGGTATACCAAAGGTAAGGACCAGATTGTCCCACTTTTGGAGGGACATCTGGGGGCACCTGGCAAATTGTACTTATGTTGCAAGTAAAAGATATATATTACAATACTATTTTTGCGTTCTATGCGTTCCATGAAAATTTTTGTTTCTCCATATAGACCACATTTTTAATCAAGAACCACCCCGGTCAATGATGTCCCGTTTTACCAATGTTAAAATCTGTTCACCTTAACCAAAGGCATATTTACCCACTTCTCCTCTCCCTCCCCCATGCTTACTTTGCCCTTCTAACCACTAGAGTACTGATTCCGCACGGGTGGAGAAAACCGGGCTGGCGCCTGTTATGGCAGCGGGGCTAATCTCTGTGGCCACACAACATTGGCACTGACCCTGCCCCAAGCCTGGCACATATTGGTCACTCCATTGCCCAGATTAGAAGTCTGCCCTCCTAACCACTACACCAAGCTGGTTCTCATGTCTTCTGTGTTTCAGAACCCAGGAATTTTGCAAACCAAAACCTGAAGGAAGGAATGTTTTTTCTTCAACCTCCAAATTCAGTGCCGCCAGCAGTCAGGAAAGGCCCAGCATCAGACGAGGACTTAGAAAACCCAGGTTCAAATCCGTACTCTTCCATGGAACCTTGCTGGGTGACCTCAAGCCAGCCCCTGTCTCTCCACCTGATCTACCTCACAGGGTTGTTGTGAGAATGGAATGATGAAGAAAAAGCTAAACAAACCTCTCTGAGCTCCTTCAGGGAAAGAAGGGATTGAATTGTCCTCAACCAATGGCTTAATTGACCATCGATCTTGGCAGGTTTTTGTTGTTCTACTTTGTCTTAAAAAAAAATCAATTCCCTCCAACTGCGTTATGTAGAGTGTGGGGCTACATCTTGGAGACCCCCACTGGATTCTCCACTCTGCCACAGAAGCTTGCTGAACAACACTTCAGTCACTCTCCGTCAACAACTCTCGGTCCCAGGGTTGTACGAGGATAAAACAGTGGAAGTCATTTCCCGTCGCCATTGAGGGGAGAGACGGAGTATAAATGAAGCAAAGAGATCTATCAATCCATTGAATTGTCAAGTGAGGCAGTGGTGGCAAAGGGAACCGAACTCGTGCATGCGAATAACCATTCATCACAGACCACAGATGTGCATGTGGAGTGTTAGGATGTGGAGCTCACAGCCAAGCGTACAGCCCTTTATGTGTTCACCCACCAAATAGCCCTGAATTGCTCAATGTCATTCTCTGTCCCCTCCTTCTGCTGAAATCTACCAGTCCCGCGAAATTCATTTCACGGATTATTGAAATTATAATTTTTTGGCAAGCAAAGTTGAATTGCGGAGAATTTGTTCACGGATTCTTCCTCATCGCCCTTTTTGTTTTGTGCTTGCAAAATACTAGGGAACGTTCAACCGGTCCACGTTGGCAAGTGGCTGAGGGAATTCCACCTTAGGAATAAATGCAACCCAGACCCCTCTTTAACTTAACCCAGGTTTTCTCAGCCAGGGTTTCATGAAACCCTGGGGTTTCCTGATGGCCCTGGAAGGGTTTCCCGAATGGTGGGAGTAAATTAATTTTATATATATTTTAATTAGTTAAAAATGTATTGGATGATATGACCATCCGTGTTCGTGTTGACCCACCAACCCCTCCCAAAATGGACGAGGGACGTGGATGAGGTGGGAAGGGGAGCAACCCTGGGTATACACAGCTCTGCTTCCCAACCATATTCAGCATGACCGTCCCTCTTCTGGGGTTTCTTGAGGTCTGCAGAATGTTCCAGGGGTTTGAGAAAGGCTGACTTAGCCCAAAAGTAAGCCCTCAACTTTGCAATTGTAAAACTCACGTTTGCCCCAGGGCATTAAAGCAGCAAACCGTGAAGGTCATGGCTCTCACTGATGTCAGAGCAGCCGGGCCAATGACAGCCAGAGGACAGGACGTGACACTCGGACAGCGGGTTCATTTGCATAAGGAACAAAGACCTACTGGCCACAAGGGAATCAAAATAGCTGATCTAGTGGTACCGGTTTTAGGGACACTCTTGGCAAGGATAAAAACAAAGCAAAGACAAACAAGCCGTCAAAACAGAAGCGGAAGGGAGGAGGGCCGGTGGGTAGAGGAGGAGATCCGTGGCATTCACAGACCATCACCCAGAAAGAATAAGGCCCTCTCAAGAAGGGAGAAAGAGGGAGCTGGAATAATTGACTCTGCAAATCACAGCACCAACCAGAAAAATAACAGAATCCACAAAACATAATTTGACAAAACAGCATGAAATCAGGGTGGGCCAGTTAGAATAAGATACCGTTATCATTCTGGGAGGGAAATTATAAGCGAATCATGAAATCGTCGCAAGGATAAAATGCAGACAGACTACGCTCTCTCCCCCTCTGTTTTTAATTTGCTTCTGCTGAATTGTTCCCCCCCACGCAAAAATTCAGCTCCTTTCCCTTTTAAAACTAACCAAGCTGATAGTCCTCATAGGTCTACAGGACAATCACCACCACAACTCCAAAATCCCGCCGACTTTCCTTTCCAATTCCCATTCTATTTCCCTAAAAACAAATATGGATTTCCAGAGAAGAATAATTCTCTTTCAATGAATTGCAAGAAGCGCTAGAGCGATCCGCCAGAGGATTTGAGAGTTCTTTGGCACAGGCGTTCAGACAGTTCGTTTGCCAAAACGGTATCCGCACGTGGCCGATGCACTGAGATTCTTTTACGCTCCGTCTGGTTAGCCTGAATGCCGATCTCTCTCTTCCGGCTCCCAGTTCTCCTTTTGGATGGTTTGCATCGGAATGCCTTTGTGCTGATGGACTTTGAAAATTGCTGAATGTGATTTAATGACCGCACACATTTAATGCGCAGAAAGGTGCAATGGAAACACTGAAGGGTCCGTCGATCAGGCAGGCAATGATCTCGCAAGTTAATTAACAGAAATTGGCTCTGCCATTTGCAGTTCTGCTCCTGGCCGAGGAGGGTCTCAGCCAGTATTGCGATACCCCATTGCTGGAAGACATACGACGAGGGACTCAGTTGATCCGTTTGGGGTCTAATGCGTTATGTAGCATCCCCAGTACCACGGTTAGAGCGACCACTGGCCAAATCTAGGTAATGGTCCAGGGCACCAGATTTTGAGGGCTGCCAAAAGGTTTGGACCTTAGCATCTCCAGGTGGTAGGCAAACCTGAGACCCTGGAGAGCTGCTACCAATCGTAGCAGACAAGACGAACTGACCAAGCAAGGATCTAACTAAGTGTAAGGCAGATTTATGCATTCAAAGAGCTCTGTAATGCGGGACAGGGGCAAGAAGAGATCACAGCCAAATGAGTGCTGGTGAACGAACTTTAGGAGACAAGAGGAAAGATATGAGACTGGGGGACTGTCGCAGTGTTTACAAACAACTCCACCACTTCCTTGTGTCCCTCAGACCATGTGTTTTGGCAGGGGAGTCTGGCCCTCCAATCCATCTGAGCCTCTCCTGCAAGCCATCAGTCCAACAGACCCTCTTCCCGTAAGAGGCTCTCTCTTCAACGTAGATTCGGCCAGAGCTCTTGGGCACTGAGAGGGCAGTCGATAAACCTGCCCTCTGGGGTCTGGGGCTCCATTTGGTGAGCCATTTAGCAATCCAATGGTCCTAGGCAGCTGGTTTGGATGCTAGTGCTGGCAAAGAGGCTCATGGTTCATCCCTGATATGACAGGGTACTCAAAAAGACAGCTGTGTCAATGGAGTCTTGTTGGCCTGACTCTAGCCTAGAGCAGCGATCCCCAGATTTCTGGGGATGGTGACCCAGAAGTCCAAATGTACAGGGTATGGTGACCCATCCAGGGCTCACCCAACATCTTTTGTCATCCTAGATCAGCCTTTTTCAAACTTTTGACCATAGAGGAGCCCCTGAAATAATTTTCCAGACTTTGAGGAGCTCAGAAGTGATGTTGGGTGGCCACACCTCCCTGCCAACCCCCCCAGACGTTGCATGTCAATAGAAGTGATTTCATCACCTGCATTAGCAGACAGGTTTGAGGATGACTGGGAGAGAGAGACAGGTTGCAGGTCTCCCTCCAATGACAGCAGGCAATCAGAAAAGGACGGATGAATGCTAGCAAGGGAGATGACAAGAAAGCTGAGGAATCTCTGGGCCAGCAACTGAGGGCCTACTGAAATTGGGCCAGCAGACACAACCTCTGGTGTTCAAAGCTAGAGTGGTCCGAAGGTCTCTGGATAGCTGCATCACTTGTTCCCTTGCCACAAGGGATAACTGTCCATTGGGAAGGCACCACAGCACAATGTCAGAAGTAAAGTTATAATACACTTACTGGTGCTGTTGTTAGCGGGAAACAAGTTCTCACACAGCTCATCCAGGGTGGTGGCTGCAGCCAGGTTGACCCAGAAGAAAAGAACCTGTGTGAAGATAAGAGGGGGATGCTTTGAAACGGCCAGGGAGGAAGCGGACGGTACCCCCAGCAACTTCTCACAATCAATAATTGCGGTGCACAGCCAAAGGCCGAATTCTTACAGACTGGGTGGCATTTCCCAGGGCCATGTTAAAGGAGCTTTCTGTTACATCCCCATTGGCTGGTCTTATGATCCCTAGTTGGGATCTAAAATCCCAGATTGGATCTCAAGCACTGGTCCACTTTTTTTGGGCCATGGACCACCAACATGTTAGCATTTGAAGACTGCAATGTTCTACTGGAGGCATACTGGGAAAGGTGGTCCCTCAGATATACCAGACCTTTACTGCATGAAGCCTTAAAGCAATCTTTCTCACCTTTTTACTAATGAGAAACCCCTGAAACATTCTTCAGGCTTCACAAAACCCCAGAAGTGGTGCAATCCTGCAGAATACGGTTGGGAAGTGTAGCTGTGTAAATGCCCGCCTGGGGTCCCTCCCCTTCCCACCCTCTCCAGGACCACCATTGGCCATTTCAGGAGGAGGGGGCAACTCAACATGGCCATATGCTAAATTTAACTCCTACCCATTTGGGAAACCCTTCTAGGGCCATCAAGAAACCCCAGTGTTTCACGAAACCCTGGTTGAGAAAGCCTGCCTTAAAAGTTAGAACCTTAGTCAATCTTGTGGCCGACGGGACTCCTGTTTTGATTCTGCTGATGCAGGCCGGCACGGCAACCAAACTGTATTTCAATGGAGACCCTGATACCATATGCAGACTCACCCAGACATATGTATTGCTCAGATAAAGCCTTGAGGACACTGTCATGTCTGAGATCCAGACACCAGAATGCCCCCCCCCCCTTCAGGGTAAGCAACACACTGTGCAGTGACAAGGCCTGCTGACAGCTCAGATATTTCAGCATGTAGGACAAGATCTGACCGCTATCTCAGGATGCAACCTGACAGCTCCGGAGAAGGAAGATGGATGGTGGTGAGGCTTTGACAGAACCCGTCAGCAGTGCTTGCTTGTGCTCTTGATACAAGGCATTTGCTGCAATTTATTGGGTAAATAATTCCACCCGCTTGCAAGGGCTATTTTGCATGCGCGTTTGGATCTGGGAGAATGAGAGAGAGAGTGTGTGATGTTGAGCGAGAGGGGCCGGATTTACAAGTCGTTGGAGCCCGAGAGAGTTATCTTCTGAGTAGGAAAACATTTCCTGCAATCCCATATAGATACGGAGTAATTGTGGTTACTGAACTGTTGGGACCAAGATTGGGGATGCCATGAATTTGGCCACAAACAGCCGAACTTGCTGTATCAGTCAGATGAGAGTCAATCACATGGTCTATTCAGTACACTGCTGAACGAGTTTGTCATCTGCTGAACGCAGCCTTTTTCAACCTTTTGATTGTGAAGAATCCTCTGGAATAATTTTTCAGACTTTGAGGACCCCAGAAGTGATATCCGTTGGCGTAACGTTCCCACAGCCCTTAAGCTGTTCAAGGCAAAACCTCTAGCACAGATATCAGTTGGCCACACCCCCTGCCACACCCCCAAAAGTGACATCACAACCCACACCCTTAGTCAGGGGTAGTCAAACTGCGGCCCTCCAGATGTCCATGGACTACCATTCTCAGGAGCCCCTGCCAGCGAATGCTGGCAGGGGCTCCTGGGAATGGTAGTCCATGGACATCTGGAGGGCCGCAGTTTGACTACCCCTGCCCTTAGTCCTCCTTTTGCTCCCTCCCCCTGACTTTGCCACTACTATGGCAGAGTTGCCTCATGCAGGCCAGAAAGAAGAGTAGGATCCCAGACCCCCTCTATACCATGCCCCTTCAGAGCTCTTGCAGACCCCCTTCAAACCTCCCACGAAATCCCAGGGGTCCAAAGACCCCCCGGTAGGGAATCCCTGGCTGAACAGGTTTGCCTTGACTGTTTTCAAAACCACACATACACAAAAATAGTGTCAATCCAAAGAGATCAGCAGGTGTTAATGTTGGCAAACACCAAATGGTAGGTTTTTTAAAAACACAACAAAACACATGGCATTTATTTGTGTCTAATTTATGTGATTTGCGATTAATTGAATGGTGTATTTAAATAATATTTTATCTTCTGGAGAAGTAGCACAGCAAGGAATGCCAAGAGTTGAATTCAAATCAAGCGCTGTAGCATTGTGCATGTGCAAGAAGCCAGTTGTGCAGTGGCAACACGCTACATAGCTAAGAAAGAATCCATGAAAGCAACCTGCTGGACAGCCACAAATGGGTCAACAAGCAGGTGAACAGGCTGTTGAAAAACTGGCTGCCAGATGTTAACTGGAGAATACACTATTAGCGTCACCAAGTATTCGTAAACCAGATACTTGGTGGCTCTCCTTTTTTGTGGTTTTCCTGCTGTCCCGGCTCCAGTGCTGAGATACGGCACTGGAAGCAGATTCTAATGCAGGGCTGGCCAAATTGTAGTTTTCCAGATGTCCACAGACTACAATTCCCATGAGACCATGGCAGAAGCTCATGGGAAATGTAGTCCATGGACAGCTGGAGAGCCACAGTCTGGACAACCATGTTCTAAAGTTATAGTTGCCAGCTTTGATTTGAGAAATACCTGGAAATTTTGGGGGTGGAGCCTGAGAAGAGAGGTAGTTGGGGGAGTGGTAGGACTTCAGTAAGGAACTAGACTACAAGGTCCACCCTCTAAAGCAGCTATTTTCTCCAAAGGAACCAATCTTTTTCACCTGGAGGTGTGTTCTAATTCTGGGAGATCTCCAAGGCCCATCTCGTGGTTGGTGACCTTTTTTTAGGGCTGAGGTCAAGTTTGAAAGAAACCTTAGAGCTGAGGTTTTTCAGAATGTCATAAATCTACAACAAAAGAAAAGTGATGTTGAGGTCAGTTACTCTGTCATCAAATCTATTTCCATATCAGGCTGCTCTTCACCTGATTGGAGCTATTAGGGGATAATCAAGCCAGTTTGAATGAGCACTACATGATTAAGGACTGTCTCATTTCTCTGCATACTGCATGAACCGTGTGGGAAGTCTAAAAAGTTACTCGCTTGCTAGAGCAATTGAGGGGACAAAAGATCAGGCTCTCTTCCTGAGAGCTCTTCACTGAGACATTTATTAATTAGCTCTCATTCATATCCAGCTTCCTTCCAATTGTATTTTTTTTACACTGCCTTTATCCTTTGCAGAAAGTGCTCTCTGCGCTTCGGAACAAAGATTAAATTGTTAACAGGAAGGTCAGATAGGCATTAACAAATATATCCTTACTGGCAGTGGTTTCGTTTCAGCGCTTATGAGTGACTAAACCATGTGTGTGTCTACATATTTTTTGCCACGACTGCTGTGACTCTATTTTAGTGCTTGCTTAGATCTGCAGTAGAGCATCTACTGAAAATATATCGAAGTAGTGTCAGCATCAGAGCATGGGCTTGGAGTATATGCAATATATTTCATAATGCCCGTGCACAATGAGGATTGACATGCAATCCTGGATTTAATGTACATCAACAAATTTAGAAGAAGAAGAGATGGTACTTTTCTCTACCCAAAGGAGTCTGAAAGCGGCTTACAATCACCTTCCCTTTCCTCTCCCTACAACAGACACCCTGTGAGGTAGGCAAGTCTGAGAGAGCCCTGAGATAACTGCTCAGTCAAAACAGCTTTATCAGTGCTGTGGCGATCCCAAGGTCACCTAGCTGGTTGTGGTGGAGCAGGGAATCAAACCCGGCTCCCCAGATTAGAAGTCCATGCACCTATCCACTATACCTGCTGAGACACTTCCATATGAAGATTCTCCATTCAGTCTCAGAGGCTCTTTGGAAGGAAGAATTTCTCACATTGTTAGATGTGACAGAGGCATATTTGCATATTTCCATTTTTCTAGGTCATCAGCGTTCCTGAGGTTCTGCTTCAAAGACATGCATTATAAGTACAAAGTGCCTTTCAGTCTATCAACAACCCCAAGGGTATTTACCACACTAATACATGGCATAAATAGCATGTCAGAAAGAATGTAAGTAGCTTTTCAGAAGCACATATACTTTCAAGTAACTTTTTAAAGGCGCACATCCTTTTTTTGGTGGAACTATTCATCCCCATCATTTGTTTTCACTGGTCGGAAATGCGGAACACTGTGGCACCAAAGCAAGAGTTAAGTCTTCCTAAACTTCCTAAACTTCATCATCATCATCATAATCATCATCTTTATTATTATTATCTTTATCATGGTAACCCACCCTTACCGTGAGGCTCAGGGCAGGTAACATCAACAGTAAAATACAGTTATAAATAACATTCAAACACTTAAGATTAAATTCCACTTAAAAACAATTTACAGTCCATGCCTCTGTCAATTGATATAATCGTTGGGTTTCTTTCTTTGAGTGGATGACTCAGTTCTTCGTATTCTATCAGAAGTTTCCCTAGGGAGGCCAGCCAAATTGATGTTATTGGGTGTTATAATCCTGGCCTCAACCATAAGCCTGGCGGAGTAGCTCTGCCTTAGGGGCCCTGTGGAACTGACTGAGGTCCCGGAGGACCCTGATGTCAATTGGCAGAGCATTCCACCAGGCAGGGGCCAGGCCTAAAAAGGCCCTGGTCCTGGTTGAGGCCAGTCTCACCTCTTTGGGCCAGGGACCCTGAGCAGATTTTGGTCTGCTGAGTGTAATGCTCTTATAAGGTCATAACGGGAAAGGCAGTCCCACAGATACGTCGGTCCCAGATAACCAGAGGGATGCAAGAGGGAAACGTGTCGTTGATATTTCAGAGCATCTTCAGATTTAGCACAGCATCGTATGTGACCCGCAAGATTCATGCCAAAAGCTTACCAGCTTAGAAATCATCATGACTGGATTCCCAATACAAGCGATATTTCCAGGCTGTTTAGGAAAACCAAGAGAGCCTTTCAAGTATATGGCAGAGACAAACTGGCTCGTTGTGCCCGAAACCATATCCCTGGCAGTGCCTGAGCCAAGCGTGAGCACAACTTGTTTAACAACAATGCCACTCGCTCTTCTTTTTCACAGGCTACAACTGTGATTAACAGCCCACATTTTAAATCTGCAATTAATTACACCAATTAAGACTTTCAGTCCTATTTCCAGGAGTCCTTTAGAGGAGGGAAAAAACCCACTTGGGGCCAGAGAAAACTGCCTCACAAAGGCGAAAATCACGACAGACGATCTTCACTGCCTTAATTTTTCTATTAATTGCTTCAATGTGCTGTAACTTATTTATGGATTTATAAAGGGCCTCAAATGAGCCTGGAAAAGAATAAGATAAAACTGTCTCGATGGGTAAATAATTGACTCACGAGAAAGGTAAAGAAGAAGAGTTGGTTTTTATGCCTCACTTTTCTCTACCAGAAGGAGTCTCAAAGCAGTTTACAATTGCCTTCCCTGTCTCTCCCCACAACAGACACCCGGCGAGGGAGATGAGGCTGAGAGAGAGCTCTGGGAGAACGGCTGTGAGCACAGCCCCAAGAGAACTGTGACTGGCCCAAGGTCACCCAGCTGGCTGCACTTGGAGGGGCAGGGAATCAAAACCATCTCACCAGATTAGAAGCTGCCACTCTTAAGCACTGCACCGCACTGGCTCTCAGATACAAGAAAGATATGAGACTGCATTCAACCAGCTTTTCTCTGGCTGCAAATGAAGAGCAAATCCCCTCTGAGTACCTAGGAAGGCTATGGTGAGCACTGTGGGAGCCGTGTGGACAAAATCCATGGGAGGGGCAAATGTGAAATCTTGCTTTGGCAATGTTGGCATCGTTTCAGCCTTTCGCCTCCCTTGTAGGCGAGCTGCAACCGCTCTGATCTTTCCAGGCACTGAGGGGGAGGCAAACCACTTGTTTTGCCCTGTTAGTCATCCCCTCCTCCACGAACATTTCTTCCAGCGCCGGGTGATTTTGACGGCGGAGCGGACCCCCTCCCCGCCCGCCCATCTCCCAGAACTCAGAACGAGAAAGCGACTTTTGCCAGCACTCCTGTCTCCCCAACAACAACCCCCTCCCGGGTTTCCCTCTCAGACGTACCCGCCAGTTCTCCCTTAATTCACCCACTCCCTGAAATCTCTCCAGCAGCACGAATCCTTCGACTTCTCGGGATGTGGCCTCTGTCGGGAGACAGGGTGTGGCAAAAAGAGTGGAGAACCGGCTGCGAGAAACGTGAGATACAAACAGCCTCTGTGGAATCGGGCCAGTTCTGTCTCCTTCCACACAAGGAGTCCTAACCTTTAGGGCAGGGGTAGTCAAACTGCGGCCCTCCAGATGTCCATGGACTACAATTCCCATGAGCCCCTGCCAGCGAATGCTGGCAGGGGCTCATGGGAATTGTAGTCCATGGACATCTGGAGGGCCGCAGTTTGACTACCCCTGCTTTTGGGGATAACTGGAAAATACCGACCTAGGAAACTAAATCAGGATTGCCAAGGCCAACCCTAGCAGCTGATGAAAGACTGAGGGATGGCCGCATGGGGTTGGGAAATACCTGGGGATTTGGGGGACGGAGCTTGGGGAAGAGGGGAGTTGGGGGATGGGAAGGACCTCAGCAGCATATAAAGCCATATAGTCCAACTTCCAAGCAGCCCTTTTCACCAGGGGAACTGATCACTATTGTCTCCGGGTGCCGCCTGGGGATTGGCAACCCCTGGCTGCCACTACATCACTTGCATGACATCACTTTCCGGCTGATCTTGGAAGTGATATCTAGGGGGCCAGGTTGCCAGGTCCCTAGGTGCTGCCAGCTGGGGGTGGGAAGGCACTTTCTGGAAGACACCTCTCTCTCTGTCTCCCTGTCCCTCTCTCTGTCTCTCTCTGACTCTCTGTCTCTGTCTCTCTCTCTTTCCCTCTCTTTCCTTCCCCCAAAGAGGAGGAGGGAAGGACACATCAGCCAACGGAGGGAAGGGTGGCTCGGTTTTGTATCTCTTCCCCATGATCAAGAAAATCTTGCTAAAGCAAGCTGCCACACTGCAGCAGCAACAGCAACCCCGGAGAAGGAAGCAGGAGAGAGCAACTGAGAGAGCGGGACAAAACTCAGCCTGTTGGGGGGGGCGGGATTTCCCCTAGTTTCTTAAAGCCCTGAACTGGAGGGGGACATGCAAAACTAGGGAATCCTCAGGCCCCAACTGGGAAATGGCAACGCTAGCGACATCACACCACTCCCAATTTCAACAGAAACTCTATGGCTCACCCCAAAAATCATGTCATGCTGCAAACACCATGGTTATTCCCCCCTTATTCCACCCTGCCCCCAGCCTTCAAAGGGGCAGAGCGGGCTGGTGGGGAGGACTAGCAGCCATAAATACCATCCTTTTGCAAGATGTTCCTACATTAAAATTTATTTCCAGTCCCAGTAGGATATAAAATCCTGGACACTGAGGACACAGAGAGCCCAGCTTTAACCAGTTTCCAAAGAAGCACTGGCAGAAAGACCAGTCACGCCTCCGGAGACCCGCCTTGGAAGGCAGACAGCTTGTGGCATTTGGCTAACGAGGCCTCGTGGAATTTGAAACAGGCGGGCCTGGACTGTATTATGCAAGTCCATTTAATCGGCTGGATCCAAAGTGGTTTTTCCGTGGGTGAAAATGGGAGGGAAGGGGGGGCCCTGTTCATGTAAAAAAGGCTGTGCTGGGGATCTCAGAAACAGCACAGACAAAAGGTGCTGTTAACAAGAAAACTGTGAGGGGGCTCTCAAGGTAACAAAAAACTCTCAAACCTTTTTCTGTTCTTGGGAGTCCAATCAGCACAACCTCCGGATTTGTTTTGTTTTCAAGAATCTTCCTCAGAATCATAGAATTATAGAATCATAGAGTTAGAAGGGACCTCCTGGGTCATCTAGTCCAACTCCCTGCACTATGCAGGACACTCACAGCCCTATCATTCATCCACTGTCACCTGCCACCCCCTTAAGCCTGCACAGAATCAGCCTCTCCATCAGATGGCTCTCCAGCCTCTGTTTAAAAATATCCAAAGATGGAGAACCCACCACCTTCTGAAGCAGCCTGTTCCACTGAGGAACCGCTCTAACTGTCAGGAACTTCTTCCGGAGGTTTAGACAGAATTTCTTTTGAATTAATTTCATTCCATTGGTTCTGGCCTGTCCCTCTGGGGCAAGAGAGAACAACTCTGCTCCATCCTCTACGTGGCAGCCTTTTAAATACTTGAACAACAACACAACCAAACAAAATGAAAAACAGACCTGTTTTCTGCCATTGTCTTCTGAAGCCTCCTTAGCTGTCAGGCATACAGGAGAATTTCCCACTTTTCACATCAAATGTTTCACTCGCAAAAACCGGCATGCTTTTTCACGAGCTGCGTGTTTGATCCAGACTAAGCTGGCAACCTCCACCATACTTCCACGTCCCGAGGTAGGACCCGTAGACACACACCTCATTTCTCAGGATTCCCCATCTCCCTTTTGTGGAGATCAGTGCGCTGCTTGGGAAGGCTAGCTGGAAATTTCCATTCTGCTGCTGGAAAATTTGCTCTGGATCCAACCCTGTATATGTGGCAGGGCGCAGGAGAGAACTCATGCATGCTCCCTCGCCACTACTAACCCCTGTTGCAGCGTTCAAGATAGGGGAAATTCAGAGGTGGCTATTGCCTGGCTCTGCCTGGCCAGCACCATCCTGGCAGGGGCTCATGGTAATTGTAGTCCGTGTGTATCTGGAGAGCCGCAGTTTGGCCATCCCCGCAATATACAAAGCTGTAATCACTCACCATTACACACACACACAGACACACACACATGAACACACACACACATGCTCCTTCTGGCAGCCCGGATGGGCCCAGGCGCCTCTTAAGAAAGGGTATCTCCGGGCGTAAAAATAGCTTCTATTTCTGATTTACATATATTAATTCCTGTCTGTATCTGGAATGAATTCATGTAGGGAAATTCTGCAGACTCTATTTGCACGAGGCATAATTGATGTGCGTGGATGATGCCGACGGGAGGAGGGAGAAGCGTCTTTAACTCAACGGAAACCTCCTCGCCATCTTCGCAAGGAGGACGAGATTGCCAGGGCGTTCTGCTTCCTGGCTTGGCGGCCTGTATGGCCCTCTTGCTACACCCTAGAAATGAGGCAGCGGACAGCTCAGTGAGAAGAAGGCAAGGCGCTCTACACGTGCTCAGAACTCTCCCCGTTAGGCCACTCAACCCCAGGACACAACCCTGACATTAGAAATGGACTCAGAGCCTCAGGCTCAATTTGTGGTTCCACCTCTAAGACTTGTGCTTACATCAACTAACAGGGGAGCTCCTTGCTACAGCTTCACTGCGTGGACTCATGGGTGTGTGTGTGTGGGGGGGGGGGTACGTCACAAGAGTGTCCTGATTCACACCCCTAGAATAGGAGAGCTGGTCCTCTGTAGGGCCCTCTCATGCTGTTGCATTGCTACAAGCTCTGAGCAGAGTTTAATACATGGGTGGCCGATCTGCGGCTCTCCAGATGTCCATGGACTACAATTCCCATCAGCCCCTGCCAGCTGGCAGGGGCTCATGGGAATTGTAGTCCATGGACATCTGGAGAGTCGCAGATTGGCCATCCCGGTAATGCATACGACCTTTCTGTACGCCTGGCTCGTGGCTGTGGCCAACATTTCACTGGGAAGGACCCGTGCAGGTGGCCTAGCCCATGTGGTTCCGGCATCCAGAGAATATAGCAATAACGTGGGGAGAAATCACCAGGGTTGTGGCTGGCACAGCACTCTGGTGATGGGTGAAGGGGTCTGATTCTAGGGCACATTATTTTTGGAGTACTCTGTGTCCCCAGAGTTAAGATTTGTGGACTTTTGGGGGTGAGCGTCTCCTTTCTAATGATTCTCGCCCAAAAGTTCCCCGGTCACCATCAGGTTGAATAGGTAAGTGTCTGTGAATAGGAATGTGCAATTCAGCTTGGATAATAAGCCCCAAAATACTGGAATCAATGCTGATTCAGGCATTGTTCAGGCTTCCCTGAGCTGAGCCGCACGTCCCGTTAGTTTAAATGAGCTCGATCAGAGAAGCCCAAATCGATTCGGGCTAAATGCAGCTCATTCATGATTCGGCTGATTGAGAAAGACCACCCCCAAATAAGCTGTCAGCTCAGCTGATCCTGAGCTGTTTGGTGCGGTCTTTCTCCCTAGCAGACCCCTCTGAGGCTGCTTCCCGCACCCAGCATGCCGCCCGTCCCAGTGCGGTTGAGGCCTGTCTCCGTAGATCAGCAGTTCATCGGGCTGTATCCAAATTCTTTTGGCTAGATTCAAATCACCTGAATCCCTATTCTAACAATGGGTATTCAGGTGATTTGCATATACCCGAATAGACTGAGTCTGAACTGAAACAGTATCAAATGTTTTCTTGGTGCACATGCCTATCTGTTCCCCATAATATATTTCCGGTAAGGCCTAGGAGGAGGAGCTGGTCTCATGGCTTAAGTGCCACTCAGCGCTTAACATCCAATCAGGGCGGCTGTCCCGCCCCTGAGTGCCTCCTCCTTCTCCAACCGGCTTGCCTGCCTGTCCAGCAGCCATCCAATCACCTTCCAACCTGCACCTCTTCCACTCCCCTCAGAGGCTACAGATCCCTGCTGCATGAGAGCTGCCCCTGCTGGTGAGTTCCATGCCTGGGAGCCTCCAGCCTGCAACCTTTCCAGGCCCTGGGGGGATGGGGAGGCCATCCACAGCGTTCTTCCACCCCCGCTCCCAATCTAGGGCCCGTTGAATTCCTGAATGCAACGGGCTTGGCCCCTAGTCTCTGAGCAAGTGAAGAAACTTTTTGAGCATTCCGTTCATCGTACAAGAGAGATGTTTAGTTCTTCCCTTGGAAGAGGAACCTGCAGCTCAACATTTCTCAGTAGAAAAGAGCAAGAGTCCAGGGCCCATTCTGCACACAAAGGATAATGCACTTTCAATGTGCTTTGGCAGCTGGGTTTTCCAGTGCAGAACAGGAAAATCTACTTCTAAAGTGCATTATCTATTGTGTGCAGACTAGGCCCAGGAGCACCTTAAAGCATAACAAAATTTGTGGCAGGGTAAAAGCTTCCGTGAGTCACTGCTTACTTCTTCAGACACACAGAGCCAGAAGAAACCACAGAGGGATATCCAGTCCAGCCCCCCATCTTCTCGGGGACTTTAAAAACACACACCCTCTTGACCGGGGCTCGTCCAAATCTCCTCCTAAAATCTTCCAAATTCCACCACTCTCCAAGGCAGCATATTCCATCCATGAACAGCCCTCACTATAAGAAAATGTTTTCTAATATTTAAGTGGGATCTCCTTTCTCCTAATTTGAACCCATGGCTCCTCATCCGTGTCTCTAAAGTGGCAGTAGTTAAGTTGGCCCCCTCTTCAACAGGTCTACTTTTAATGTAATTAAACACAGCCCAAAAAAAACCACCCCTTTCCCTTCTCTTCTCCAAGCCACACATACCCAACTTTCTCAAGCTCGCCTCGTAAGGCACGGATTCCAACCCCTCAACCCTCTTAGTCACCCTTCTCAAAACACACTCCAGCTTGTCAAGATCCTTCTTGAACGGCAGCACCCAGAACTGGACCCAATATTCCAAAAGAGGCCTAACCAATGCAGAACAGAGAAGCATTATAACTTCCCTTGCTCTGGATTCTATGCTCCTAGCAAGGCAGCCTGATATCACATTAGCCTTCTTAGCTGCCACATAACACAGTTGGCTTATGGCCCGCCAGAATTCCTAAGTCCCTTTCACGTGGCATGCCCTGTCTTATATTTATGCATCACATTTTTATTATCCAAATGTAGCACTGTACACTTCTCCCTATTCTCAGAGTGAGAAGGGAAGGAACATTAGATGCGCCGTCTCCCCTTTGGTGGTGGCAAGTGGGAACATCAAACAGCCCCCCCTTGTTGCATTGCCCCATGCAATAAGTGAGCAGTGACCCACAAAAGCGTATCCCTTGCCATCCCATGATGACCCACCCACCGCCTCCCAAAACGGCCAGTGACTGGCCTGGAGGGGGTGGGAAGGGGAGGGGACCCAGGTGGGCTTGTACACATCTCTGCTTCTCAACCAAATGCTGCAGAATCACACCACTGCTGGGCTTTCTCCAAGCCTGAAGAATGTTTCAGGGGTTTCTTAGCAATAAACACTTGGAAAAGGAAGGCTTATGTCCTTTTTATTGCTTCACATTCATTCCGTTCCATTTTGAACACTGGCCCACCCTGCTAAAGTCCTGCTCCTGCATCTTAACCCAATATAAGAACAATGAAAGTCGCTTTGGGACATCCAAATAGTGTAAATAAACGGAAATTAAAAGAAAGATGTCTTTAGCCAAAACCACCAACAACAACAACCAATCAACCTGTTCATTTCATCCCCTATCCCGACTTACAGTTACTGATATAACATGGTGCTTTTCTCCTACCTACCAAAGAAAGAGGGAGGGAAAAAAGTTTTGATGTAAAGAGACAGTTAAGTAGTCCTAAACCACCTTGGTGTAGTGGTTAGGAGTGCAGACTTTTAATCTGGCAAGCTGAGTTTGATTCCCTGCTCCTCCACATGCAGCCAGCTGAGTGACCTTGGGCTCACCACAGCAATGATAAAGCTGTTCTGACCAAGCAGGAATATCAGGGCTCTCTCAGCCTCCCCTCCCACACAGGGGGTCTGTTGTGGGGAGAGGAAAGGGAAGGCGAATGTAAGCTGCTTAGACACTCCTTTGCGTAGAGAAAAGCAGCATCTAAGAACCAACGCTTCTTCTTCTTCTTCAGTAATCTCAGGGCTCCCTCAGCCTCACCTACCTCACAGGGTTTCTGTTGTGGGGAGAGGAAAGGGAAGGCGAATGTAAGCCACTTTGAGACTCCTTCGGGGAGAGAAAGCGGCATATAAGAACCAACTCCTCTTCTTCTTTTTTTTCTAAAAGCCACAGAAAAGGAACAGGTATTTTGTGGTGGTGGCCACATGTTTTAAAAGGATTAATTGGCCAATCGTTCATCTTGTGCAAATTTCCAAGGAGCACCAAAGACGGCAGCACCTTCTGCCACAAGGAGAGACCATCCATCCAGGCTGACCTCGGTGGCCTCCGGCGCTACAGCGTGCCAAAAAAAGGAACTGCAGGCACACTGCCCAAAAGTTCCCTGCAGAGCCCAACTTTTCAGATGATCAGGCGGAAATCAGGCCACCTTGGAGAAGAGCAGGGAAAAAAGAGCATCGGTAGCTAATGATGTAAAGAAGAAAAATCTTCAAGCGGGAAAGATGATTGCTGGGCGTCAGGAAGAACCTGGCACAGAGTCTTCCCCTGGGGATATTTATTGGGCACAATGCATTCTCACCCTTTGGTAGAGCTGCTTTTGGTTTCTTTAGCACTCAGTGACCTTGGTTGCCATTGCACACGAGCACCACAAGCAAGTTGTGAGGAAGGGGAAGGGGAGAAGCCTCGTACAGCTGTGGGATCCAGCAGTGCCCCTGAATTCTGAGGTTCCTTGAAGGCTTATTGGGGATACCTTTAGGAAGAGTCCCATACTGGCACCAATACTGGTGAGCCAGGTTAGCCCTGCTTCATCAGATCTCGGAAGCTAGGCAGAGCTGGCCCTAGCTAGTATTTGGACAGGGGACTTCTAAGGAATAGCAGGGTTGCCATGTACAGCTTCCCGTTTCCCCTACCTGGAACCTGACGACAGGGGTGGTCAAAGGGCGGCTCTCCAGATGGCCATGGGCTACAATTGCCATGAGCCCCTGCCAGCTCTCCCGGGAGCTCATTCCACCAAGGCCAGGCATATCTCTCTGGGGCCAGGGGCCACTAACAGATTTGTATCCGCAGAGCGGGTCCAGCCCCCTGCTCAGTGCAGGATCAGCCTCAAGCATCCAGAACAAGGATCTGTCCAGCTGCTGCTTGAAGATTCACCCAACTCTATTAAAATATGGCCACAGGAAAACACCCTCCTGGTTTAAGGTTTCCTAAAGGCCTAGAGCAGGGGTAGTCAAACTGCATCCCTCCAGTTGTCCATGGACTACAATTCCCATGAGCCCCTGCCAACAACTAAACCGATTACATCAGGGGTAGTCAAACTGCGTCCCTCCAAATGTCCATGGACTACAATCCCCATGAGCCCCTGCCAACAACTAAACCGATTACATCAGGGGTAGTCAAACTGCGTCCCTCCAGATGTCCATGGACTACAATGCTGGCAAATGCTGGCGGGAGCTCATGGGAATTGTAGTCCATGGACATCTGGAGGGACGCAGTTTGACTACCCCTGGCCTAGAGTATGTCCCCACTTGTACTGAATGTTATCTCTGGACTGTGCTGTAGCCCCACAGCTGGCCCTCAACGCGTCCTGAGCAGCCAAAAGCAGACCTTAAAGGTCAGGAGTCTGAAAACCACCCGTTCTTGTTCTTCTATAACCTTTGCCTGCTCGGCCACCTGCATTTTGTAAAGAACAGATTTCACTCTGGCCACGGTTCCTGCAAAAGGACCGCACTACCTGTGGGGAAGAGCCCTGTCCTGGACAATCAAACCTGCCAACTAGCTTGGCGTAATGGTTAGAGCTTTGGCCTGGCAGCTGGGAGACCCAGGTGTGAGCCCCTTCTCTGCCCTAGAAGCTAGGCTGTGTGACCTTGGGTGGGTCGCAGCCCCTGAGACTAACCCAGCACACAGGGTTGTTATTGCGAAGATGGAACGGAAGAGGAGGAGATGCCCTGTACCATTCTGGGCCCCCATTAAGAAGAGAAGTCCCCCCCTCCTCCCCCGATAGACCTTCAAGACCTCTTATTGGGGATTTGTTACCTCTCCGTAGTTCTTACTACACTTTCATATACATCACTTGGGATAGAGAGGGGGGATAAACCCTCTGAAAAGGACAGTTAGTCATTATTGTGCATTTACATTTGCCGGGATGAAACAGTTTATATATGAAAACTTAAGGGGCTCCCTCTGTGGGGTCCCGCCCCAAAAAAACTTACAACTGCGGACAAGGGTCACTGTCCTTCCAGGTGTGCATTGGAGTCCCTAGTCCCCAAGAAGAAAAGCTGGGTTTTATGCCCCGCTTTTCACCGCCCGAAGGAGTCTCGAAGCGGCTGACAATCGCCTTCCCTTCCTCTCCCCACAACAGACATTCTGGGAGGTAGGTGGGGTGGAGAGAGCTCCGAGAGAACTGTCACTAGCCCAAGGTCACCCAGCACGTGGAGGAGGAGTGGGGAATCAAGCCCAGGTCTCTGGATTAGAAGATAGCGTGGGGTTGGAGGATGAGTCCATATTTTGAACTGCACCCCCACCCCCCAAAGGAAGGAAGCAGGAGCAGTTTCGGGAACTGCAATAGCCAGACTTTGCCCCACACCGGCAAATGGAGGTGGGGGTGGTGGACAGGGAGAAATTGGGGGTGAGGGTGGGGGCTGCAGATTAGAATTCCGGTGCATGAAAGGAAAGGAGGGCTCAGCCTTCCCCCAACAGCATGCCTAACTCCCGTCCTCAGTCCGAGGAGGGGATGCTGAAGATAGGAGAGACCCCCCCCACCCACACACACACCCCTCTCCATCAATCCCAGCCAATATCCCGCCCCCCCCTCCCACTCCCCCACTTCTGGCTTCATTCTTTCTGCAGCCCCCTCCCCCCCCCCGGGCGGGTTGCCTGGAAAGTTGAACATGGGAGGGGGGCAAGTGCAGGCAGGAGGAGGCAGGGGAAGACCCCCCCCTGCAATAAGCCCCCGCAAGGTAAGCACCCCCCCCCCCCGCCCCGCGCTTCCCCGCCTCTCACCTGCAGCAGCGCCGCCCGGACTCCCATCCTCGCTCCGCAGCTCCCTCCGGCCAGGCGCGGGGAAATCTCCTGCCGCCGCAGCGGAGCGAAACTGGGCGGGGGGGGGGGAGGAGGAGGAGGAGGGCCGCGGCTGCCTCCTCCTCCTCCTTCCCCTCCCCCTGGCCCGCCCCCACCTGCCTGAGCCCGCTCTGAGCCGGAGAGGGGGAGAAGGGAGCCAGCCCGTCCCTCCTGCTCCCCCCTCCCGCCCCCCATAGATCCCTCCTGCCCTGGGGGGGGGGCTGGGGGCGCGCTGCCCCCTTTCCTCTTGATGCCCTGTGCCCGACCCCCACCCCCGCCTGCAGGGAGGACTGCAGCACAACGTCTAGAGAGAGGAGGGGGGGTCGCCTAAGGATGCCAGCCTGCAGGTGGGGCCTGGGGATCCCCCGGAATGACAGCTGCTCCTCCCCGGACTGCAGAGATCAGCCCCCCCCCCTGGGGAGCACGGCTGCTTGGGAGGGAGAGCTTGGGGGCATGGTCTCCCTCTTTCTAAGAGTGTCCCAACCTAGAGCTGGGGAGTTCTGTATCAGGCTGTTTTGTCAAGGGGCGGGGCTTGGTGGCACAGAGGGCGGGGCTTGTTGATGCTGGGGCAGGGGCCCGAACTCACAGCTGCCCCAAAGAGCCACCCCCGCCCAAGTCCTCTTCTTTGTCCGATGTCCTGACACCATCCCCAAGGGCGGCAAAGGGGTCAGGTGCCTCCTCTGCTCTGGCCACAGCACCTGGTTGGGTACCATGCTCTGCTGACCCTGCACACGCACACCAAGTGGCGCCTAGGCCATGTACCCCAGCCCCCCCCCCCCCCGATATTCCTCTGGAGCTAGGAACTCGACCACCCCCTGC
Source organism: Paroedura picta (assembly GCF_049243985.1). Taxonomy (NCBI): domain Eukaryota; kingdom Metazoa; phylum Chordata; class Lepidosauria; order Squamata; family Gekkonidae; genus Paroedura; species Paroedura picta. Next base: position 25,806,017 of record NC_135384.1, read on the forward strand.
CCAGGAAGAACCGGGCAACCCTGTGTGGAAGTCCCCTGGAGCCATTACCTGTTTTCTACCTTCGAGCCCCTGTTCCCGAACACACAGTGTGACCTGGTCCATGCATGTGAATGGGGTGTCCTTCATTCGGGCTGGGATGGCCATCAGCCCCCCAATCCCTTCTGTCAGAGGGCCTACGCTTGCTGACCTCCAGGCACAGGATCAGAGAGTTGCCAGCCTCCAGGTGGGAATGCTCAGCCTGGAGAAGAGGAGGCTGAGAGAGGACAGGAGGGCTCTCTTGAAGGATCTGAAAGATCATCACCTGGAGAAGGGCAAGGAGCGGTTCCTGTTGGCAGCAGAGGAGAGAACACACAGTAAGGGCTTAAAGCTACGTGTAGAACGGTACCAGCTAGATATCAGGGTGGAAAAATTCACAAAGTAGTTCAGTCTACGGAGGTGGGGAGCTCCCTCTCACTGGCGGTCTTCAAGCAGCGGCTGGACAGATCCTTCTCCTGAATGCTTGAGGCTGACCCTGCATTGGGCAAGGGGGTGGGACTAGATGGCCTTTATGGCTCCTTCCCACTCTAGGATTCTGTGATTCTAGAATCTGTTTCTTGGAGCATGACAGAGTTCAGGGAACGGGCTTTGGAGGTAGAGATGTCAGCGTCTCCACCACCCATTTATTGTATGTCTTGAGCGATTAATGTCTTGTCGGTTAATATCCTCGTTTGTGTCAGTAATCATTTTCTATACAGGCAAGCCCATCTGGCAAGGACCGTTTAAATGCAACGCCATCCGCGATGAGCAAGTACTTATGACATGCTGCATAGAGGCCACATGTGGCTGGAGGCCACAGAAAAAGCACTGCTTCTGATTTACATGCTAATATAACTGAAACGTAAGACAGAGGGGCCAAGGGGGAGGGTGACCTTTCTCCCCCCAGCCCATCCACCCCGGGGCTCTGGTTTACCCACATATTCTTGCAGGATGGCCAGATGGTATTCCTCAGGGCTGGGGATACAAGGATGCCCTCTCGGGACATGTACCAATGCTCCGTCAGTGGGTGGAGTTAAAAGTTTGAGAAATGAAAGGCAGGCCCCAATGTTTTCCCAGAAGTCAATTTAGAATTGGCTTTTTCCTAGTGCACAATGTTTGGGTCCCTTTTCTTTGTCCCACCCAACTCCTGCCCATCTCTCGAGGATTTTTATCCATCATCATTCCACTCCTTCTCCCCCCTGCCCTGAAGAAGAGTGCTTTCCATTTTCTTTTCAAATGGCCCAAAAAGATCGATATCTGGCAGCCATGTTATAATGACGTTTTAGGCAGGTTCCTTGAATTTCCAGCGTGCATTTTTGTTTTAAAAGTTAGCCCCTAGCCCTTTCCGTTGTGGAGTTATAAAGAAAAAGGCATATGTCCTCTAGAAGAGGAACTAGAGACTTGCATCTTTTTAAAAATGAAAGCTGGGAATTCAGATAACTTGCTTAAACTATCTATAATGATATATTGATTTTTAGGGCTGTTTTTTGAAAATAGGGGGTGTTTTGATGCGGCTGATAATGACATCTATGAGTCCTTGAAAATCCTCATGATATATACAGGGCCCTGTGATATTTAAAACAGATATCTGTGATCTGGGGTCCTGCCTGCTTCCTGATACTCAGTTTGTGAAGGGAGGGGAAATAGTTCACCATCTTCTTAATGTTTTATGGGGTATTTTATGGGGGTTATTGTGTTTTTATTGCTTTATTGTGAACTGCCACAGGACAATTGAGAGCGGCGGTATACAAATCTATGAATGAATGAATGAATGAATGAATGAATGAATGAATGAATGAATGAATGAATGAATGAATGAATGAATGAATGAATGAACGAACAAACAAACAGATCCAGTCCTCCTATCTCTGCACCAGGAAACCATGCTCATAAAAAAGCTGGCATTAAACCCTCTTCTCGCTGTGAGCCTGGTGCCCAGACTTAACTGCTCTCTTTTGCCAGCTTTTTTCCAACCGCAAAACTATTAAAGGCTTTGTGAAGAGGAGATCCTGCAGGGGGTACCTGGCTGTCTTCATCTGGGAAAGAGGCAGATGTTATACTTGCTTCAGCATCTGTTCCTTTTCTGTACCTGAGTTTGCAGCAGGGGGCTTGGTGGACATCCCTGCTCAGCCAGGAATCAGTCCTGTTTTGCTACTTGACCCATCAGTAGACCCTCAACAATCAACTAAGGGGTCTTCACCCCCATGGACAACTTTCTTGCCAAATGCTAGAGGTGGGAGGCAGAGGCAGGGAAGGAGACATACAGAAAAGAGGAGGAAGAAGAAGAAAAAAAGAGCGGTTTTTTGTACCCCACTTTTTACTACCCGAAGGACTCTCAAAGAAGCTGACAATTGCCTTCCTTTCCTCTCCCCAAAACAGCCACCCTGTGAGGTAGGTGAGACTGATAGAGCTATGAGAGAACCGTGACTGGCCCAAGGTCACCCAGCTGGCTGCGGGGAATACACCCCAGTTCTCCAGATTAGGGACTGCTGCTCCCAACCACAACACCAAGCCAGAGAAGCACCCAACTATTTTTAGTGGAGGGATTGGTTGCCAGGGACGTTAAGCTAATTCTGTCGCCATACATCAGGGAAAGAACTGCAGAGCTGTTTTGGAGGTCTGGCTGAGGGTGATTTAAAGCAAAACGCAAGTCGTCGGAGGAAGCCAAGGCAAAATGAAACGCTTCCCAAGACGAGGGGAACCATCCCGTTTGTCACAGCTAACACTGGATTGCTCGGCTGGGCGTGCGGGAGGAGGAGACAGTGGCGGGATGAAGGAGGAGACACTGATCACCCCGCTGACCATGGGGCCTTTTGAACATCTGAGCAACCTCTGCAGTGGCACCGTTTTAGGCAGAGAATTCGCTGAGAAGCCCAGCCTCACAGATAATGAACACGCATTCTCTTTAGCCAATCTGACCTTCAACTATTTCCTTAAAAGAAAAATGCTACGGCTTCCAAGACAGCTTCCCAGGAGGGGCTGTGGCCTCTGTTTTTCACACAGAAGATTGTAGGTTCAATCCCTAGCATCTCCAGTTTAAAAGACCAGGCAGTAGAGCAGGGGTGACCAAACTGTGGCTCTCCAGATGTCCGCGGACTGCAATACCCATGAGCCCCTGCCAGCATGGGTTTTGTAGTCCATGGACATCCGGAGAGCCACGGTTTGGCCACCCCTGCAATAGAGGAAGGACCTCTGCTAAGACACTGGAGAACAGCTTCCAGTCTAAGTAGACAGGACTGACCTTGATAGACCACACGTCTGATTCACGATAAGGAAGCTTCATGTGTGGTGACATTCCACCAGCCAAACTCTTTCCAACCTGCACCTTAAGCAAATTGGGGGGTGGGGGGGGGACATGTGTGGCTTAATAAATCTTGCAGTTAACAGCAGAATTTCTATGTTTCTACTAGAGGTTAACATTAAACACCGAGAGAAGTTCTGCTCTTTGGAGTCTTTAATATCATCCAACCAAGACTAGGCTGCCAGGTGATGTCTAGTTTCGTTGTGGGACTTCTTCAGCTTTGTCATAATAATTGCACGAGACCCAAAGATTCAAACAGAGCTCAGGTCTCCTGGGAAGTGAACAGAGGTCCTTTCCGTATGCACCTTGAGCAGCTATGCAATGCCTTTCAAGAATATCCTTTCTTTAAAAAAATAAAATTATTTACATCCCACTTTTCTCCTGTTTGGGACACAAAATGGCTCAGTGAAGTCTTCTAATTTAGAGTCGTTTCTCAAGATTCAGCAATTATCAAAGACATCGCAATGTCAATTTGGAGATACTTGGGCAGGTATATATCCTCCTGGGGTCTGAGTAAGCATCTGGCGTGGTGAGAGGATCTTCTAGCCTCCGTTTAATGGCTTCACCTCGCAATTTCTCTGTCATGTTTTTTTTTCTTTTGTAAGTGAGCAGCCACTTTCTCCGATGTAGAAAGGGTTACGTTCAGTAGGCAGAGGTATCTGTACACAAAGCTACATAGAGCAGAAGGGGTACATAACTAAGGTGTGGCAACCAGGGCTTGCACCTTGGCACCCCTTTGGGGGAGAGGGGTGCCAGAGGACCACCAGGCCATCTCTGCTCTGATCTCCACCGCTGCCCACCTTCAGGCCCTCAACCTTCTCAACAATGCCTGTGAGCTGCAGCTGCCTGTCCCAGGAGTGGTGGGACCAGAGGCAGCTGGGTTCATTCCTGATCCATGGCCACCCTCGGGAAGCCAGTGTTCCAAACTGCCTGGAGCAGGGCTGGCTGGCAAATACAGGGCCCGCCCTGAGGGGAAGGGAGAATCAGGGGACAGTCTCCTCACATCACGACAGCCAGGGCTTCCTTCCTCACCAAATGGCAGGCTCGGCCACTGAGAGAAAGGAGTGGCAAATTTCCCCAAGGAATCAGAGGTGAGGCACATCCCCAACCCCTGACCCTTGCCATAAAGCCTCTCCCCCTTATGACCAAGCCCTGCCCAACAGCCCTGGGCACCACAAGAGCTAAGTACGCCACTGGGTACAATGGGTGAATTATTGCAAAGAGAAATGAGGAGGGCCAGTTTTCCAGGGCATGGGTCTCTTGCATTACATTGCAGAGCACAGTTCCAAAGTGTGAATAATCCACTCGGAGTGAATGTGGACCACTTCCAGCTAGTGTGGCCAGCCTCCAGGGGGGCGGGTCTAGAGCTCTCCCAGACTGACCACTGATCTCCAGATGACAGGGAACAGCTCCCTGGAGAAAACAGCTGCTTTGGAGGGGAGGGTCTTCTCCGTTATCCCCTGCTGAGGTCCCTCTCCAGGTCCCACTCCAAAAATCTCTAGGACCAGCATTGGCAACCTTATTTCCAACCTTCAAGGAATTGGCAAAGTTGAGTTAACCAAAAAATAAAATACAATAAAGATTTTTATATCCTGCTTTTCACTACCCAAAGGAGTCTCAACGCAGTTTACAATCATCATCCCTTCCTCTCCCTACAACAGGCACCCTGTGAGGGAGGTGGGGCTGAGAGAGCCCTGAGAGAAATGCTTTGTGAGAACAATGCTTTGTGATTATTGGGAGTGGTCAGAGATTCTCACACTGCCTCCACTTTGACTATGCTACCTCTCTCCCTTGTTGATGGTCCCGACTCCTCCCTCCGCTGTCTGCCAGTGAATTCCTGTGGGAGAATCTGCCCTAAGCCACATCATTGGGACAGACAATAAAACAGCATATTATGCTCCAGCATGGTCAGGTCAAAGCTTTCGTCTACCGAGAACGTCTCTGAATATTTATGAAGTTGATTCAGTGGCTGGAGTTCAATGGGTCAGTCTTGGCAGATGCCACATTGGCTGATTGAAATGCAGGGCAGGGAAGGGTGTGTCGCAGCACCAGCTGGGCTTCTAGGTCAGCTCAAAGGCCCTGAGTTTAACTACTGCCTCTGACTTCCAAGGAAACGGGACGTTCCAGGTGCCCAGGCAGCGGAAGAGGGCAAAGCGTTCCTCCCTTCGATCCCACAGCTGCATCATCAGCATGAACCAATAGGAACATGTTAAGTTCCCAGGAAGAAGTAAGGAAGTCTTCCTCGCACTGACAAGACTCAGAACAGCTAAAGCCTGGCCTTTATGAAGTCTCAGAAGGCTGTTGACATTTCAGAAAGCTGTCACCTGTGCGTCAAGCCTGCGCATCTTAAGGCTGGTTTTAAAAGTTGGTGACTGCATTCCGGGGTGATTCTTAATAAAGGTAAAGGTAAAGGTATCCCCGGTGCAAGCACCGAGTCATGTCTGACCCGTGGGGTGACGCCCTCTAGCGTTTTCATGGCAGACTCAATACGGGGTGGTTTGCCAGTGCCTTCCCCAGTCATTACCGGTTACCCCCCAGCAAGCTGGGTACTCATTTTACCGACCTCGGAAGGATGGAAGGCTGAGTCAACCTTGAGCTGGCTGCTGGGATCGAACTCCCAACTTCATGGGCAGAGCTTTCAGACTGCAGGTCTGAGAACCAATGCAGAGGCCTTACCACTCTGTGTCACAAGAGGCACTTCTTCTTAATACAGCCCCCTAAATGCGCTCAGCACATTAGCAGATGCCGTTCTGAATATGAGTCAAACAGATTTTCCTTCTGCAGGGGTGGCAGGAGGAGGTGGAGGGAACCACTCTGGTTGTAGCCAGATGACAGCGCCCCGTCAGCCGTAATGGGGAGGTGGGTGCTGATCAATCTGCCTTTGTGAATTTGGATTGAGGCCTCAGGGGAGGCAGCGCTGACCAGAAGCTGGTTGGCGACAGAGGGCTGAAGTTGGGGAGCAAGAGAGAGAAATGCGGGGTGGCGCGGGGGGGGGGGGGAGAAGATTGTGAACCAGGAGGGAATGATCTGGAAGCTGGGAGGGAGCAGTATTGATTGATTGATTTGTTATTTACATTTATAGACGGCCCCTATTGAGCCAGTGGTCTCGGGGCGGTTTACATACATTGGTGCAAATATATCTATTAATAAGGTCCAGTTAAAATATCTGGGTATGATTGAACACATACCTTTTATTCATTTAAAACATTATCGGTATACTTTTCCCTAAACTGAAACCCACAGACCCAAAAGTCAAATGCTCCAAAATAAATGTTATAAGGAGCGGAATTCCTTTGTCCCCAAATTCACTTTTTTAGGTGCCTCTTATGCCCCTTATTCTCTTTTAAAAGAGGGGCTTCTATTTGAAGAGAAGGCAACATCCCTGCTTGTAAAAGAAGAAGAGTTGGTTTTTATATCCTGCTTTTCACTACCCTGAAGAATCTCAAAGCAGCTTACAAGCGCCTTCCTTACCCCACAACAGATTCCCTGTGAGGTAGAGGTGGGGCTGAGAGAACTCTAACAGAAATGCTCTTTGAGAACAGCTTTAACAGGACTGGGACTAGCCCAAGGTCACCCAGTTGGCTGCATGTGGAGGAGCGGGGAATCAAACCTAGCTCACCAGATTAGAAGCTGCCACTCCTAACCATGACACCGAACTGTCTCTTATGTCTTAGATAACATACGACAGGATGGCGTTCTAGCCTGAAGAATGGAAGAGTTGGGAATCCACTGGCTGTCTCTGAATATGTACAGAGTGAGATCCTGACATTTCCCAGACCCTCCCTATGATCAAAAATGCATGTCCCTTTGATCAAAAAATCAGCCGATTGGAAACTTCCTTCAAATTCCTAAAAAGAGGAAAAGAAAATAATTGTTGGATTTCAGGAGGAAACCGGGTAAAGAAGAACTAAGAGAAGCCGTGTGGCCCCTGTAGACTAGATTAGCCCCCCCACACACACACACACAGAGACACACAAACACACATGAGGAATAGAGCCAAAGAAAGACCAGATGGAGAGATCTTGAGGGAGGAAGCTCAATCACGGCTCCACAAATCTCTGCAAAACAGCCGCTAAAGGTTACCAGCCAGCCCTCTGTAATTAGAACAGTCCCTGTGCAGGGTTGCCAACCTCCAGCTGAGGCCTGGGAATCTGGAATTAGAGCTGCTCTCCAGATTGCAGAGTATATCCATCCATCCATCCATGGACTCCGTGACTTGGTCCTGTGCCTCTTACTGATGCCAGAGAGTTTCCAAGGTGAAGAGCTGTACAGTAAGAGATCATATTATGAGATTGTGAGAATGATGGATGCCACATCTCGGAACATTAACGGCACTCTACTAGAATACAAATTAACACAGCTTTATGTGTGTTTTGCAGCTACAGCACACCATAGAATCATAGAGCTGGAAGGGGTCCTACAGGCCATCTGGTCCCACCCCCTGCTCAATGCAGGGTCAGCCTCAAGCATCCAGGAGAAGGATCTGTCCAGCCTCTGCTTGAAGACCGCCAGTGAAGGGAAGCTCCACACCTCCTTAGGCAGTCAATTCCACTGCTGCATTTCTCTGTGAATCCCTGCCCAGTATCTAGCCTGTACTGTTCTATCTATCCATCCATCCATCCATCCATCCATCCATCCATCCACTTTTATATTTATGTACCACCACTCTCAAATATCTCACGATGGTTTACAGAATTCATAAGAACAATGTTGTAGGTAGAGGAAAGTCAAGGCGACTGTAAGCCACTTTGAGGCTCCTTTGGGTAGAGAAAAGCAGCATCTAAGAACCAACTCTTCTTCTACTTCAGTAATCTCAGGGCTCTCTCAGCCTCACCTCCCTCACAGGGTGTCTGTTGTGGGGAGAGGAAAGGGAAGGCGACTGTAAGCTGCTTTGAGATTCCTTCGGGTAGAGAAAAGCGGCATCTAAGAACCAACTCTTCTTCTTGAGCCTCCTTGTTAGAGGTCAGCATGGTATAGTGATTAGAGAAGGAGCTTCGAGACCCAAGTTCAAACCCCCACTCTGCCATGGAAGCTTGCTGGGAACATTGGGCCAGTCACACACGCTCAGCCTAACCTCTCCACAGAGTTGTTGTGAGGATAAAGAGGACAAGAGGAGGATACTCCTGTAAGCCATGATGGGTCCCCAATGGGGGAGCAAAAAGGGGCGTGGCATCACACTGATCATTCTCTTGCACATCTGTCCTGCTCAGACCTTCGTGCAAGGTGAGAAAAGCAGGTCTAGAGGGGTGGAAGGTCCTCTGCAGACCCTGTTCCCATCCCAGGAAATGAGCTTTCCCCATCTTCTCAAAACAGCCCTGAGTGCTTATTACTTTAAAATTTTGTGCTTATCATTTAACGAAGTGATGAGAAATTCAGGCTAATCTTTCCTAAGGGAGTTCCTAGGACAGGCAATGGAGAAAAGAGGGGGTATTTTTAAACACACACATAGAGAGACAGCATTAGCCAGCTGCAGGGAATATCTTTACTGTATTTGGACACCGACTCAAGTAAATACTCTCTGTCCCTGGGCAGAAAACGCACTCTCTGTATGCCCAGAGATGCTAATGTGGCGACCCTGTTGTAGGGCCATGTCTGTACAAGATGGAAGCCGGCCAGCTAACCGCTGATCTGCTATCTGGTAGAACAGAAACAGCTCCAGGAAAGCTGCCTTATTCACTGTTGGTGGAAGGCCAAAATATTTATTTATAGCCCTTCTCCCGTCTCTTAATTCTGCAAGAGATCCACACCTCACCTGAAGATGAATGTGTTCCCTAAACTCATCAGACTTCTTTGAAACGTCTCCTTAGGAGGAGAGAATTTTAAAAGATCCTGCGCCCCAGAATTTGATTTCAGGCTTCTCCTTAGGCCATATTTATGATCTTTTGATGCCTCCTCTATCCTGTTTGAGGAGCTAGGACAAAGCATTTCTTTTTTTCCCCCGGGCTTTTAACATGGGGTGATGCTGCAGGAACTTTCCCCCTCCCAATTTGTCTATTGGTATCTAATCTGCATCTATTCTGACTTGTCATGGGATTATCCAGGACTGCCAACCTCCAAGCAACATCGATAGATCAGTTTCCTTAGAGAAAACGAGAGCGTTGGAAGATATTATTTATTACTGATTGATTGGTTTTTATACCACCATCATGGCAGTCAGCATGATATCCTGCTGAAGCTCCACTTCCCAATGTCTTTAGGGGTTTTCGAACCCAAAGCTGGCAACCCTATTTTGTTCTATGGGATTTGAGGGCTTGCTTTGCTGGCTTGCTTTGAACGTTTGCTAATTTTTCCCCATTGCATGCTCTTATGAAATTTCTTACTGTATTTTGTAAGCTGCATCAAGCAGATCACTGAAGAGGTGGCAGATAAATGTTTTCGATAAAACCAGGAAAATCTTGTCCCACAATCTCACCAGTGCCCCACTAACAGCAATTTTACTAGCAGCGTTCTGATGTATACCCCACTTTTTCTTCAAGCAGGTAAGGTTGAATTTTGTGGTTCCCAGCAACTCAACTAACTGTAATACCTGGCCAGGTACCAGTATCAGATTGCCGCATCTTTCTCTATTCTTCTGAATAAACAAAGCCAAGGGAGATTACAAGATGCAAGGTCATTCCAACCCAAGACCCAACAGTCTAGAAATCAGCCAAGCACAGCAGTTCAGTCCAAGAGGTCACATTTTCAGACAAGGAGGTGTCAGCATATAGCTATGTTGCATCCATACCTTACAGCGTCCCTCAAGATGTTTTATGCCAGCTGTTCAGTCTTAATCCTGCAATGACTCAGCATCACTATCAGTCGGCAGCTGACGTCTAGCCATGAGGTGAGCGCTTTTCCTTTTAGTCTGTAGCTCAGCTCTAAGCCTGCATCTTCTCCTCCCTAATGGGACAGGTGAGCCTTGAGAGCTATAAAAGGCAACTGGTTTTAATCCTGGCTCTCACCTCAGCCTATCAATCACACAATATGAATTCCTGCTCAACAAAATCTTATGGTCAAACTAGAGGCAAAGCCCATTGTACCAACCATCATCTCCAATCACCATCTGGAGCAGGGGTAGTCAATCTGCGGCCCTACAGATGTCCATGGACTACAATTCCCAGGAGCCCCTGCCAGCGAATGCTGGCAGGGGCTCCTGGGAATTGTAGTCCATGGACATCTGGAGGGCCGCAGGTTGACTACCCCTGATCTGGAGTTTAGCAACCTGAACTTCCTGCACAATCCCCACCAAAATGCTTAGGAACTCTCTCTCACACACACACACACAAAAAACCACTCCTCATTTCAGCAGGGCTCTCATAGTGCATTTTTACCAGTGAATTTTCGCCAAAATATTTTCTAAGTCAGGTTCAAAATCCAGCGTGTTTCCCTTTTAAATTTCCGGTTTATTCTCCGGCCATGAATTCAACTGAGATTTTGAGAGCTGGATTCCTCCCTCCCTATTTCTGTTCCCCAAAAAGTGGAGAACAAAATATTCATTGCTGTAAAAAACGGGAGCTCGTTGCGGATGTGGTTTCTCCTCTGCTCCTTGCTCGCATCAATTTGAATAGAGGAGAAAAAAGAATAAAACAAACACACCGCCTCTGGAAAGTCATGGTTGCTATGAAGGCAGAGAACACCCATCTCTCCAGGCCCTGCAAGACAGCCACATCCTGAGCATCTTTTCATTGGGGTGGCTGGCATCCTGACAAAATGCCAACCTCATAATTAAGTCGTGGGAGATGCTGAGAGATTCAGCGACGAGGAGAAGCTGGAGAAGTCAAAGAAGGAGGTGGACAAGATGCCAGAAGGATGGTGAATCCCATAGTCTTCTTGAGACAGGCCGTCCCCTACCCCAGTATAGGACTGCATTTTGGTGTGAAGTGTCAGGGCAGGAGGGGAAGGAATTGACTAAATAAAGTCAATATGTAAATAAAATAAAAACATTGCATTTGCTTCCCCCCTCCGCCCCCAATCCTAGCCTATATATTACTCCTGCTTGAGAGAAACTACTGTTTGAAATAATGGGTGTCACATAGTTTGTCATATTTATTTATTAATTTTATATTTCTATACTGCCCTCCCCTGTGGCTCAGGGCGGTTTACATGGAACATGGGGGGCAAGGAACAATACAGTCTAACTCAGTAACCATGTCAAATGAGTAACAGCGGTAACAATGTTTAGAATCCTAGAGTGGGAAAGGGTCATGTAGGGCAGGGGTAGTCAACCTGTGGTCCTCCAGATGTCCATGGACTACAATTCCCATGAGCCCCTGCCAGCAAACGCTGGCAGGGGCTCATGGGAATTGTAGTCCATGGACACCTGGAGGACCACAGGTTGACTACCCTGATGCAGGGCATCAAGCCCAACCCCTGCTCAATGCAGGATCAACCTCAAGCGTCCTTGATAAGTATCTGCCCAGCCGCTGCTTAAAAAGCCACCAATGAGGGGGAGCTCCCCACCTCCTTAGGCAGCCAATTGCACTGCTGAACTATTCTGACTGTGAATTTTTTCTTCTCCCTGCTATCTAGCTGGTTCCATTTTTCATGTAATTTAAATCCATTCCTGCAGGTCCTCTCCTCTGCTGCCAACAGGAACCGCTCCCTGCCCTCCTCCAAGTGTCAGCCTTTCAAAGACGTAAAGACTTAGCAATTTCTTCTTAATCTGTTGAAATGTTTCCCCCTATTCTTAGTTATCTTCAGGCTTATTCTTTCCCCCCTTTGTTTATAAGTGCATTTGAACTTCTTGGTCATTCCAATGGTGTGTGAACAATTTTTTTTTTTTAATTCTATTTGGCGCCTGCATTTTTTTTTAAATTACAAACTGGCTGGACAATTGCAAGAAACGAACTTGAGCTTCAACCAGCGTTTCTGTAAATATTCTGTATTTGGGCAAGCTGCCCTATCTCTTTTGAACCCCTTTGACCTTACAGCGGCATACGCACAGCCCATTGTACAGTGTGACTTGACATTAACAGAGCAATACTCCTCCCCAAGCCCCTTTCCCACCTATGCAAAGAATTCATCATACCGCTTTCTTGATAAAAGCCAGTTTCTCCCCCTCCCTCCTTATTTCCTCTCTCAAGTAGCTGACACCCAGGATATCGCTTGGATGGATCTGTCGGGTACTATTAAAATGCTAAGTACTTTCCCACCACAAGAAAGGACCTTTTATCTGGAAAAGCCTTTAGATGAAGTGTGAAAAAAAAAAACGCTAGAAGGGAACTGCTCTCTGGTCTCCGTGATCCTTAAAATAGATTGACTGCTGGGAATTCGAACTCGGGAAGCGGGAGAGGGTGAAGAGGGGGGAGATATCCGACCGGGAGATGGCACTCATGGACCCTAAAGGGCAAATTGTGGCCTTGGAGGGTCCTGTAGACCAGGGATAGTCAAACTGTGGTCCTCCAGATGTCCATGGACTACAATTCCCATGAGCTGGCAGGGGCTCATGGGAATTGTAGTCCATGAACATCTGGAGGACCACAGGTTGACTACCCCTGCCATAGACAATTCCCAGCCATCTTCCTCCAGAGGTTTTGGTTTCTGCCGTTTCTCCTCATGAGGGAGGTCCCTGTTACTAAAGTTCACCATTTTAGAGAGAGGAGGGAAACTACTGCTTCCTTCCCTTTCTAGGAATAATGATATATAATTCCTATTCCACCCCTTCCTATGTGGGCTCGTGGCAGTTGACAACCATGAAGCATTCAATAAAATCAGACACAATAATAAAAGTACAGTAAAATACAATTTTAAACTTATCTGCAGGACCACTTAATTGCTTATGCCCCCCCCCCGCAGGGCTGTTCACTCTGCAGGTACTAATTTGCTGGTTGTCCCAGGCCCCCTGAGACATCTGCCTGGCCTCAACCAGGTCGAATGAGCTCCCAGAAGAGCTGAGGGCCCTGTCTGAGTTGTCAGATTTCTGCAGGGCCTGCAAGATGGCGCTCTTCCGCCAGGCATATGGTTGAGGCCAGGGCGGGGTCTTGGTGTTACCATCGGGGGATCCCTCAATATGTTGAAGATTAAGATTTCACAGAAAGCAAACAACTGTTGCCTCCGCTCATTTTCAAATATTATTATCCATTAGGATCTTAATCCTAATTGTCCTCCAAGCAAAATGTCTTTCCTCCCCCCCACCCATAGGATCTCTTAAAACAACACAAGTGTTACCACTAAAAGGCCGAACCACATGATGCTACTTACTGTCATTGTTCTGTTCTCTGGATGGAATTAATTTGCGTCCCCGGCCCGTTCCGCTGCTGGGTTTGGAACAAAGAAGTTGTCCCCCCAGAGCACGGCTTAGCCAAGCTTAATTTAACCCATTAGACAAAGTGCTACGGCCTTGTGGCGAGAACCGGGTCAGGACAGGGCATGTTGGACTTCAGGGGAGGCAAACGGGGTCAGAGCCCCCTGAAAATAATCCGTCATCTCCCCACCCACCGGAGATCCATAGGTGAGGGCGCTGCAGTGGATGGGGCAGAGCCGCGAGCTGCAGTGAAGGATACAGGCTTTCATTCCCTGGCAGAAGCGTAAGGCAGCCTCTTCCCCACCAGGGGATGCCTCCGTAATTAGCACTGCATCGTAAGCACTTTTAATTAAACAATCGAGCTCTCCAAGCCATCTGCTTGTGCAGAGGAATTCGCTCGTGAGTCAAGTTGCTAGTAACAGGAGAGGAATTGGCTTTCCTTTTTTGTTTTTAAAACTGACTCTTAGACAGCAGAATTGAGCCTCCTCGGCCTCTCTGTGCTTAACCGGAGCCGGGTTCATCCTGAGGATATAGATTTTTAGCAGCGCTATTATTATTATAATCATCATCATCAGATTTATTCCTGGCCTCTCCCTGGGGGCCCAAGGCCAGTTACAGACCTCACAACGCAGCCTGGGCTTGCTGCTAAAACAAAGGAACTGGGACCAAAGATACACATCTAAGCATGTCCAGATAGGATTGCCAGCTTTGCCCCCCCCCCCCGGGCCCTGGTCGGGGTGGGGGTAGGGTTGTTAGGTCCAGACTGGGACAGGGGCATACCTTGCCTATTTGGCCTCTGGGGCAATGGGTGGGTGGGGCATGTTGATGTAGGAGTGCAGGCGGGGGTGGGGTGGCCAGGTGGATTGCCCTCCATACACCCTCCACCAGCCCACTCACTGCTGATTACCTCCTTGGGCAGCCAATTCCACTGTTGAACTACTTTGACTCTCCACGGCACTGAGAAAGCTGTTCTGACCGAGCAGTGATATCAGGGCTCTCTCAACCTCACCCACCTCACAGGGTGTCTGTTGTGGGGAGAGGAAAGGGAAGGCGACTGTAAGCCACTTTGAGCCTCCTTTGGGTAGAGAAAAGTGGCATATAAGAACCAACTCTTCCTCTTCTTCTTCCTCTTCCTCTTCCTTAAAACAGGCTAAATTGGGAAGAACGGCAAGGCCACCATGGGAAGTCCAACCATGCTTCAGATATCGGTGGAATTTGCCTGAAATTTGATGTCTTGTCTTCCACCATTGGCAAGAGGGGGGGGGGAGATACATTGGCTCCTTTGCATTGTTGCTCTCCTCCTAGCCTTTGCCTTCTGCCCACTGCCTCCTCCTTTTCCTCTGCCACCGTTGGAACTGATCTCTCCATCCATGGAAGCTGCCCTTGTCTAGCGCTATGAGATGGCATCGCTGCCGCGCAAACATAATCCAGCCTGACCTTTTGCTTTCTGTATTTTTATCAAAACGCGTCTTCATTAACATATAAGATGGGGATTGCTATGGTAACCCCTTCCAGGCAGTGCACACAACTTCGTGTGTGCCACAGAAGAATGGAAGAAGTGTCTTGCTGGCCTCAACCAACAGTCCATCTAGCCCAGCATCCTGTCTCCAGAGGAGGTCACCCAAATTCTGAACAAGGCAAGGTGTGGGGCTAATCGGCTTCTCCTGCTGTTGGCTCCCACATAACTCAGATTTAGAGCAGGGCCCTGTTTACAACATGGTGTTGGCCCCTCTATCTCTACTTGCAAAGCTGCCTTACACTGAGTTGGTCCACCCAAGTCAGGATTGTCTACTCAGGCTGGAAGCAACTCTCCAGGGTCTCAGGCAGAAATTGTTCACCTCACCAACTGCCTGGTCCTTTTAACTGGAGATGCTGGGAATTGAACCTGGGACCTTCTGCATGCTGGGCAGATGCTCTGCTACTGAGCCACAGCCACTGCCCTTTTCTTCTTAGGGGCTGTGGCTTGGTGTCAGCGCATCTGCTTGGCATGCAGAAGGTCCCAGGTTCAATTCCCAGCATCTCCAGTTAAAAGGACCAAGCAGCTGGTGAGGTGAGCAATCATGATGCTGTGTGTATCCAAGATGCACATCAGGAGAACCCATCTTTAAAAGGTTAATCTGCTGCAAACCTCTCCTTAATCTGTCCTGCACTTTTTTCAGGACCTAGGACAGCAGTCTGAGAAAACCCAATACAGGAAGCAGCAGGAGTGGCCATCAGGAAGTGCACCGTAGTAAGGAAGAATCCAAGAGTCAGGTTTAGGGATGATCTTCTCCACTTTGGTTTCCGCTCTCATTAGGTGTGGAAAGAATGGGAGGCATAGAACCCTTGTTTTCTACTCACATGTACTAGTAGAAGGTTCTTCTCAGAAGCAGCAGAAGAAATGGTGATTCCAGAGAATGCTCATGACCGGGTAGACGGGGCTCCACAACCCCCCTCAGGGTTCTGGTCCATATGTTGGAGCACCATTTTGCATGTGTTAAGTGCTGTCAAATGGCTTCCGGCTTATGGTGACCCTATGAATTAATGTCCTCCAAAATGTCCTGTTGTCAACAACCTTGCACAAGCCTTACAAGCTTTGACAACCATCTTCAAGTATTTAAAAGTCTGCCATATAGAGGATAGAGCAGAGTTGTTCTCTCTTGCCCTGGAGGGACGGACCAGAACCAATGGGATGAAATTAATGCAAAAGAAATTCCGTCTAAACACCAGGAAGAAGTTCCTGACAGCCAGAGCGGTTTCTCAGTGGAACAGGTTTCCTCGGGAGGTGGTGGGTTCTCCATCTTTGGACATTTTTAAACAGAGGCGGGAGAGGCTGATTCTGTGAAGGCTTAAGGGGCTAGCAGGTTACAGTGGATGAGTGACAGGGCTGTGAGTGTCCTGCAGGGGGTTGGACTAGATGACCCATGAGGTCCTTCCAACTCTATGATTCTATGAAACTGAGGTCCATGAACACCTTTATAGAGTCAATACATCTCATGGTGATTCTTCCTCTTTTCCTGCTGCCTTCAACTTTTCCTAGCATAATTGTCTTTCCTAGTAGTTCTTTTCTTCTCTGAATGTGAACATAGTACAAGAGTTTCAGTTTGGCCGTTTGAGCTTCTAGGGAGAATTCCAACTTGATTTGATCGAGAACCCATGTATTTGTCTTTTTGGTACTCCACAGCATCTGTAAAACTCACCCAAACTACGTTTCAAATGAGTCGGATTTCTAAGGAACAGAAAATACCATATTAGTGAGACAGTCGGAATGTGCAACAAGAAAAAATTTGGTACTATTTAAATTTAGATGCAATTGATTCGGATATATCCAAATGTCCAAAGAGTAGTAGGTGAGAGCAGTGGCCTCTAATCCTCCTCATGCAGCCAGCTGGGTGACCTTGAGCTAGTCACAGTCCTGTTAGAGTTGTTCTCATACAGCAGTTCTGTCAGAGATCTCTCAGCCCCACCTACTTCACAGGGTGTCTGTTTGTGGGAGAGGAAGAGGTGATTTTATTTCTCAACCTGGAATTGGCAACCAAGGCTCTAAACTTGATGTGATGAAGTGTAGCCACCCAATATCTTTTTAATTCAGATGTTCTAATGAGAAGCCACAGAACACAATACAGGATCTGGAGCTAAATTCTGCTGATGTTTGACTCAGACAGTGTCCTGGTTATCTTGCTGATTCCATGAATCTATTTATAACTTATTTTGCATTTGATGCAAATCTTATTTGCGTGTCATTGGGATGACAATTGCAGAGTGTTCTGGCATTTAACTGCATTCACCTTTGAATCACCGCATATACGATTTCTAAAATGGAATCTTTCAAGCAAGCTTTGTTTTAAAATAGCTCCTGGTTGCTGGTGTGCACTTCAGCCCTGTTCGGATCTACACCATCTGTGTACAACGTACCCTTCATTTTCTTTTTTACAGAACAATTGAGTAATTCTCATGATACACACAATGCATGTGTAGCTGATGCAATTGAAATGCATATCTATCTGTCTGTCTATTTGTCTATCCATCCCCCCCATTGCGCTAGGCATCTCGGGGTGGCGTACACAAATATCATTAAACCAATGCATCAATTCCAATAAAACATTAAATATATTAAAATACATTTTAAAAAACGATAGAAGCATCACACTGCAGCATTAATTGATATCCTGATAGGGGAGGATGTATGATAGTACTCCAATTCAGATGCTAAATTAATGCTGGTACCTGGTTACATTTATAAAGTGAACGTAACACTGGTTCTTTCTTACAAACAGGTGCCTATACCCGCAAGCAGCATGTACCTGTGTTCATTGAAAGGTGGACAGAGGGCTTATGTCAAATCGGAGAAGCAAAAAGAGTGTTGAATGTGAAGTTCAACTTATTCTTTATTTTCTTTGCTTGCTCCGTTTCAAGGCCACTGAAACTGAAGGCATTTCAAGGCATTTCAACTTGCTATGTATCTGCACTGACCACTACCAACAGGGGTGCCTCACGTACGGATGGATAGAGGGATAGAGGGATAAAGGGATAGATGGATAGATAGTTCTCCAATCCAAATGCTAAATGAAGGGCAGCACTTTATTTTATGCTGCCTGAATTAATATAGAACATCGAGTATCACAGCACATAGATCAAGCCCATCCCCCCCCCCGGTCCTTTTTTTAGGCTACTGGCTCGTGATTATTCATTTATTTATTTTGTTCACCAGAAGAGAATGATTAAATTTTTAATCAGCCTGTTATTAACTTCCAGCACGGAGCCCTCCTTGAAAATTCCACCCATGATCTCTCCGCACAATTTAAAATATCCGGCAGGCAGAAACAGAGATTCTCGGTGTCTTTTCTTAGGCTTGAAAAAAAAATCTGTCGTTCTGTTTGATGCCCAAGCAAAGAATCTGGAGGTCTGTGCGTGTGCGGGGCGGGGGGGGGGGTAGATGGGGAAATAAAGCAATACATTGGAAATCAGTTTTCCTAATAGAGAGGGAGCTTTCTGAAGCATGAAGTGAGGTCTGGAAAGGTTGCTACTCAGAGGGCTTGTTCTGTCAGTTGAGTGGCTAAGAAGGAAAAAAATCTCTTATAGGCTTAAATAAGATAGATTCCGGTGGGCTGCCATGTTGGCAAACAAAATAAATAAGAAATTTTACTCGTGAAATCGAATTGCTTCTGCTTCAATGCAAAGAAAACATGTCAGCATCTCGGGAATGAGTCCTCCTTACATCTCAGTTCTCATTTTCCAGCAAATATTGCTTTTATCGAACTTCGTCTGGACAACCAGACATCTTTTCTTTGGGAGAACTGACATTTTTTATCTATAAGATTAAAATTCGGCAAAAACAATATTTCCTAGAAATCGTCTGGAAACTAAACGTCAGGAAGATTCATTCCCTAGATTAGCGATCCCCAACCTGTGGGCCGTGGACCACATGTGGTCCGTCGACTAATTGGAGGTGGGCCGCAAAGGACGCCTTATCCTCCCCCCCCCGGCCCTTTACAACACACTTCAGGTGTCCTTGTCTCTCATCACTCCCAGGTGGGACTATCTCATTGCAGAGAAACAAGCTCAGGGTTCCCATTGATTTGTCATTGTCATGAGTTAAAATTTCCATGAAAATAAAATGTTCCTTATGTTCATTGTTGTGGCGTGTCTGTATCTTATTTTGAAGGGATGTTTAAACATTACCATAGCGACCAGAGAGCGTTAGGGCAGTGGTTGAGAGTAGAGGAGTAAACTACCCCCCCCCCAGGAGTAAACTACCCCCCCCCCACCGGGCCTCAGTAAAATTGTCAAGCATTGAGTGGTCCCTGGTGATAAAAAGGTTGGGGACCACTGCCCTAGATGACCACATGTCTTCTGTGCGTCAAAGCAGAAGTGATCTGATTACACTAGTAAAATTTCTTATTTCTAATTTTTGCCCCATACAGGCTCTCAGGTTAGCCTGCCTGGGAAAAACATGGGTGGGAAGAGGATTTGTGGAGGGGGAAGCCAGTAGTAGAATTACAAACCTTGAGATAGGATCTGGAATTCCCTGAAAAACAAACCTCCGGATGACAACTATCAGTCCTTCTCACACAAATGGCCGTTTAAACAAGCGGGCCCTATGGGGCATGGTCCTGCAATCTCCAGGAATCCCCTGGGCTGCAGTTGGCAAGCATAGCACGTAGGGAATCACTTCCTATTGATCCTTCATGTGCATGTGCTTGAACATTTTTTAAATGTTTTAAATGTATTTTTATTTATTTCCCGTCTATCCCCCCTCCCTCCCTTTCTCATTAAGACCCAAAGCAGATTACAGGGTCAAGTGGTGCAACCAGGCAGCTCAGGACGACCGATGTATAATGCAGTGAGACTAGGGAATTACAGAATTCAAGCACAATGCACGTAAGAAACTATCTCCTGCCAATGTATGCTGTAAGAATTACGGGTGGGTTACAAAACATAAGGGTCTGCAGTAAAGTGTGGCCCATATCTACAATCCTCATAATAGGGGACTATTCCTTTACAAATGTGCTCTCCCGTGCTGCTTATTCTACTGTGTGAAACTCAATTTTATTTGTTATCTCCCTTCCAGCTCTTCTTCTTGCTGTTATATCCTGTTTTAGGCTAAGTTACCCGGCTGGTTTCACTAGCTGCGGATGCTTTACGGCTGATGTTTTGAATGACTTAAGTTCTTGTGTGGTTTTTTTTTTAATTTAATTAGATTTTTTTTTTGGTTTTATGTTATTTATGTTATTAGCTAGATAAAAGTAGGCCAAAAAGCCATTGGGGCAATAATCCCTACAGGATAAAACAGATAAAATAAAATAGAGCAATTATCCGTATGGGATTATCCCTACCGGAGATAAACCTAACAGACAGGACAAATATACTTCTAGGTCTATCCCCTGATAAAGCTAAGATGATGTTGGCAGATTCACATGCAGAGCAAAGCATCAGGATGCTTAAAGAATAAAATAGTGTTTATTCGGAAGAGAAACCACTAGGAATAGAAAGAAGAGAGGTGATACCTAATCTGCACTCATACTTCAACTGTTGTTCTGGAGGCAAGCAGGCATGAAGTGTGCTCAGACAAGCAGGAAGCCCCTTGTTGCGCCACACTGAAGATAATAATTTGAAATTCATCAGGATGTTCCTATTCTAGCTATGCTAAACACGTCTCCTCCAATGCTTCCTACAGAATATTCTTTTTCATCCTGATCAGTTATGCACACTGCAAATTTTGCATATTCCAACACCCATTCTCAAGGTCTCCTGTACATAGCTCTTGAAGTTCATCTTCTTTTGTAAAGTCTTCTGAGATTCTTCTCGGAAAACCTACCTGCACCCTGCTGCTTTCTCGCATAGGGGCAGGTTTGTGGATGTCCATGTTTCTGAATCAGAACTTCATATTCCTCTTCTGCAGCCTTCTTCCATTTTTCTGCTTGCCTACTGGGCATCTTCTCTATGTCTTCCCATGTGGAAGGTTCTGCCACAGCCTCAGATTTTGACCTTTTTCACTCCGGCAGTTTTCACTGCATTCACAGAGTATTTCCCCCAGGGGTTTTCAGCCTTTCTGCTTTCCAAGTGTGTTATCCATGCCGGAAAAAAAAAAATGGGGCGATTTTTCTTCTGCAGGAATTCAGCCTTCAGTTCACTTTGAGGTCAGTTAACCTGCGGCTTATTTAAGAGTGGGTCCGGCCCATTTTCTTCCCCTCCAAACCCTGCAGCCTTCCAAGCAATGGCATCAACTCAAACGCTCCCAGAACAATCCACAGCCAGAGAATCCTGTGTTGTAACCCCGAGACCAAAGAAAGGCTCTTCCATCCACACCGGGTTCCCTGCCCCATGATCAGAATCATAGAATCATAGTGTTGGAAGGGACCTCCTGGATCATCTAGTCCAACCCCCTGCACTATGCAGGACACTCACATCCCTATCGCTCACCCACTGTAACCTGCCACCCCCTTGAGCCTTCACAGAATCAGCCTCTCCATCAGATGGCTCTCCAGCCTCTGTTTAAGAATCTCCAAAGATGGAGAACCCACCACCTCCCGAGGAAGCCTGTTCCACTGAGAAACCGCTCTGACTGTCAGGAACTTCTTCCTGATGTTTAGGCGGAATTTCTTTTGCATTAATTTCATCCCATTGGTTCTGGTCCGTCCCTCCGGGGCAAGACAGAACAACTCTGCTTCATCCCCTATATAGCAGCCTTTTAAATCCCAGGTCTTTTGACCGGCCAGCTGGTCAACATCCAGTCTGGAGTCTATAACAGCATGCCCCAGTCCCCTCCCTAACAGATGGCTTTTCATTCTCCCTTTTCAAATCAGGATGTTAACTTCTGTGAGGCTATCAAGTAATTTTGTGAGTCACTGAAGATGACAAGATATCTGAAGACACTGAAGAAGTGAACTCATGAAAGCTGATCCCCGCCACTAATTTTGTTAGTCTTTATGGTGCTACTGGGCTCTTGTCCTTAGTCTGCAGTCCCTTCTCTCTCTTTTACAACATTATTTATTGTTGTTAACTGGGGTGGGGGAGCAAAAGAGAAAATCCCCCCAAAAAGTACCAAAAGATCACATTACAAATTTTTGAAAAAAAAATCATGATTTCATCATCAGTCCCTATAACTTCTTGATTTGTAATTCTATTTTATCTATTAGTTTAGACATTAGATCAATTTTCTGTATTCTCAGGGTAACCTGTAGGATGCTAGACACTAGCTGGACATAGTTACCTAGCAAATTTTTCTCCTTGTCCACTAAAATAAGAGTCTGATGAATATGGGGGCATAGCATTCATGAAGGTCCTTTGTTAATTCTAACACTCCAGTTTTCCAGATATCTAGAATTTAATCTGTTCCTTTCATCAATAATTTATAGAAACCTTCTTGGGACAATCACTTATAAGAACGTCAAGCTCTGTTTCGCCTCTGATTTCCTTAGTTCGGCCAGGAATAAATCATTTATCACATATCTCATTTGTAGAAATTTTAAAAGGGAAGTCTTAAAGCATTTGTGATGGGAATTATAAATGCTTTCACTGGCAGTCTTCAAGCAAAGGTTGGATACACACTTTTCTTGGATGCTTTAGGATGCTTAGGGCTGATCCTGCGTTGAGCAGGGGGTTGGACTAGATGGCCTGTGTGGCCCCTTCCAACTCTATGATTCTGTGATTCTATGATAATTATCTCCTAAGGCAATACTGCTCCTCAGCTTTAGAAAGCCCTCTGCTCTGTAAAGATTATCTTGCTTCCAAAGTATAGTGTTACCCACAGAAAAGATTAGTCATTCCTTGTTTCCTTGTTCCAGAAACGGAAGTCAGCAGTGAGAATCTATGATTTGCATATCTTATTAATTCATACCATATTTTAAAATCTTCAATAAGGGAAGGAATCCTGCAATTAGAATTCCTTTGTTCAAACTCTAGCAAAACCATAATTCTACTACATAATTCTAGAAAGAGCTAGCGATTTTTTTTCCTGGAGCGAGCCATTTTTTCAACAATGTCAATCTTAGGCAGATTCGGGTGTGTAGCCATGTTGGTCTGAACTTTGGTCCACTTTGTTCTCATGTCAACCTTGTTGCCTGGTAATATTAGGAACACCTGCAGAAATACCTTTATAACTTATATTTGCAGATCCTCTAGAAGGTTTGCTTTCTTTTAAAAATATTATTTAATTCAAAATATTACACTGCGTATTACCGGACTACTGTTCTGAGAAATGTTAAACTGCCATTTTGCAATCTATAAAGAACAGAAAAATACATCTCTTATTCTGACATACATTCTTTCCAATACATAAATACACTGTTTATGAATCAGAAGAAGAGTTGGCTTTTACACCCCGCTTTTCCCTACCAGAAGGAGTCTCAAAGTGGCTTACAATTGCCTTCCCCTCCTCTCCCCACAACGGACACCCTGTGAGGGAGGGGAGGCTGAGAGAGCCCTGAGATTGCTGAAGAAGAAGAAGTTGGTTCATATATGCCACTTTTCTCTCAAAGTGGCTTACAATCACCTTCCCCTCCTCTCCCCGCTACGGACACCCTGTGAGGTGGGTGGGACTGAGAGAGCTCTATCAGAACTACTCTGCAATGACTGTGACTAGCTCAGGGACCCCCCCAGCTGGCTGCATGTGCAGGAGCAGAGAATCAAACCTGACTGGCCAGATTAGAAGCCGCCACTCTTAACCACTCCACCACAAGCTGGCTCCTGTTTCTTTCAATCTCATTTTTACTAATCAATCTAATCTAAGATTGGTTGGATTTTGTCCGTCTCTGCAAAGATGAGAGAAGAAAGAAGAGGAAGCCCACAGAGAGCTGTTAAGCGTAACACGAGTTGACTATTAAGCAGGGACGGCAATGCTCCTTTTCTCACTGCAGCCCCCAGCCATTCTTTATCCCTCGTCATAAATCTACACACTGGTCAAGACAACAGAGCCAATTAATAATCCCTCATTAGCAATTACTATGTGGGTTTGACTCCCTACGAGCTAAGATTCCGCTCCTGGAAAGCCCTCCCCCCCTCCCTCGTGGTCTCCTTCCTGCTTATCCTCGGCTTCAAATTATCATTCTGAAAGCAGGATGGATACGTACAGCTCCCCTTTGCAGTTACGGCTCACTGATTCATGGACTGCAGGGACATGTCAACGGGATACCGTGCTGCATTTCACTGATTTGCAAACCACACTAGAGGGCAGGAGACGGTTTCCATAAGAGGACAATGTGGAAGGAATGCTTAAACTCGCTAACAACAGCGTTAACTAAAGGCTGGTATCTAAACTAAAAGCCTCTAGCACAGGGGTAGTCAAACTGCGGCCCTCCAGATGTCCATGGACTACAATTCCCAGGAGCCCCTGCCAGCAAATGCTGACAGGGGCTTCTGGGAATTGTAGTCCATGGACATCTGGAGGGCCGCAGTTTGACTACCCCTGCTTCTAGCAGCTCACAGGTGGAGTCGCGCATGAAGCGGTCCTCTCTCTCCATCTTGTTTAACACCTCTTGCCCAACAGGCTGCAATGCCACCGACATGCAGATGACACCCAGCTCTTCTGCCTGATGGATGACCGCCCTGATTCACCCCCAGAATCTTTAGTCAGATGTCTGGAAGCAGCGATGAGATGGCTGAAGCAAAGCTGTCTGAAGCTCAACCATTCAAAGATGGAGGTTCCATGGCTGGGGAGGAAGGGTCCAAGCGAAGGAGCACGATTGTCCAGCCTGGATGGGGTAGAGCTGTCAGTGACTTATTCTGCCAGAAACCTGGGCATGATCCTGGATGCCTCCCTCTCTATGGAGGAACAGATCACAAGAGTTGCGTGGCTGGTGTTTTTACACCTGCACCAAACCAAACTACTAGCAACCTACTAGGCCCTGGAACGCCAAGCTACAGTGATCCATGCAATGGTCACCTCTAGAATGGATTAATGCAACTTGCTCTACACAGGCCTACCCTGATCTGGAAACTACAACTGGTTCAGAATGCAGCCACCAGGATTCGCCCAGGAACACCATGGACAGCCCACATCTGGCACATACCCCAACAGCTGCACTCGTTACCAGTTGAATCCCAGATCAAGCTTAAGGTCTCAGTAATCACCTTCAAGGCCATACACGGTCTTGGCCCAGTGTACCTGAGGGACTGCCTCTCTGCCTACGCCCCCCCCCCCAAAGAGCACCACGCTCAGCCGACACCAACTGGCTGTGGATCCCTGGCCCCAGGGAAGCTTTTTTGGAGTCAACCTGGGCCAGATCCTTCTCTGTGCTGGCCCCCACCTGGTGGAAGGAGCTCCCAGAATAAATCTGGTCTCTGCTGGAGCTAACACAGTTCCACGGAGCCTACAAAACAGAGCTCTTTGGCCAGGCATTTGGTTGAGACTAATTGATTTGGCACCTCCTGGGCCCCAGAACACACACACACACACAACCACACGATATGCCACAAGGGGAGGGTGGTATATAAATATAATAAATAAACAGATCTAAAAATCCCTTACCTGGAGAGACTCTGCACTTCCTCGGCTAAACAACCTGAATCCACCGAGCACGTCTTCTTTTACTGCAACAGACACAATCTCCGTAGAGGACGATTCTTGAAACCATTAATGAGAAGAGATGACTCCCTCGACACCAAGAAAATAACTAGTTATTTTCTTCAAGATCGTCACCCTCAGACGACCGAAATCAGCGCCAGATTTCTGTACCTCTCCCTATTCAGACAGTAAATCTTGACAGCCTGAGTTTGAATTTTGATTCTCTGTGCTCTGTTTTACCGACTAGTTTTATTGTTTTAGCTATGCCAATAAAGGTATTGAATTTGAACGTGGAAGGAAGTGACTGACATGTTTAAATGTTAACTCTTTTTCATATCGGATTCTAATTATTCTAATGCGAAAACGTTTTCGCTTCGTTATTATGAACGTTGTAAGCAACCCTGAGCCCTCAAGGAAGGGCAGCATCTAAAGTGGATAAATGGATAAAAGGTTTGGTCTCACCCTCTATAATGTGAACAAAATTCACAGTGAAAGGCTGGAGAGAAACACATGTAGTTCACTTCCTAGGCAGAGTTGCCCTGTCCAAACGCATTGATTTTAATTAAAGATTCGCCCGTAATTGGTTTGGAATGAAAATTTGTCTAGCATGTAATACTTGGCTGTACTATTAAACAGGGTTTCCAGAGCATCGCTGGGGGTAAGCAAGGAAGGATGGTAAGCAAAATGAATGAATGAATGAATGAATGAATGAATGAATGAATGAATGAATGAATGAATGAATGAATGAATGAATGAATGAATGAATGAATGGTCAAACGGACACACGGACACATGGATGAATGGTTTTGAGCCCACTGATTCTTTGCTGTCAAACCTGCTGCCACAGGCACCCTTAACTGTTATACGCATCAGTCCATGATGCGACTTGCCCATCACCAATAAGCCGGCTCCTTACTGGGTGAAGCAAGTTTCTAGACCTCATGAGCAGCATCAGAAAGACATGGCGAGCGATGCTTCTGGATTTGGCGCCCATCTCGGCCAAGGAGATCAATTGGGAGGAAAAGTACAAAGGATCTTCCGCCCGGCATTCCATGATATCGACCGGCTAAAACACTATCCTGGTGCTAAATCTGAAGAGCAATTAAACAGGAAGAAATTGTGTCATGGTTCAGCACAGCAAGTCATCATGCCTTTCCCATCCACCCAGTGACATCCTGAAAGACTCTGCCCAGGAATTCTACCCAGTGCCGCTCAAAGGTCATGGCAGTACCACTCAAAGGTCATGGCAGTGCCGACAGCAGGACATAGCAGGCCTCCCTGAGGGAGAGCCCTTTGTGCTGTACCCAGCTGCACCTTGTGCTGGCATCACATCCTCCACCTCACAGCATGTGTGCATGCGCACCCTTTGAAATCTTTGCTTTGTGTAACCCACACAGGGCCCGGTGCACAAAGGACTGCTAAAGGACAATCTCTCCAGTTATACGCGCTACTCCCGTCCACTTCCCATCTCGGCCAGAAGATTTATGCCTCGGAGTCCCCAGCGGTGGCAGCTGCGCGTCAAACTGATTGTCCGGGTGAGGCTCCTTGGAAGCCAAACACAAATCCCCCAGCCCTTTATCTGACAAGGCCGGAGCAAGCCTCTCAATCATCGGCATCTGAAGAGAGGAGCTTCTGGCTTCGTCGCGGCCTCCGGGCTTCTGCATGGTGATGAGAGGGAGCCTGGCAGAAGGAAGACGGAGGAGACAGGCGATGTGACAGCTTGCTTTGCGCTCGGCTGGACAAGCTTAATCTTCCCCACATCTCCCTGGAGCTGAGCTCAGGCAACACCTTTCAGCATAGCAGCATGTGCGGGCATTGGGTAAAAAGGCAAGAGCACTACTGAGCATGTGCAGAGCTTGCTTTTCCCTCATGGGCTGAATTGCCATAGCTAGCGATGACTCTGGATTGGGCGCAGATCTTGGCCAAGGAGATCAAGTGGGAGGAAGCAGTTGGCCATGGTTTAAGAAAAGATGTCGGACTAGATGGACCGCTGGTCTGATCCATCAGGGCTCTTCTTGAGTTCGTATCAGAGAAGGCCTTAGGCTCTTGGCCCTGCTGTTGGCCAGAGGAACTGGTTGGCCACCGGGTGAGAAAAGAGGGTGGACTAGATGGACCACTGGTCTGATCCATCAGGGCTCTTCTTGTGTTCTTATCAAAGAAGTCCTTAGGCTCTTGGCCCTGCTGTTGGCCCTTCAGAGGAACTGGTTGGCCACCGGGTGAGAAAAGAGGGTGGACTAGATGGACCACTGGTCTGATCCATCAGGGCTCTTCTTGTGTTCTTATCAAAGAAGTCCTTAGGCTCTTGGCCCTGCTGTTGGCCCTTCAGAGGAACTGGTTGGCCACCGGGTGAGAAAAGAGGGTGGACTAGATGGACCACTGGTCTGATCCATCAGGGCTCTTCTTGTGTTCTTATCAAAGACGTCCTTAGGCTCTTGGCCCTGCTGTTGGCCCTCCAGAGGAACTGGTTGGCCACCGGGTAAGAAAAGAGGGTGGACTAGATGGACCAATGGTCTGATCCATCAGGGCTCTTCTTGTGTTCTTATCAAAGACGTCCTTAGACTCTTGGCCCTGCTGTTGGCCCTCCAGAGGAACTGGTTGGCCACCGGGTGAGAAAAGAGGGTGGACTAGATGGACCAATGGTCTGATCCATCAGGGCTCTTCTTGTGTTCTTATCAGAGAGGTCTCTTGGCCCTGCTGTTGGCCCTCCAGAGGAACTGGTTGGCCACAAGGTGAGAGAGGATGCTGGATTAGCTGGTCCCCTGGTCTGATCCAGGAGAGCTTTTCTGACATTCTTATGTTCATAAAAACCTAGCCCGTATTAACCAGGCAGTCTCCCTACAATACAAGATGAATTAAAAAGAGAAAGAAGGATTACACACCAGTCAAGAGGGCTAAGTGTTGTCAAATGAAGGTGTTGTGAACGGCCACAGGGGGAGAGCCAGAATGAGCATCCACCCGCTTTGTAGCTTTCTGTCAGCCCTGCAGCTCTTAAGCTAACCCTGCCATGCAACGCTTTTCACTGCAGCCTTAAGCATTTTCCCGTTGACGGAGATTTCTGCGCTTGCTGCTCCATACCGCCCAGCATGTAGAAAAGCCAGAATGCTTGATTTGATTTCTTTTATCCGCCCCGCCTGCAGCTGACACATCGAGTTCAGACCTCTGTCTACGTTTTCCCACAGTTATGAATAGTACTCCCTGCAGGTGGTCGTAATGTATCCGTGTTTACTGAAGTTCCTTCTGTTTAGCGGTGCTTACACGGGCTTTCTCTGTAACATCTGGCACGGAGAGATATTCCGGCGAGCTCAAAAACTTGCATCCTGTTTTGTGTCATTTTTGTGTCCCCCATAAAAGGCATTTCAATGGAATTTATTTGGGGGGGGGGGCGAGTCCCACATCTCCTGCTTCTGGCAAGAAAATAGCCTTTAGTTTAATCTAGCAGACTCCCTATTCTCCACTTCTGAGTCCTTGTAATATTCTGGGGTTCACAAAGAAGGAGGAACAAAAACTTTAGAAGAGCCCTGCTGGATCGGGCCGGTGGTCCATCGAATCCAGCATCTTGGCTCACACAGTGGCCAACCAGTTCTTGTGAAGGGCCAATAACAGGGCATGGAGGTCAAGGCCCTCCCCTGATAAAAAACAGGCCTTCTCCTGACGTTGCCCCACAGGACGTTGTGGATTGAGAACATGGTACAGGCGTGGATTCTGAAGCCCCTTCTTTGGATGTGGCACAATTTTTGATCCAGATTTGGTGACACACACACAAGAGTTGAGCAAAACGCAACTCTTCCACCAAGCCTATGCTTGAGGCCAGCCAGGACAAGACCGGCCCTCCCTTTGTCCCCCTTCTTTATTCTTTCCCCCAAATCTGCTCCTGGAAGCCACTTTAGTCACTGCAGTCAGGGATAACATGGCTCAGGTGTGATTTTATTGTTAATGGCTTTAGATATTTTTGCCTGTTTTATTGTGTATTTTTACTTGCTTATTGTTTTATTACTGCGCACCGCCCCGAGACGGCAAAGCCTGGGAGGGGTGGCATTAAAATCTCTAAATAAATTAATTAAAACCCTGCAAGTCACAAGCAATGGTCCAGACACCACGCCCAGACCCCCTGGACCCTATCTTTGGAACGCAAGAAGTTGGCCATCACTGATTCCTTGCTGGCGCCAATTCTAGAAAGCCGTCCATCCCCCCCCTCCCCCCCCTCCACCTGCTTCCATCCTGCTTTGGAGAGGAAATGCCCCTAAATAGCTTCTTCCTGCCCTTCTCCCCTCCTCCTAAAAAGCACAGCTCCAGGTGGAAGTAGGTGGGAGACACTCCCCGCCACTTTGAAACTCCCCTTGCAATTTACCCAGCCGGCAGAGTCTATATTTAGTTTTAATTCACTCTGGCAAAGACAGCCTCGGGATTACGTGCCAGCTAAACTCCTTTTTTCCCCTGACTGTCAAATTGCCAGGAACTCTCTGCCCGAAATGTCTCTGAAGTCAGGGCTGAAGAGGGCTTAAGAAAAAAGGCAGAGATTCTTGGTCAAGTCTGTTCGGGAGAGATATTTCTTCCTTCCCCAGGCCTGCTTTCTAAAATAAAAGATGGATGTAGAAGGTGAATAATTTTTCTGAAGAAGCAGAATTGGTTTTTATGCCCTGCTTTTCACTACCCGATGGAGTCTCAAAGTGTCTTACAATCATCTTTACTTCCCTCTCCCCACAACAGACACCCTGTGAGGGAGGTGAGGCTGAGAGAGCCCTGATATTACTGTGGGAACAGCTGTATCAGGACTGCGATCAGCCTAAGGTCACCCAGCTGGCTCCATGTGGAGACTCTCCAGATTAGAAACTGCTGCTGCTAACCAAGCTGTCATGCTCTCTAAATAAGGTCAGTCTGGGAACTTTTGCTTGCACACCCCCCCCTCCCAAAAAAAACCAACAAAAGTCCAGGCATTCAAAACCAGAATCACACAGAGTTGGAAGAAACCACAAAGGGCCATCCACTCTAGCCTTCCAGCCGACTTGGAGACTTAAATATCAGCCACTCCTGACAGGGACTCATCCAGTCTACTCCTCAAAACTTCCAACAAGAGACTCTCTATCACCCTCCAAGGCTGCAAATTCCATCTACGGACAGCCCTTGCCATCAGGAAATGCATTCTAATATTTCCCAACCCTATAAGTGAGCAACCCTATAATTAATGAGATATAGCAGCCAGAGCAGCTAGATTGGATTTTTAAAATTATTATTTTAACATATCCCCACCCCAAGAACAGTCAATAATATTCTGCCTGGGTGGTAACCCCACCTTAACCCCATCATGGAGGGACTGCCTTTTACAGCAATGACTGGATAATCAAGGAAAAGTACTAGCAGCAGAGGGGGGGCAGCATTTCGTGCTCCAGGTTGGGAAACTCCCAGAGATTGGGGGATTGGACCCCGGGTCAGATAGGGACCTCAGCGGGGTACAAGGCCATGAAGCCCACCTTCCAAATCACCCGCCATTTTCTCCAGGGGAACTGATCTCTGCAATCTGGAGATGAGCTGTAATTCCAAGGGAACCCCAGGTCCCACCTGGAGGGCTCTCATCCCTTCAAAGGTACTCTTCACGTGCTCAGAAGCACAGAAGGCCGGGCAGGTTTCCTTAATTCCTTCAGCTCGGTGGTGGCTACCGCTCCCAGAAGTTATCCGAGAAAAGGCCCAGGAAGAAGTAGCTGCAGACTGTAAAACTCTCTATTGGTTCACAGTCCCTCTCTGCAGCTTCATTTCACTCCAAAGTCATCCATCCTGCCCACTGTAGCAGCCACAGAGAGAACTGCGGGAAGGAAGAGAGGAACCAAATCCCCCCGTCCTGCCAAGCGAAGAAAGAAAGCCAAGCGGTTTGGGGGCGTCTGTCCTATAAATTCTGCAAATCTTGTTTCCACAAACACAGGATGACTCTCCAGTGCTAAATCCTGCAGACAAGAGCCGGGAGCGAATTCCTCCCTGATTTGCAGCCGGAGAAGGACTTGGCCGGAATCTCAGTGACAAGGACGCTTCTTCACTGCCTTGGAGGAGGCCGTCTGCAGTCCCACAGAGATGGACATTGGGATGAGCACATCTGTAGTCATTCAAAAAGAGGCACTTTGCAAAGCGCACGCCCAGGGGCTCCCCATTGTTTCCATGTCCCGGAGTGAAATCCCGACACTGAAAAGGAGCTCTGAGCCATGGATTAAACCGTGAGCGTAAGGAGAGAACTAAATCGGCAACGCGCTGGGAAGATTTCTGCTGGGTTGTGGCTCAACCAAAGGGACCTGCAGTTCCTCACGAGAAGGTGCCAGAGTTCCTCATTGGTGACTTGGATACTGCCACACAAAGAAGAGCTGGTTTTTTTTAGCCCAATTATTTACTATCCAAAGGAGATGCAAAGCGGCTTACAATTGCTTACCCTTCCTCTCGCCAAAACAGAGACCCACAGAGGTAGGCAGGTCTGAAAGGGTACTGAGGGAACTATGACTGGTCAAAGGTCACCCAGCTGGCTGCATGGGGAGTTGTGGGAAATCAAACCCGGCTCATCCCCCACCGATGACCAGGGAGGGTCCCGGCAACCCTAATCAATGGACTTATTGCTTCCCATAGCATATTATGCACAGAGGACCCCATTTGCGTCTTTCGCATCTGATGAAACCCATGGGAAATACATGCCGTTTTCCTGTGAGCAACTTTGAATTCTAAATAAGGAAACTCTTTGAAGTAAAGTTTCTTGATTAGAAATGCAAGTCCCTTCTAGATTGAAGACGTGATGATGATGTTATCCGTTCAGTCGTGTCTGACCCTCGGCAATTCCATAGTCAGAACTGATTCACAAGGCATAGGGTAAGCGATTTAGGGGCTCCCCCTCCCCTGGGAACTCGAACCAGGCACAGTTCAAAGGAGTCATAATAAAGAGGTAACAATATGGGCTTCAAGGGACAGGAAGGTGTGGGAAACTAGAGAGCACAAAAGGAGAGGAGGTGGGGGAGGTTTGGGGAGGTTGGTATGCAACCTTGGGTATCAAGTGAAGGCATCTCGGTTACATCAGGGCACAAAGTCCAGGCTAGCTAAACACTCTAACTTACAGCAAAATATAACCAAAGTAATGGGTTTAAACTTCAAGTACAACGATATAGGCTAGATATCAGGAAAACGTTTTTCACAGTCAGAGTAGTTCAGCAGTGGAATAGGCTGCCTAAGGAGGTGGTGAGCTCCCCCTCACTGGCAGTCTTCAAGCAAAGGTTGGATACACCCTTTTCTTGGATGCTTTAGGATGCTTAGGGCTGATCCTGCGTTGAGCAGGGGGTTGGACTACATGGCCTGTATGGCCCCTTCCAACTCTATGATTCTATGATTCTATGATTCTATGCACTGAGCAAGGGGTTGGACTAGATGGCCTGTATGGCACCTTCCAGCTCTATGATTCTGTGATTCTATGATTCTATGCATTGAGCAGGGGGTTGGACTAGATGGCCTGTATGGCCCCTTCCTACTCTATGATTCTGTGATTCTATGCATTGAGCAGGGGGTTGGACTAGATGGCCTGTATGGCCCCTTCCTACTCTATGATTCTATGATTCTATGCACTGAGCAGGGGGTTGGACTAGATGGCCTGTATGGCACCTTCCAACTCTATGATTCTATGATTCTATGATTCTATGCACTGAACAGGGGGTTGGACTAGATGGCCTGTATGGCACCTTCCAACTCTATGATTCTATGATTCTATGATTCTATGATTCT
The DNA here is from genome assembly GCF_049243985.1 of Paroedura picta. Classification (NCBI taxonomy): domain Eukaryota; kingdom Metazoa; phylum Chordata; class Lepidosauria; order Squamata; family Gekkonidae; genus Paroedura; species Paroedura picta. The sequence continues at coordinate 25,839,275 of NC_135384.1, forward strand.
ATGATTCTATGATTCTATGATTCTATGATCATGGCAGAAATAAAGGGGGGGTTGGACATTTCCACAATGATTTCCACCAAAGACACTCATTGGACAGGCAATGCCACAACCCCCAAACGTGTCCCGATGATCCGGGACGATCCAGGGGGTGATGCTTCACCGAGTGGTACAGCTGCCGCAAAAATAGGGATGGAGAAGATATGTTTTTTTCCTGGGAGCTCTTAGAAGGCGAGAAGGACGTCTCGGCCCTCGGCTGCAGTGTGCCTTGTTGCCTCGCTTTTTTCGAGGTGGTTCTTAATAACTCTCAATTGCCTCCTGTCAGCCAGCAGCATCTCCCTGAGCTCATCTCTGCCTCCCTTGACGAATGCCTCGCCTGACACAGTGTCAAATGGATCAGCTCCAAAGGCATGCTGGGGAGGGGGCGGCTGTGCCCCAAGGAAGCAAGCATCCCCAACAGCCGCAGAGCGAGCTTTTGAAGCACCTCCACCTCTCAGCTATCAATCAACAGATCCGTTCCCATCTTCCGTCCCCTCCTTCGGAGACTGAGCAGAGAGGGGAAGCCTGCTGACACCAGGAGGAGGCGAGGAAAGCAGCCAGCAGCCAGGCGATGGAGCGCCCAAGAATGTCAGTCAACGTAGCGTTTTTAAGCCTGTTAATTGGCTTTTGCTGATTGCACGGAAATGTGCTTGCCGACTGGCAAAACTTTCAGGCAGGTGCCTGTTTGGAGAGAGTGGCGGAGGGGACAGAAAAATCTGCAATTTAAGAATTACCGTGTAAGGAAGGGAGGCGGTATGGTCTAGCCCACACTTGACAGATCCCAGGAGGGGAGAAGGGTTGGTACTTGGAAGGGAGACCACCAAGGAAGGCCCTGCAGTGGAAGGCAACGGTCAACCACCTCTGCTTCTCACTTGCTTTGAAAGCCCCTTGCTAGACAGGGGGGGGACTTGGAAGAGAGACCACCAAGGAAGGCTCTGCAGGGGAAGGCCATGGCCAACCCCCTCTGCTTCTCACTGGCCTTGAAAGCCCTTGGCAGGGGTGGCCAATAATTCTTGAATGGGAGAACACCAAGGAAGGCTTTGTAGAGGAAGGCCATGGCAAACTACCTCTGCTTCTCACTGGCCTTGAAAGCCCCTTGATAGGCAGGGTCAGTACTTGGAAGGGAGACCACCAAGGAAGGCTCTGCAGAGGAAGCCCATGGCCAACCACTTCTGCTTCTCACTGGCCTTGAAAGCCCCTTGCTAGGCAGGGACAGTACTTGGAAGGGAAACCACCAAGGAAGGCTCTGCAGAGGAAGCCCATGGCCAACCCCCTCTGCCTCTCACTTGCTTTGAAAGCCCCTTGCCATTTTCAAAACATGAGCTTTTCAAAAGAAGGGAGTTTCAGTATGCAGGCCTAAGACGGCTTACGCGGCTTGTTTCTTCCTTTGGGTGTCATTAAGGGCAGCTGAGTAAACGACCTACTGACAGATCTGACTCAAGAGGCACATTCCAGAGAGAGGTTCAGTGGTTTGAGTGCTGGATGAGGAACTGAGAGAGCCAGGTTCGAATCTCCCTTCTGATGTACAAGATGACTAAATGACAGTCTGTCACCCACACGCACATGCACACACACACACACACACACAATGTTGTAAGCTGCTTGGGAGAGAAAAGCCACGGCTGTCAAGAAAGAAAGAGCAACTGAAGGGGTGAGCGATGCTCACAAGCCAGCCTGCTGACACAAGCCGCCAGATCCTACCAAAGATGCTTATGCAGAGCAAACACGCCTCTGGGTTTGGGCCTGCAAGCAATTTTAGGTGTTGTTTTGTGAGAATTTTGCAGCAATCAAAAAATGGCAATTCAGCAGACGCGGCCTGCGTCTGGGGCTCCTATTATTTTTCAGAGTGGGAGGAGCTCAGCTCAAATCAGACCCTCATTGTCTAGGTTTTCTGGGTGCGCACACACAAAATTTTGCCCAGATCTTGCAGATAGCTTATTTTGGTTAATAATATCAGGAATCTCTATTGTCGTGTGTCCTCACAAAACCTCCCATCCAGTGGCAGCTGGTATCCAGTGGGGCTGGTGGGGCAGAGGGTGCAGCAGTCCCTGGTAGATGGACCCAGAAATGACTGATGGGGATTTTGTCCCCATCTGCCTTTGGACCATGAATGGCAAGCAGTGGAAATCTGGGGGAGAGGACATGGAGGCCCACTGGCAGGCAAATAATAGCATTTTAGACAATCCCCAGAGTTGCCTGGCATCACCTCTGCCCCCTCCAAATAGAAAGGGATACCGCCCTGTCCTCTGATGGTAATCCTTCCCCCTTCATGAGAACCTATAAAGTGCCAGGCAGAATCTGTGGCCATCCTCCATGCCTTCCTCTCCACACGACAGACACCCTGTGAGGTTAGGGGGGCTGAGAGAGCTCTGACCGGACTGCTCAGTCAGAACAGCACCATCAGGACTGTGACAAGCCCAGGGTCACCCAGCTGGCTGCATGTGGAGGAGTGGGGAATCAAATCTGGCTCTCTCCAGATTAGAGGCTGTCCCTGAACATCTGGAGGGCCACAGGTTCTGCCATCCAAAGCAACCATTTTTGTTCTCCGTGGTCTGGAGAAGAGTTGGAATAGCAGGGGATCTCCAGGGCCCACCTGGAAGTTGGCAAAACAAGGTGTGTTTTTTCTTCTTTTTGTGTAGCTTTTGTGTTGCAAGTGACATGGCAAGAGGAACACTCTTTTTTTTAAATGAAAAGTGGAAATTAATTACATCCTATGGACCCATAGAATATGTACATTGTGACTGGGGAGGGACAGATGCCCCTACAGCATGTGAGCAGGGACCTCCTGCCTCGTAGACCTATTGTCACTGTGTTGTCCCAGCGGCCAAAGCAGCCCTGGGGACACCCCACCCACCTGTCTTTGAATGGAAAGGTTCCCAGTTCATCCTTGGTCACCAGTGTGGAATAGGGTTTCCAGGTCTAGGCTGGGGAACACCTGGAGATTTGGTGGTAGAGCAGGGGTAGTCAAACTGCGGCCCTCCAGATGTCCATGGACTACAATTCCCAAGAGCCCCTGCCAGCGTTTGCTGGCAGGGGCTCCTGGGAATTGTAGTCCATGGACATCTGGAGGGCCGCAGTTTGACTACCCCTGCCCCAGAGTCCACCCTGCAGAGCATCCATTTTCTCCAGGGGAAGCTGATCCTTGTAGTCTGGAGAGGAGCTGTAATTTTGGGGGTTCCCTTGGTCTCACCCGGAGGCCGGCATCCGTGAAAACACAGTGCTGAACCAGGAGATTGTTTCTGGGAGAAGGAGGGAGGGCATCAAAACACAGAAGAGATTAGAAGAGCAGAGGCTATGAAGGCTATTAAATGTAAGCCATTTCCTCCGTTCCCCAGATAGGTAAACAAACCGGCAGCTCGTCTTGAATACAAAATGTACGAAGCCAGTGAAAGAAGGTCTAAAGAAGGAAACTGCCAGACAAAGTTTCAGTCCAGTGTCAACTGAACTGCTCCCTTCTGGTCCAGGATGGGAGAGGATGCTGGAGGAGAGCCCTGAGGTGGGCTTCAACCAAGTGCCACTGTTAACCACCACACCAACCAGCACAAACAAATTTCAATATAGTTTCTTAAAATTGATTTATATCCCACCTCTTTTGACTAAGTTGTCTCGAGGTGGCTTACAACAATACAACCACATGCCCCTTAAAACCCCACAAAATATTAAAACCTACACTCCATGCCCTAAAATTATCAAACCATAAATACCATTAAGAAATCAATACTGTTAATATTCACTTTTCTTCCCATGGGAAACCCAGTCCACTTATAATATCATTCTGAGGTCCACGAAGCTGGCTCTCCCACAGCCTAAACCAACACTGTGGGCCGTTCCGCATTCGTCCAAAATAGCACAATGGTTACTAATTGAAATCGCTACAGTTTTGCCGTTATGCACGTCGTTGACAATCTGCAACACTCCTGAAACCGATCTGCAAAAAGCCGCTCCGTTGTAGCGCTTTCAGGGAAATCCCAAAAAGTGGATTCACCCTCCGGAAAGCGCTACACTCCTGCAACCAATCTGCAACACTAGCGGGAAAGTTCTGTGTGTTACCATTGTTGTGGTTTCTGCAAAGTCCCTCCCCCTGGCTCTCTCCTCTGATCTTCTGGCAAAGCGATCGCCATTTTTTTTTCTCAGAGCGAGCGGAGATCAACGCACCGGCAAGCCTTCGTTTACCCAGCGAGGCTTCCCCGGCTGCAGTCCCTCTGTTTAAAGTCACTAAGCACAAGCAACACAGAGGCCCGTTTGCATGTTTATTTTCCCTTTATTTTTCACACTGTTTTCGGCCGAAAATCGCGCCCGTGAGGGGGGTAATTTTTTTTTTCACTCGAGGGGAGCGTGGCAATGATGAAACGGCAGATCAAACACCACCTGCTAGCTGGATGGGTCTCTCCGTTGCAACAAATCAACGCATATTCGTTGCAACGGGGTTTTTTTTAAACCTTCCTTAAAGGGAACGGGGCTGTTTGGGAGTATGATAACAGCTGCCCATTGGCTGCTTGACGGCCAGGGGCGGGACACAGCTCAGCAATAGCGCTTCCTGGCTAGCGATTTTTGCCGAGACCGGAACCCTGTGGGAAACGATAGAAACGCAACTGGATTCCACTACAAAGGCAGGTATGCATCACGACAAATTCCACTATTTAAAATTGCGATTTTTCGTTCCACAAACAATTTGCAACATGGATCCCAGTGCGGAATGGCCCTGTGACTGCTAACACCAGCCAGCTCTCTTTTTGAACCCCAGAAATGGAGATCAGTTTCCCACTTGCCCAAAGAAAGGTGCCCCTGTCCTCCTGGCCCTCCCCTAAGCCACCCTTTACTGCTTAGTCGAAACAGGTCATAGAGACACAAGGTGACATCACAAAAGTGCACAAGTAAACTGAGGAGCTCCAGCCCCAAGGCCATTTGTTGTGGGCAGTGAAGAGCAAGGACCCGACAACCTACAAAAAGACTGACTGTGAGTCTCAAAACCACCGCTTTTGTGGGGGAGCGGGGAGGAGGAGCAAGGAATGGGCATTTCAGTACCCAGGGGAGCCTCAAATGACTACCCAGATTCTAAGTTCAGGCTGGAAAGCCATAGTTTGTCTCTCTGCTGGCAGGGGCTCATGGGAATTGTAGTCTATGGACGTCTGGAGAGCCACAGTTTGCCCACCCCAGCACTATGGCATTATATCCCGTTGAGGCCCCTCCCCAAATCCTGCCCTCCCCAGGCTCCACTCCCAAATTTCCAGGAATTTCCGCCCATGCAGTTGTTAACCCTACTTAGAAGAGTAAAAAATGGGTTCGTGCTTCCTTTCGGAGTCCTTCCTTTGTCAAAGAATTCTAGGTGCTGTTTCATACATCCACATTGATTATGCAAGACCCTTAAAGAAGGGAGGAGGTCTTGTCCCCCGAATCCTAAAATTTACGGCTTTTAAAGTAGCCTCCTACATACACACGTCCAACTAGTCAGCAAGTGGTCAAGCATTATCTCCCTCTCACCCAAATTATTTCCATGGCACCCGAGTGAAGGAGGGCATTTCGGCTGAAGTTGTGAAAAGCCATGCAGTAGCCTCTGTAGTATCCGGCCCATAATGCTTCACTGACATCACAATATGCCTCAAGGCAGAGAGCGATAAACGTAGAACGGCAGCCGTTCTTGGGGCAACCTCAAGATGAAGGGATTCGTCGTGGCATCCGTTTTTGTGGACCAGGAACTATCTCATGAGAAGGTGTGACATTCAGTTGGCAGAGGGATTCATCCCAGAGCTACCAACACAGTAGTTTGGGTGGGTAGAAGGAGGAAGGCAGGAGGCCTAGCTAAAAGTATTTTCAGTCTCAAGGGCAATTGTCAACATGGTGGCCATGAAGGTCTGAGCACCTATTGATCCACGTCTTGAGATTCACATGCTTCTTCCCCAAAACAGAGCTCGTTGGAATAAGCCCAGCCCGGAAGCTTTAATGTGTGAAGGGACCACATCTGCCTCTGCCAGAACAGGGTATTCCCAATAATTTATGGAACCTACCCACTTTTTCTGATTGAACCCGACCATTGTGTGAGTCATGTTGTCACTGGTTCCCGCCCACCGACGGCCATCTTGTAAATGGCGCTCACATCGTCTCCCCCAGCTGACAAAAGGAAAACTGAGTCCAGGAGAGAAAATCTTACCTATCAGAGCCTGCATGGTGTAGCGGCTAAGAGCAGCGGCTTCTGATCTGAAGAGCCGAGCTTGATTCTCGGTCGTCCACATGCAGTCCGCTGGGTGATCTTGGGCCAGTCACAGTCCTGAGAGTGCTGTTTCCACAGAGCAGTCCTGGCAGAGCTCTCTCAGCCTCACCTCACAGGGTGTCTGTGGTGAGGAGAGGAAGGGAAGGGGATTTTAAGCTGCTTGGAGATTCCTTCGGGCAGTGATAAGTAGGGTATCAACCCCAACTCTTCTTCGTCTTCTATATAAATGAAATGAGGGACTAGACCCCTAGGTTGTCTCACCTCAGATTGCAGGGAGAGGAAAGGGTGGTGTTTCAACCAGAATTTAGGATGGCCATCATCCTAGCTGACTACATGTAAACATACCAGGACATTCAATAACCTTCTTCTGTGGACCTAATGGTACAACCCAAGAGTCTACTATCTTCTTCTAATCTATGGCCAAAGCAGAACATCGGGAAGCTCTAATCCAGGAGTGGCCAAAGTGTGGCTCTCCAGATGTCCACAGACAGGGCAAGCTGGCAGGACCTCATGGGCACCTGGGGAGTTACCATTTGACCACCCCTACTCTTCTCTAATGCCAGTTTTGCTCTGATTTCTCCCCATGTTGGTTTAGGGCTCAGGAAGATGTCGGTGTCCCAGTCCCAATCTCAGTCCCAGTCTCAGATGCCTGGCTTCATGGCCAAAGGTGACCATGGGAAAGGGCTTTTCAACCGGAAGATGGGACCCCTGCAACGCCAGCTTCGCAATGGGGAATACGACTTATTCAGGCTTGCTCCCATGTTGGAAAGTGACTTTTTGCAGGTAACCAATTACAGGTTGGATTGGGTTGAAAGGAATCATAGAATAGAATCATACAATAACAGAGTTGGAAGGACCTCCTGGGTCATCTAGTCCAACCCCCCACACAATGCAGGACACTCACAACCCTATCGCTCACCCACTGTCACCTGCCACCCCCTTGGACCTTGGAGCTGGGAGAAGGAGGAAGTGGCAGCTCAAGAGCTCCAATCTCTGCTGAGTGGGCCTTTGTGGTGTAAAAGGCTCTGGCCGCTTGGATTGTCAGCTGCTTTGAGACTCCTTCAGGCAGTGAAAAGCGGTGTATAAAAACCAACTCTTCTTCTCCTCCTTCTTCATCCCTCACTGCATCTCTGAGTTGGCTTTCTCTCCCCCCCCTGCCCGGAAAACTCTGGGCAAAGAAATGAGGGTGTTACTCAGGCAAAGTTCCACCTCCCTCTAGGTATCAAATCTCAGATGGGGGGGGGGGAGGGACAGATTTATGTAAATTTATTTAATCCTTCTTACCCCACTTTTAATGTGAGAAATGTAAGTCTGACTTTCCCTGCTTGCTAAATGATTCCCTGATCTGGCAAACAAATATCAAAATAGTACCTCGGCCCCATTTGAAGGAAGTTTCAATGAGGACTGCAAGTTTTATATCCCCACTTTTATTTTTCTGGAACTGGAGACGGAAAAGAAAACAACCTTTCCTCTCAGCCAGGGGCTTTCCCACATTCTCATTCCCCTTGCTTTTAAGTTCCCATTTCTTTGGGAGTGGGAGGTCCATTCCATGTATGTTTGGCTTCCTCTAGTGTTCGATTCGATATTATATCAGTTCATGGCTCCCTGCAGATTTAAATTGCTGGTATTTATGTTTGACAAAAGTCAATGTAAAATCAGATTGACCACTAGAGGGGGCCAAACGCACACAGAACAAAAACATCACCCGCCAAAGAAACAGAATCTTACAAGCTAGGAAAATGATGATGACACTTTATTTACAGTCCTTTAAGACCAGTGCAATAAATGATGGGAGATCAAAATGCAAGGTAAAAAGTTGAATGCATTTAACACTAAAATCGTAATTAGTAATCTATATAACATTTGGAAATATATTATAAAAATGCAATCAAAAATGCACAAAATGAAATTTGTAAGCATATTAATAGTGACAATGCAGAATTTGGCAGTACAGAGGGTCATTTTGGGGTTCTCATCATTTAAATCAGGGGTAGTCAAACTGCGGCCCTCCAGATGTCCATGGACTACAATTCCCAGAAGCCCCTGCCAGCATTTGCTGGCAGGGGCTCCTGGGAATTGTAGTCCATGGACATCTGGAGGGCCGTAGTCTGACTACCCCTGATTTAAATGGTTCTTTACCTGTACTATGGGCCTTAGTGGTGCCCCACACCTGCATTCTGAGGGGGCTAGCTCAGTTGGCCTCCTCATATGGCCACCTCTGCCCTCAAACCCTTTCCTGTCCTCTGCAGGTGAGCAAGCGAGGAGAGGTGATTGACGTCCACAACCAAGTTGAGCCGATGACCGTGGCGGTGGCCTGCACCAAGCTCCTACTGGAGATCCCAGATGTGTTGCTTTTGGCCCGCTCTGTCCAACCTTCTGATGAGCATCTGCCACCATTTAAAAATCTGCACGGCCAGTATCCACCACCGAGGGCATTTGAGCTTACCAGGTGGGTCCAGCCTTCTCACTTGACTGGTAAAAAAGAGCAAATACATTTCACGGGCTTTAGACTCTCAAAGCCCTGGATTAAGCAGAACTGTGTGCTTAGATCAAGATGGGTATCTGGGTTTGTCTATAGCAGCAGAAACAACTAAAAATCCAGCTACCCCTTGAAGACAAACAAAATTTGAGATTCGGTACGAACTTTCTGAAGAAGTAGTGACTCACAAACTCTACTGGACATAGTTGCCCCTTAAAGTCCAGTAACTCCGTTGTCCGCGAAGGTTTCTTCAATCATATCCTCACCATCTTCTCTGCCCCCCCCCCCTCCTCGCCGCAGACTCCTTCCTTTGCGTTTTGTGAAGATCTCGGTTCACAACACAAGGAAGAAGCAGCTGCGATTCAAGCTGGCGAGTGGACGGGCCTTCTACTTGCAGCTCTGCGCCACACCCGAGCAACGAGAAGACCTCTTCGACTACTGGGTCAAGGTGGTGAACTTGCTGCGTCCCCCTCCGGAGCGCAGATCGGAGAGACAGGCCGAGATCAGAGACCCTGGAGGACGTTGGGAAGCTCCGGCTCCGAGATCAGAGGTTTGCTCTTAGGCGTTATTATTTGTGTACCAATGTACATAGCAGCAGCCCCGGTGGTTCTCCAGATGTCCACGGCTCTCCAGATGTCCATGGACTACAATATGGCTCATACTGTAGTCCGTGGACATCTGGAGAGCCACAGTTTGGCCATCCCTGACATAGACAGACCCTCCCTCCACGGTGCTTACAATCTGAATTTCCATAGAAAGGGGAGAGAAGAGGGGGGAAGGGAAAGTGGAGAAGACTAAGTCCAGTGCAGGTACCAGGGTGGCCATACTATGGCTCTCCAGATGTCCATGGACTACAATTACCATGAGCCCCTGCCAGCTGGCAGGGGCTCATGGTAATTGTAGTCCATGGACATCTGGAGAGTCACCGTTCAGCCACCCGTGGTATAGAAGAATGGTTACAGCGTTGGACTGAGGACATGGAAGACATGGTTTCAGATCCCCTCTCTGTCCCTGAAACTTGTAAGGGGGACCTTTGGTGAATTTATTCACATTATTTCTTGGCCACTTTTCTCACTGGGACTCAAGGCAGATTACAGAGAGTCTATGAAACCGTGGCTGGTTCTGTTACTTGATTCAGACTCTGCTCCCCCAATATCTTCATGTCGTTTAAGCCCATTACTGCGGGTCCTCTCCTCTGCTGCCCACAGGAACCGCTCCCTGCCCTCCTCCAAATGACAGCCCTTCAAACGGTTAATGAGAGCAATCCTGTCCCTTCTCATCCTCCTCTTCTCCAGGCTGAACATCCCCAAGTCCCTCAGCCCTTCCTCTTAGGGCTTGTACCCCAGGTCCTGAATCATCCTTGTCACTCTTCTTTTGCCCCCTCTCAATTTTGCCCATCTCCTTTTTGAAATGAGGCCTCCAGAAATGCACCCAGGACTCCAGGCGACCAATGCTGTATACAGCAGGACTATGACATCCTGAAACTTCAAGATGATGCCTCTGTTGATACAGCCTAAGACTGCAAGGCAAGGAGGGATGGAGAAACAGTAAAGACCACCACCACTCCCAGGCTTTTCCTCCCATATAAGTGATCCCAGTGACTTCCAAAATTCTGGTGCATCTTTTGGGTTTTGAAACGGCTTGAATGCGAAGGTGACAGTCAGGGGGGGGGGAATGAAGTAGCATGGGGAGAAGAAAGGCCAACCGTGCCAGGCTGCAATAACACAGAAGCAGCGTTTTGGTGCAACACATATGCTCACCATGGAGAAGCGTGGCTAGAGCTTCCATTCTCCCGTACCCTTGTCTCCCTGCAGAGCCCCAGTGCCGTGAACCTGGCGGACACAGTGAGCATCCAGACGGTGTACTCCTTCACCAGACCCCCAAGCCTCACGCAAGATGACGTCCGGAGCAGGCAGAGTCTGAGTTTCTCCGTGAGGAGTCAGCGCAGTGTCGAGGGCCCTCCCCTCATGCCCACCGTCATTCAAGAAAAGACTTCCGAGCTTAGTAGCTCCCCTCCCTCGGAAGACATGGGGTCGGGGGAGCTTTTGGAGAGGCCCCCCATCCACCAGGACCTCAGCCCTGAAGAAGAGGTGGAATCCAAGAGCAGCCCGCCATCCAACAGGTGCAGCGGGTAGTGGAGCTGAGGGTCGCGGAACTTGGATTGATCTTGCGGGGAGGGGGCATGCCTTAATCGTGTAAGGTTGTCAAGGTCGGGACTGGGAAATTCCTGGAGGTTTGAGTCAGGTGGGGTTTGGGCAGGGAAGGGATCTCAGCAGGGTCAAATGTCATGGGATTCCATGAGATTTCCGGGCCACGCCGAGGAACAAAGCACTGAGCTGAGGTTCCCATATCAACTGTGATAAGAATCAGCTTTTATTCAGAACAATGGCTAAAAACCAAACAGGTCAACACGGTTTTTTGGAAGCTAATACCTGTATTAAATTAATAACTTATATATGAAATATCTCCAACAAGTAAACCGATTACAGCCTGGTATTACGCTTGACGGTAGCATAAATATAAAGAGCTCTACTATATCGAGCCCCAAAAACGAAAATCCAGTTTCATTCAGAAAACATGTCACGCATGCCAAGTTCAGCACAAAACCTTGTTAATTGTATATTATACAAAGAGAGACTTACCCAAAAGTAAGATCCAGTTCTGTAGTAGAAGGTATCTTATGGGTAGCTGATCTATCAACAGAGCACAATCTATGAAGTCAGTTTGGGTCTACCCAAATTGCCAGAATGGTCCATGGATAGATATACTATGCAAGCTAATCATTTAATTAACATAGTGTAAGAAAACTTTAAAGGAGAAATACCAAAAAAAAGAGAGAGAGAGAGAGGAACCACATCTGATAAAAATACTGAATAATTCAATGAAGCATTCAAACCTCCGGGAGATTGAGTCCCTAAATGATATCTATAAAAAGCTTCTATTTCTAAAAGCTTTTGTTCCATGTCTGCATTCTGAAAGACCCTGGGTACTATCTGTTGTAAAACAAAAAAAACCCCTGAAAATCTTGTTCACCATGTTGCACTTCAAGGAAATGACTAACCAGAGGGGCCTCTTGAACCTGATTTCTAATCCGAGACCTGTGCTCCAATGTTCTAAAGGGGTCAAGCTGACTGGGATGCCTTAGCTCAGTGTCTTGTTCCATGGTTTGATCATCCTGCCACTGAGTGGTCATCTGTTTGTTTTCTAAAACAGTTTTAGAAAGCAAAGGTAGCACGAATGAACACTCTTGGCCAGGGGTGGTCAACCTGTGGTCCTCCAGATGTCCATGGACTACAATTCCCATGAGCCCCTGCCAGCTCTTGGCTAATGCCAAGAATATCATGAGCCCCTTCCCAGTTATGCCCTGTGCACTGCGTTGGGGAGGAACCAATAGGGATGCCTACTCTGGGTAAGGAAATGTCTGGAGATGTGGAGCCATCTTCTCCAGAAGTAGCGATCTCCGTAATCTGGAAAATGTAATTCCTGAGGTCTCCAGGCCCCATCTAGAGGTTGGCAACCCTAGGAACAGTTGCTGTCTCTCCCCCTACCAACTTCTCTTCATCAAGAGGGGGGGGGAGATGCACAGTTCCTTTGACGCACAGTGATTGTTGGCATTTGTAATGAAATGCAAGCTAAACGCACTGCATTTTAATCAAAGACATGATGATCTGACATTTCATCAGCCGTAGACCTTTTGGTTTGCTTGTTTGGGGATGGCTGTCAGAATCAAGATTTTCTTTTCTTTTTTTAATTTTTAAGTTTAAGTGACGTTTTCATTTGTATTTCAATTCCCATCCATGAGAGCTGAGCTAGGAGGTTGGAAAAGAGGATACCACAGGGTGGGGTTTGCCAGGTGACTTTGGGGTCTCTTTCCTATCAAGATGGAAGTGACGAGGAGACGAGGGGGGGATTACAACAAACAACATGGTGGGTAAGGAACCAGCTTAGTGCAGCGGTTAAGAGCATCGGCTTCTAATCCAAAGAGTCGGTTTTGATTCTCTGCTCCTCCACATACAGCCAACAGGGTGACCTTGGGCCAGTCCCAGTCCTGATAATGCTGTTTTCACAGAGCAATCCTGTCAAGGCTCTCTCAGCCCCACCTCCCTCCCCGGGTGTCTGTTGTGGGGAGAGGAAAGGGAAGGCGACTGTAAGCTGCTTTGAGACTCCTTTGGGTAGTGAAAAGCACAGTACAAAAGCCAACTCTTCTTCATATGCTTGCTCTCCTCACACTGCAGATTGGGATCCTATTAAAGCAATTTTTTTTTAAAGGGGGTGGGTGGATCCATTCACACATCTCCCTTAAATACGTGTAATTTGGGCCTTGAATTAAGGTGACCAGATTTGTCCCACTTTTGGAGGGACATCTGGGGGCAACTGGCAACTTGGACTTATGTTGAAATTAAAAAATATATATTTTTGCGTTCTATGAAACTTTTCGTTGCTCCATATAGACCAAATTTTTACTCAAGAACCCCCCTGGTCAATGGTTTTCAAGCTTTACCAATGTTAACATCTGGTGACCTTACCTTGAATTCATTCCATGGTGTATGGGGGGAGGGGGGGAGAGAGACAATATAAGGTCCAATGTGGCCAAAGAGATAAGATGTCTGATGAGGGCTTTTCTTTCAGAAGGAGCAGTAAAAGCAGAAGGAAGAGTCGAAGCAAATCTCCCCGGAGAGGTAAGGGATACCACACATTGTCCCCTAAGAATCACCAAGCTGTTAATTCGCACCATCAGTTATGACTCCCAGTCTGATGTTCCCAGATCAGGATTTCTCAACTAGGGTTTAATTAAATCCTGCAGTCCCTTGCCAGCCCTGGAAGGGTTTTCCAAAGAGAGGGGGAGTTAAATAATTTTTTAAAATATTTTAAAAATTTGTTCAATATTTATCAAGTGATATGACCATATATGGTCAGGTTGACACCCCTCCAATGGCCAATGATGGGCCTGGAGGGGGTGGGAAGGGGAGGGGCCCCGGATGGGCGTGTCCACAGCTCTGCTTCCCAACCATATTCTGCATGATTGCTCCACTTCTGGGGTTTCTCGAAGCCTGAAGAATGTTTCAGGGATTTCTCAATGGTAAAAAATTGAGAAAGGCTGATGTATACGCTTTCTAATTCTTTTAGTAAACCTTTTCATAGACACCGTACACATGCCTGCAACGGTAGTGTACAATTGGCTGATAGCTCTAGTCTCTGAGACTCTTTTCTCTCTGTGTTCTGGTTTCTCTGCAGCTTCTCGCCGGAAGCCTAGCAAACTCCTCTCCCTTATCACATCTTGCTCCTGGGGCAGCCAGAAGAGCGGAAGTCGGCAGTCCAAAGGCAAGAACAAAGGGAAGAAACGCTAAAAAAGAAAAGTCTCAACGTAGAAGAACTCTCAAACCCTCACTGCTAGAATAAACAAGACTGGTTATAACACTAGTCAGGCTTTGGCCGTCTAAGCATGGGGACAAGGACTGTAGAGCAGGGGTAGTCAACCTGTGGTCCTCCAGATGTTCATGGACTACAACTCCCATGAGCCCCTGCCAGTAAATGCTGGCAGGGATTCATGGGAATTGTAGTCCATGAACATCTGGAGGACCACAGGTTGACTACCCCTGCTGTAGAGGGTCACAGCTTAGTGAAACCATTTGAGGGCTGTACGAATTGAAGCAACATGGGGTGGGAGGCATTTAATTTTATGAGTAGTAATTCCATGCACACTATAAATGTGTGAATTCTGGGAACGTGACAGGGAGGCCTGGCTAGCAGGCATCACGTCTGCCATTACTTGAAGCCTGAAGAATATTTCACGGGTTATCCCACGGTCAACGGGTTGGAAAAGGTTGGAATAGACCAGGGAGAAGATGGAAAGACATTCTGCCTCTACCCCACCCATCCCTCACCATTTTTTTGTGCTGAAGTAGTCTTGACCTTGAGCCTCTTGTGGCGCAGAGTGGTAAGGCAGCCGCCTGAAAGCTTTGCCCATGAGGTTGGGAGTTCAATCCCAGCAGCCGGCTCAAGGTCAACTCAGCCTTCCATCCTTCCGAGGTCGGTAAAATGAGTACCCAGCTTGCTGGGGGGTAAATGGTAATGACTGGGGAAGGCACTGGCAAACCACCCCGTATTGAGTCTGCCATGAAAACGCTAGAGGGCGTCACCCCAAGGGTCAGACATGACTCGGTGCTTGCACAGGGGATACCTTTACCTTTACCTTTAGTCTTGACCTGTTGGGAAAGACATAATGGCCTAAAAACAGCTCTTTGGGTTGTTTCAGGCCAGGAAAAGGGCACGAGAGGAGAAATGGAAGCGCCATCTCCACACGGACCTCAGTCCCAGTTCAAATTAGGCACTGTGAATATGGGGACCGAGGAGAACTCACAAGTCATGTCTGACTCTGAGAACGGTTGGGGAACTCCATAACGCTTCAGTCGGTATTCCGTAATGCTTTGACCGGCCCGCAGAATAGTCAGACTTGGGAGGAGGGAGGAGAAACACATCTCTTTGAAATACTGAACTTTGGGGCTATTTCCGATTGTGCCCACGGGCCTGAAATGAGCCCTTGGCTTTAGGACAAGCTGTTCTTCCACTTGATTCCCCCAGGTGAAAATCCTCCATGGACAGTCAATCAGTCTTCACACCTTCGGATCGTCCTGTGCTTAATGCGTCCAGCGGCACCGGGCCAATGGCTAGTGCAGGCCCCTGATTTACTCCGCTTGGGGAGGGGGTCACCTTCATTAAAGTTCTCAGGGGGACGCCGGGAACATTAACCTTCGACCAGTTCGATTCTCCAAGCCTGCCCGACACGGTTTGTGACACTCGGCCAGGGAACTGCTAATTACCTAAGGCAATCGGAGAGTGGCTTGTAAACCCCTGGCAAGTCAGAAAATTATCACTCCGATGAGATTGTTCTTGGAAGGGGGGGGTGGGAGGCCGAAAGGAGGGGGCAGGCGGACATTTTACACTCCAGGATGAAGAGGGTTAAGTGACGGAGCGTGAAGGGCCCAATATGCGTGTGAATTGCACTGAAGATCTCTTTTAAATGCCATTCTTACCATTTCTAAAGCACGTTTCCAAGTTCAAAAGATGATTCTTCCCAGTGTAGGAGAAGATAATTAAAATAGTTCTTTTGAATTTCTTTTTCCATTAAGTTGGCAAAATGACAAAGCTACACTTGGGGTGGCTTTGACTCAGGTTGAGTCTCCGAAGAAGCATTATTTCCCCCAGATTTATACTCAAACCCCACACCCAGCCCTTTTCTTTGAACCCACCGAAATAACACCAAGCAGAATGCAAGCTCTTGAGTTCAACAGAATGTGTCATCAGACTGGAGGTTATAAACACAAAATGGGGGGGGTGGGAGATTTCTCAGATCAGCGTCTCCAACCCTAATCCGGTAACCACGCGTGGATGCTCATCGGATCCGCTGGACTTGCAGAGCCTGAAGGGAATCGACTCACACTTTTTGATCTCCTAATCCAGAGGCTCCATGCAATTTGACTGCATACAGGAGGCTGAGGGGCAGAGCCCCCAAATCTGTATTTTAAGACCTACAGTTAAAACCTGGTATTTGACATTGGATCTCACTGACCTCTCTGCCTGCACCTGCCAAGCTACAATGGACATCTGCTCAGCCACCGTTTGGCCTGCTATAATCCTTTACGGCCAATGCTGGAGTTTTTATGACCAAACTTTTAACCTTAGGTTTTATTTTTGTATCTTAGAATTCAATTTACATGATCTTAAGAATCCTGAGATCTGCCCGGAATCTGTTGAGATAGGGAGGAACAAAAGCTTAAATGAATAAATAATTTAAAAAATCCAGCCTGTGTGCAAACCAGTGTTTTCTCACTCATTAAGGGAGAGCACCACTGTGTAAACCGGCCCTGAATGACTTGGAAACTGGGCAATCCAATTTAAAGCCCACCGGCCAAATTCCTTTTAAGTTAGCAGCTGTCCCCTACCCACAATGGCTAGATAAAGCAGCAGGCAAATTAAGATTAATTGAGCTTGTCCCGGTTCAACGATTAGAAGGCTTAATTAAGAATCATAGAATCATAGAATCATAGAATCATAGAGTTGGAAGGGGCCATACAGGCCATCTAGTCCAACCCCCTGCTCAACACAGGATTAGCCCTAAGCATCCTAAAGCATCCAAGAAAAGTGTGTATCCAACCTTTGCTTGAAGACTTCCAGTGAGGGGGCGCTCACCACCTCCTTAGGCAGCCTATTCCACTGCTGAACGACTCTGACTGAGAAAAACTTTTTCCTGATATCTAGCCTATATCGTTGTACTTGAAGTTTAAACCCATTACTGCGTGTCCTTTCCTCTGCAGCCAGCAGAAACAGCATCCTGCCCTCCTCCAAGTGACAACCTTTCAAATACTTAAAGAGGGCTATCATGTCCCCTCTCAACCTCCTTTTCTCCAGGCTGAACATTCCCAAGTCCCTCAACCTATCTTCATAGGGCTTGGTCCCTTGGCCCCAGATCATCTTCGTCGCTCTCCTCTGTACCCTTTCAATTTTATCGATGTCCTTCTTGAAGTGAGGCCTCCAGAACTGCACACAGTACTCCAGGTGTGGTCTGACCAGTGCCGTATACAATGGGACTATGACATCTTGTGATTTTGATGTGATGCCTCTGTTGATACAGCCCAAAATGGCATTTGCCTTTTTTACCGCTGCATCACACTGCCTGCTCATGTTTAGTTTACAATCCACAAGTACCCCAAGGTCTCGTTCACACACAGTGCTACCTAGAAGCGTATCCCCCATCCAGTAGGCATGCTTTTCATTTTTCTGACCCAGATGCAGAACTTTACACTTATCTTTATTAAATTGCATCTTGTTCTCATTTGCCCATTTTTCCATTGTGTTCAGATCTCGTTGAACTCTGTCTCTATCTTCCGGAGTATTTGCCAGTCCTCCCAATTTGGTGTCATCTGCAAACTTGATGAGTAGTCCCTCCACCCCCTCATCTAGATCATTAATAAATATGTTAAAAAGTACTGGGCCGAGCACCGAACCCTGAGGTACCCCGCTACTCACCTCTCTCCAGTCTGATGAAACACCATTGACAACAACTCTTTGAGTGCGGTTCTCTAACCAATTCCCTATCCACCTAACGATCTGAAAATCCAGATTGCAGTCCTTCAACTTATCCATCAGAACATCATGGGGAACCTTGTCAAAAGCTTTACTAAAATCCAAGTAAATGACATCAACCAAATTTCCCCGATCCAGCAAACCTGTTACTTGGTCAAAAAAGGAAACTAGGTTGGTCTGGCAGGACCTGTTGGAGACAAATCCATGCTGACTTCCTTGGATCACCAAATTGTCCTCCAGATGTTTGCAGATCGCTCCCTTTAATATCTGCTCCATTATCTTCCCCACAACAGAGGTCAGACTCACTGGTCTGTAGTTTCCCGGGTCATCCTTCCTCCCTTTTTTGAAGATCGGAATAACGTTTGCTCTTTTCCAGTCCTCCGGGACATCTCCAGTCCTTAAAGAGGTTCCGAAGATGATGGACAAGGGCTGTGCAAGTTCTCTGGAAAGTTCTTTGAGTACTCTCGGGTGCATTTCATCTGGACCAGGGGATTTGAACTCATCCAGTGCAGCTAAATGCCTCTCGACCACCTCTCTATCCATGTTAACCTGCCACCCAGACACTATCCTTTGGCTACAGCCATCTCTAGATGTGCCTAAACACTTTGACCTGTGGGAAAAAACAGATGTAAAATAGGCACTAAGCCTTTCTGCTTTCTCTGCATCTTCCGTTAGAGTTTGTCCATCCGCACCCAACAGCGGGCCTATTGCCTCCTTTACTTTACGTTTGCTCCTCACGTAACTGAAAAATCTTTTCTTGTTACAATGGGCTTCCCTGGCCAATCTTAGCTCACTCTCAGCTTTGGCCTTTCTGATGATTGATCTACAGTGCCTAGTAACCTGTAGGTACTCTTCTTTAGAGCTCTGTCCTTCCCTCCATTTCCTGAACATTTTCCTTTTCTTTCTTAGTTCCTCTTGAAGTTCTCTGTTCATCCAAATAGGCTTCTTAGAGCTCCTGCAGTGTTTTTGTATTTCTGGAATAGTCATTGATTGAGCATGCAATAGCTCTTGTTTGAGTAGCGCCCACCCTTCACATGCTCCCTTCCCTTCCAGCATTCTCGTCCATGGTATGACACTCATCATGTCTCTGAGTTTATTAAAGTTTGCCCTACGAAAATCCAACATCCGCGTCTGGCTACAAGCTTCCTTGGCTCCCCATCTCAAAAGGAATTCTATGAGGACATGGTCACTTCCCCCTAGGGTCCCCACCTCCTTCACCTCATCCACCAACTCTTGCCTGTTGGTCAGTATTAAGTCCAGTATGGCTGAACCTCTTGTGGGTTCATCTACCATTTGATAAATGAAATTGTCAGCCAGGCAGGTCAGAAACTTGCATGACTGAGGACGCTTCGCAGAGTTTGTTTCCCAGCACACATCTGGGAAATTGAAGTCACCCATGATGACAAGGTCCTGCCGTTTGGATATTTTCTCAAGCTGCTCACAAAGTGCAGCATCCACATCCTCTCGTTGGTCAGGCGGTCGGTAGCAGACACCAACCACCACACTGTTTGTTTTCCCCTCGCTTATTTTCACCCAGATGCTTTCCACTGTAGATATGCTCTCCTTCACTAGAATTTCCTGACAGGTAAGCCCTTTCCTCACATACAGTGCCACTCCTCCACCTCTTCGATCTATTCTGTTTTTTCTGAACAGTTCATATCCATCCACCATTACATTCCAGTCATGAGAATCATTCCACCAAGTTTCTGTGATGCCTACTAGATCATACCTTTCCATCAGCATGAGAAGTTCCAGCTCTTCCTTTTTATTGCCCATGCTTCGGGCGTTAGTATAAAGACATCTGAATCCTTTTACTTTTGGTTCCCTATGAGCTGGCCTTGCCGGTTGGGCTGCCTCCAATAGTTTTCCTTCCATACACTCCCTATGTTGATCGTCTCCTTCCCCTAGTGGCTTTAGTTTAAAGCTCTCCTGATGAATCTCCCCAGGTTCCTGCCAAACACATTCTTCCCCAGTTTCGATAAGTGCAGTCCATCAGGTGCGAGTAGGCCTTCCTCAAGAAAGCCTATCCCATGGTCCCAGAAACCAAATCTCTCCTGCCGGCACCAACTACGCAGCCAGTGATTCACCTCCATTATCTTCCTCTCCCGACGCATTCCTCTTCCCTTGACAGGCAAGATTGAAGAGAATACCACTTGTGCCCCCATTTGCTTGAGCTTCCTCCCCAGATCTTGATAGTCTTTTTTAATAGGAGCGATGGTATTCAGGGACATGTCATTCGTTCCCACATGGACCATCACAAATGGGTAGCGATCCGTAGATTTGAGGAGTTTGGGCAGCCTTTCTGAAACATCTTTAATTTTCGCCCCTGGCAAGCAACACACCTCTCGGGTTAGGGGGTCGGGCCCAGCCACATGGCGATCCATTCCTCTTAGCAGGGAGTCTCCAATTACCAGTACTCTCCTTTTTTTTTTCTTCTCAACTCCATTTCCTTCTGTCCCCATGGCCTCTTCCCTTTGTCTTGGACTTTGTTTTGGCACATCTTCCCTCGTTGACCCTTGCACCTCCTCTGCAAGGGCCTGAAATCTATTCTGGAGCTCCAAAGGCCCCGAGAACTGTCTCGCCCTTTGCCGTACAGTCTTTTTCCGAACTGCCTGCAGAGGCTCCCTATTGTGGTCAATCTCCTTGTCCTCTTCAGGACTGGTTGTATTCTCTTTATTCCATGTTGCAGAGCTCTGGACTACGAACTCCTCCCCTTTCTTACTTTGGGTCAGAGTAATAATTCTGTTTTCTAGTGCCCTAATCTTTTCCTCCAAAAGTCTTACCAGCTTACACTTGGGGCAGCTGTAGTGGATCTTGTCTTCTGGGAGGAAGGCAATCATGTCACATTAAAGCAAAAAAAGCTTGATACATCGTTGACTTTTGGACACAGAGGTTCAAACAGGAGACTTCCTCATTACCAGCTCCTGACTCTAGGTTATAATAATGGACAGATATTGCCATAGGGGGGGGGGCAAACCATGGCTCTCCAGATGTCCATGGACTACAGTTCCCATGAGCCCCCACCAGCTGGGGGAATTGTAGTCCATGGACATCTGGAGAGCCACAGTTTAGCCACGCCTGCCATAGCCCATTATCTAGGGAACATCAGTAATCTTAACCACAGATGGGCCTTTTCCAGAGCACAGATATGAGGAGGATACACTAATAATCCCCGCCTTCTCTCTCCTTAATCTCTTTGCGAATTATTTGAAATACGCAAAGGGACCTCTTGTAACATTTCTACTGGGAGGTGGGATTAAGGCAGTCTCAGACGACATGGCCAAATATTGCTTTTTAGCCTCTAGGAAAAGGAAAGTTCTATCTAAACAAATTAGCTACTTTTACTCCTCGTCTTCGTTATCCTCAAAGTTTGCTGTTTACTTGGTGATCAACTGTATATTTTCACTAGTTGCTGACCATAATAAGCTGCACTGCACTGTACCGTCCTAGAGGCTGGGTCACCTTGAGATGCCTTGCCCTTGTAGGCATACCTTTTCTTTAATATCAGGGCTCATCTATGGAGAATGCAACAGGATTACGCCAGGGTGCTTCTGCGACTTCACATTCCCTTTCTGAGAATCCAGTGACTGGACTCTAACTTTCTCCTATTGCTACTTTGTTCCGTTGCTTCAGACCAACGTGGCTGCCAGCCACCCCTGAATCTATCAATATACTTTTTTAGGAGTGACGAATACTGTGTTTTATGGTCACCATCTAGTGGACAAATTTTGCAATTGTACCTTATGTTTTTTTGGCTGGCATCCCGTACAAGTTCTTTGTTGCTCCCTGCTGGGGAAAACCAGCAGCTGCATATTCTCTCCTGGGGCAGTCCAGGAGCACAATCTTTGCTGCCATCTAGTGGATAAAGTAAAGAAATGCCAATCCAAGCAGGGAGAGCAATGCCAGCCCCCCCCCCCCCCCCAAGCCTGTTTGATGCATTTCCCGGAGGTTTTAGCCATTCAGGAAAATTCCTATAGGGCAGCTTCTCTGCACTTTTTCTATCCTCCACAGATTGGAGGCCACAGTCCTTGAGGCCATCATGGGCCTCCCCCATCAGTGTGTATATGGAACCCGGAGTCATGTGGGCCTTCCTGTGGCTAGGAGTACCTGGCCAAGTGGTAGCAAAGGCTGATCTTGCTCATCAGGCCACAAGGACCAGAGACATCTGGAGCCTTTGACAACTTGTCGAAAGAGATGTTCCCTTCCTCCCTCACCACCCATGTCAGGCTTGGGTTTGGGGGTAAAGGAGCTCCTTTGACCCATGGGATCTATGACCAAAAGCTCTGATAGAGAAGAAAGTGAAGGGTCAGAAAATTCCCCTAGGCCGGTCCTAAGGAAATTCATCTAGGCTATTACAGCCGGAACATTTCTGGAGATTTTGAAAAGGTGCCCTTTTCTTCTCTTAAGGGGGAAAGGGCTGTGGCTCAGTGGAAGAAAATCTGTTTGGCATGCAGAAGGCATTACCAGTTTGGATACTAGAGGTTTTAAGCGACCATCCATATCACTTGATTTCATGCTGAAGGCATGCAATGAATCATAGAAGGGCATCTAGTCCAACCCTCTGCTCCATCCAGGATCAGCCTAAAGCATCCATGATAAATATCCATCCAGCAGCTGCTTAAAAGACCACCAGTGAGGAGCTGATTCCACAACTACTATGACTGTGAGGGGGAAGTCCTGTTAGGGATCCTTTTTTGCAAGCATAGGAGAAAAGGCAGACAACATGCAAGACCAGCTCCCTCTGCTAGATGCTCCAGTGGTAGAATTACATTCAGGAGCCGTTTTTGACGAAGGAAGTGGCCTACATGAATAAGATTCAGTGTGAAATAATGAGATGGCCCAGGGCAGCCTCTCTGGCAATCTGGACCCTGGTGTATTCTCAGTTTTTGCCAGGGCCATCACAGCTTGGGCTGACGACCTTCAATGACTAGACACCATTCCCTTGACACTTAAGAGAGCCATCCTAAAGATTAAGAGGGTTTCAAAATTTGCAGTAGACGCATTCCAAGAGACCTTGCAGTTCAGAGCCAGAGCTCAGGAGACAGATACGGGAGGAAGGGAGGTATGACTGGTCCTCCTTTAATAGCTGTGTGAGACATTACAGGTTAGCCCAGTGAAAACCAGGTAGAAAGGTGTGCAACGTAACAGGATAAACCTTAAAATGAGGATGCCACCCTGGTTGTAGCTGTGGTATAGAACCAGTTTGGATGAGTTCCCCCGCTGAAGGCAGACAAAACATTAGAACTTACCTGAGAGTTTCTTCTCTCCCATCGGGCAAAGTCTGTTGCGTTTGCAGGATCGCAGAGACTGGGAGCAGGTCTCCTAGTGCTAGCATCGGGGACAAATGATTGCCATTGGTCAGCACACAGGATCCAGACTGCTATTGGTTGGCATAAGGGGCTCTGCTCTGGGCCACTCACAAGCTTTGGCCCTAAACTGTATATTAGTTTGGCTGCTAGTTAGCTGTTGTTTTGGCACACGAGCGACTCTGCGCCTTATCGAACCCACTACTCGATAAAGTCATCCACATCCCAACATCATAAAATCTAGTGAGATGCAAAATTTGTTAGGCAATAAAGTCCACACAAATGTTCATAGCCCTGCCTGGAGCGAGAGGGGGCATGACCTAACCAGGCTGGATGACCTTGGTGCACCGAAGAGAAGAAACTTTCAGGGAAGTTCCAATGTTCCGTTCTCTGCTAAGAAGGGTCATCTCCCACCTGGTCGGCTTTCTGACAGATTTGGTGTGAATCCATAAAGCAGTGTGAGAGAACCTGCACTTCCCTCTTTTTGGGTGTCCAGAACTGTCTCACCAGACAACATCATAGAAGCAGCATTCCTAGCCGGGCACAAGAAAAGAGGAACGGTTCTTCCGCCATTTGCAACTTTTAAAACATTCCAACTTAAGAAAAAAGCAGGGACATCTTTTCAAAGACTTTTAATTTTTTGTATCCTTTTCCTGTAGGTTAGCAGTTGACTCACAGTCGTTTCCATACCTGCCAACCTAAAATTTTATACTTAATTCTTCCCATTGTTATGAAAAAGGGGGCGGGGACTCCTGGAAGACCCATCTGCCATAAACACAGCCAATTTGCAAGGGGAAATCTCTGCAGGCTGGCGATCTGTGTCGTCCGGTTCTTTTTCCTTTGTATTGGGACATCATACATTGGGTGGGGGGGTGGCCAAATGGTGGCTCTCCAGTGGACTACAATTCCCACAAGTCCCTGCTGGTATGCTTATGGGAATTGAAGTCCATGGACCTCTGGAGAGCCACAGTTTGGCTATCGCAGCCATACATCCAGGAAATCTTGCAATGGTTTCTATCAGGCTATAAGCTCTCTCTCTCTCTCTCTCCCCACACACACACAAACAAACAAACAAACAAACATGGTGCTATATATTCCTGCAACCTGTCGTGGCACAGTCCACCAAAGTGGTACAGTCTTCCCAAGCGACTCCATCACTAGCAAGGACTGGCCCAGTTGGCACAGGCAAGCATGAGGTGTGAGCGGGTTCAACAGCCAAGCGACAGAACCGAGAGGCAAAAATGAGAGGGCAGGAGACGGAGGCCAGGGCCACAGCAACCACCGTGTTTATTTCACTGAGAGGGACACAGAGAAAGAGCAGGTAATGCCAACGCTTCAGCACAGGTGAGCAGCAGGAGAAGGGAATCTTGGCTTTAGGAGAGCTGTACGAAGAGCTTTTGTGCAAAAGATGCACAGGTGCATGAAAGGCGTGGAGATTTCTGGAAGCCCTTCCCAGGGAGGTGTGTGCATTAAATGAGCATTTGCAAACGGGAAGGGCCAGGAATCCTTTTCCTTTAAAAAGAGGGCAGTCCAAAAAGCAACAGCTTTGGCCCAAGAGCACTAAAGCCACTGGGAGAAGAGGGGACACGATTTCGCCCCAGCCCCGTCAGGCAGCGATTCAACAGGCACGAAGGCCAGTCAATGTTTAAAATTTCTCTGTTCATACAGAGGATGGAAGGCAAAAGAGGGTGCAACCAGTGCTGAGTTAATTCCCAGCTCCGTCCTATGCAGAGTTATTGCAATGGACTGAGAAGGGTGTCAACGCTGCTTAGGACTGCACTGGAAATAATTGGGGGGGAAAGCAACCATAAAAGAGGCCGGAAGAACCAGGGTGGGGGGAGAGAGAGAGAGAGATGAGAGCGGATTATGCACCCTACGGCATCTTGGTGGACATTCTTCACCCTCTTGCTTCAAGAAAATGGGGACCAAACATCTCCGGACAAAAATAGGGAGGAGAAGGGAGATAACATCTCAATACACCTGAGCAAAGTACAGCGACGCAGAGAGGACAGCATGCATGGACATCGGAGAGCATCGAAGACGGTGGCGGAAGAACAAATGACACGCCCATCCCCATCCCTGCTTTGCTCTCTTAATAGTCTCAACAGGTGAGGGGTCCTGTGGCCTGTGAGAAAATGGTCTTCAGGGAACAAGGTGCATTCCCGGGGGAATTAACAAGTGCAGGGAATTCATTGGCCGAGGGGCAGCACATGAGCTTGTGCGGCCCTAAAAATAAACCAGTGCGTCTTGGTCCTTCGTCAACCCACCCCTAAAAAGGATCCCAAAGATCCAGGAATCTATCCGCTGCCCCAGGCAGTGCTCCAGGTAGCTCCTCCTTCCTCTTCTTTCGCAGCCCCTCAGCGCCTGCCCCGAATGGATTGGGGCCCCTTGAGGACACGTGGGGTGGAGGGAGGATCACACAGAGACACGACATTTGGGGAGACGTCTAAATGCTACCATGGGCGAATCGCCGCTTACATATTTCCCCTGGAAGATTAGGAATGGTTGTTCTGCAAGGGGAGGGGGGTCCTCTGCATCCTCTTGACCCTCGTCCTGCAGAGGGGTTCCCTCAAGGCTCCAGGAGTGAGGATGGAAGGAAGGAAGTGGTGCAGTTTATTGGGAAGGTGGGCATGCAAAACATCCAAGTGAAGAAAGATTTCCCCCGGGCTTCCTGATCCACAGGAAGGTGGAGCATATGAGGGGACACTGAGCCCGCCCTCCCCGCATCTCCCCCCAAATGTTTGCCCCAAATGCCAACCACAAACCATCCAACGGCTCACGAGCCAGTTCAGGTGCCCCCTCTTCCTTTTGGCTTCTGGCGCCGCCTAGAGGGAGGCACAATCACTACAGCATCGCAACTCACACCTCTCCCTCCGGTGGAGCCCCCTGCAGGCAAGAGGTTGTATACGAAGCTTCTCCTCTGGCCACCACCTTGTCCAGGCCCAGCCGCTGCAGCTTCTCCACCAGGTTCATGCTGAAGATACTGTTTTGGCTCTTCCTGGCTTCCCTCCGCCGCAGCAAGCTGGATCCCAGGGCCTGCTCG
This sequence comes from Paroedura picta, assembly GCF_049243985.1. NCBI lineage: Eukaryota > Metazoa > Chordata > Lepidosauria > Squamata > Gekkonidae > Paroedura > Paroedura picta. The sequence continues at coordinate 25,865,431 of NC_135384.1, forward strand.
GCCAGACCGTCCCAGCGGCGGCACCGCAACAAAGCCAAGGAAGGGGACAACCAACGCAGGGAGCCAGAGGCTTCTTCCAAGTCCGGCGACCCAGCTCTGCTCCAGGCCGAAATGCCTCTCTCTGCCAGCAGAGTCGCCAGTCCAAGAGGAGGGTCCCGTGGCAGTTTGTGGCTGGGCTGTTGGTGGGGAGGGAGCTGGGGGGGAAGGCTCAGCCCCGCACTGGGCCCACAAGAGGGCACAACTGTATTATAAAGACTGAAGAGGGCAGGAGGGGAAAAACAACAACAACCACACATTCAGTACAAAGAACTGGAGAGACAAAGAAGTTGCATTTTCCGTAGCAATCGTCAAGAGTGCAAGATATAAGGGGAGCGTAAATGAGCAGGGAAGTAGTAAACAGCATCGTGAAGATCTCTTTCACAACTGGGAAAGCATCTGCCACTAATCAGTAACCTTAACTTTTTTATTCCCCTTATGTTTTTGTGACCCCAAAGACTGACAGACTCAGATGGTTATTCTAGCAAGGCACCTGATGGTGCCAGGGATCTTCATTCTGCTGCATTTGTTGGATATATTATTTATATTATTTTATTTATTTATTTATTTATTTTTATTTGTGTTTACACTTGTATACCGCTGCTCCCAGCAAGCTGGCTCGCGGCAGTTCACAAAAGAATAAAAACAGTATACAGCAAAGTCACATAATTAACAATAATCCTAAAAACAATCCCCGAAAATCCTAAAACCAATCATCATGAGGCAGTTTGCTAAATTTACTCTCTCCTTCTCTATGCACTCTGATGATTCCTCTTGCATTGTCTGCCCAAGTGGGCATGCCCACGAAAGCTCACACCTTGAATAGAACTTGGTTGGTCTTCAAGGTGCTCCTGGACTCAAAATTCTGGTCCACAAGAGGGACGTGTCAGCTAACAAATTGGCACCAGACCAAAATATTGGAGAATAAAGCCACACCTTCAGCCCTGAGGGAAATGGGCAACAGCTCCCATTTTCCTCAGCTTTTGAATTTGTGTTCAGGATCAAACCAGGCAGCTTAATTTTTTTAATTTCAGGAAGCTCTGGATGTGGAAGTCCCAGAGCGAGGTGGCCAAACTGTAGCTCTCCAGATGTCATGGACTACAATCCCATGAGCCCACTGTAGTCCATGGTCATCTGGAAGGCCACGGTTCAGCCGCCTACAGCCTGCTTGGTTTGCCCGTCTAACTGAACATTGAGACCGCTGCACAATACTGTGTCCAAATGATCCACTGGGCAGGGGCTGGCTCACCTGCAAACTTCAGCAACATCTCAGAATCTCCCCTCTTGTCACCCCTCAATTATTCCCCTTCTCCAGCCAAACACCCTTAGTACGTCAGTTGTGCATTCCGAGCGCTTGTTAGTTCTCTAGTTGTGTTCCCCATCCTGCCTCTGCGAGCTCAAAGGAGCAAAGAGAGGAGACACCAAACCCTCAAGGACCAAAAGGACCGAACACTTTTAGTAGCCAAACTCTACCATGTTAGCAGTGGAGAAAGCAAATGGGTTAGCAGTAATGTCTGGTTTCGGAAGAGGTTAATGGGTTAAATGCGGGGCTCCCCAGAGGCTGCGTGTACCTGCCCCTCCGGGCCCTGTATGCTGTGGCGGCTTGCAAATCGACACTTCAATACTATGAAAATAATAAAGGAATATTCCTTTGGAACAAATATTTTGCAACTGCCACCTTGGTAAACCGGAATCGATTATGCATTTGCTTTTATACTGTCTACTGTTCTCTAAGCAACGCGCTTATTTGATCTGCCCAGTTTTGCAGGAATCTAATGAATCACCTGAGCAATGTGTTAAAATTCTATTCGCTGATAAGATCCCTGAAGTTACTGAGTGTGAAGGGGTGTTTTGGGCTATTGTACTCCCCAAAAGGGAGTCTTGCAGATTATGAATTAGAGGCTATAACAATGCTTAGAGCATCACCCCAGATCTCCCACCAATAATAAAGTGATAAAAGGTTAGACAAATTAGAAGCACTGGTATAGTATGTTGAGATGTAAACACTGAAATTTAAAGCTTTCAGTAGTTCATGTACTTATGCCTTGTTTTATTATGGGTTTGACATAACCCCATTTATGTAAAATCTCTCTTCTCCCATGGCATACTACGAAAAGTTTCACGTAACGTACTAAAAAAACAGCTCCAGCGAGAGATTCCCCTATGCTTGAAAAACCAGCCAGGGTGATTCTGCCAGCTGTAAAAACCCTCTTTGGATTCAGCAGGTTAAATATTAAAATAACTGCAGGCTGTTACTTCCAGGGTTCGCCTGCTGCTAATTAAGGGAACTATACAAATGTACTACACATGGGGCAGGAGGTCTCAAAATTGGACACATTGATAGATCCTCCCAAAACACACACTCACTTCAGTGTTTAAAATTTACAAGCAAGTTACATATACGTGGACCTGATTCAGATTGGGAAAAATGAGGCTTAAACCTCCTCTCCATGACAATCTCTGGATGTGAACACAATGCCGGAGGGGGCGGAAGCCTAACCCCCTTTGGCCTGATCCAAGATTGAGCCATGCATGGCCAGGAATTATAATTCTGAATACAGAACTCCCAGACTGGCTTTGGTGACGTGAGACTTGGGGAACATGAAAACAGAGTAATAAAAGCGATCTCCCTTATTCTCATCTGAAAAGTTCTTCATAGACAAGACTCCACCTGCTAATCTTAAAATCAGAGTCAGCTGCTATGAACGCTCAGGACAGTCCAATGCTTTTGCATCTCACTGGGGAAACGAAACAGGAAATGCATGCGCCAAATTCACCGGGGGGGGAGGGGGAGCACAGCTCATTCAGCCTCGGATTTTGGCCCCCGGGTGGGTTATTTCTCATTTCCCCACCATCCCCCAAAAGAGCATGCTGGCTGGAGGACAAAGAGGCCGAGGAAGAGGAGAAGACAGGCCCGCTTAAAGGCTCGTGATAAATTCATTCATCAGGCCCATCATTTAAGGTGGAACCACGTCATTTGGGAGGGGCCCGTTCCAGGTGGGCAGAGCTTTCTCTACCCTCCCCTTGATTTCCAGGAGCTAGTCAGAGTTTAATTTGAACTGGCCTTGGCCCCAGCTGCTGCTCATGGGAACATGGGAAGCAAGAAGAGTGCCTCTGAGCATGTGCCGAGTCCTTTAAGACTGAATTGCCCTCATGGCTGTAGATCAGAGGCTGGATCAAGGGCATAAACTTTCCAAGAGCAGGACAACCCTACCACCCTCCCGTGAGCGCCGTAGAGGCTGTTTTCCACCAGCCAGCATAGCTCTGGACAGAGTGAAGCAGAGGAGGAAGAGATACTATTCTGCCCAGGACACAGAGAGGGTGGGGGGTTCTTACTTCTGAGCCCCCATCAGTATGCCAAGTGTGGTGGGGCAGACCCATCCAGGGAGCAACAGCGCTGAGAAGTCTGGATCCAAAGTTTGGGGGCAGGGGTGGGGCGGGGAGAAAGATGCAAGGAGACAGGTTAAAAACACCAAAATTCTCTCTCCCGCACAGGAAGGAAATCCTCCCCTGGGGGGGGGGGGGCTGACGGGGTGGGAGAAGCCAGGATGGAAAAGCGAGCAGAAGAGACCACAGCGTGCTTACCTGGGCGTCACCATGGTGACCTCCTTGCTAGGGTGCAAGATGCAACAGGTGGTAATGGTGATAGTAGGTGGGGTCTGGGGCAGATTGTTAACGGAGTGGAAGACTGAAACGGACACGAAAACGAAGGGTTAATGGGGGGGGCGGGGAGCGGGACAGATGGACGGACAGAAGGATGCCTGGGTGTGGATGGGAAAGGGTGGGGAGGGGGAGGGAAGCCTCTTTCTCCCATCCTCAACAGCCTCAATTCTTCTCAAGGGGATGCTTGGGAAGAACTTTACTTTGAGAGCCCTACCCGCTAGACTCCGGTGGGCCCAGCCATTTAAGCACGTACAATTTGGAGAGAGCAGTTTTGCGGAGAGCAGTTTTGCTGGCTGCATGTGGAGAAGGAGCAGTTAATCAAGCCCAGTTCCCTGAACTAGAGGCCGCCCCTCAAACACCACACCAAGCTGCCTCTCACACCAAATAGTGACCCATGAAGGGTCCTAACCTGACACATACTGAGTTGGTCTTTAATGGGCTATGAGGTTCTTGCTCTCTTCTCCTGCTACAGACAATCAGGACTCCCCATCTTGCTCTGTTTTCCAAAGCCACCGGCTAGGACAGTGTATAACAAGTATTGTGTGTGGGGGGAGGGGAGGCGGGGCATATGTGTGTAGACCCTGATGCAGTTTTGACCGCTTCTGTATTCATGGAAGGAACAACTTTGGGACCTCGACAAGCTTAGACTGCCCTCCCCCTCAATCATTGGCCCACTGAAACTCACGACTCAAGAAATTCAGGTGTGAACTGAGCAACGTCCAACCCAAGTCTAGACAGGTTTGGTTCTCTCAGGAATGAGACAACAATTCACAGACTTCAGATGCTTGGGGAGCTTACTTCAAAGACAAGGATACATGGCTAAGGTTCTTTTCCTGGCAACAGATCATAGCATGCAGGCTATTAATGACTCGTAAACAATGCTGTTCCTTCAAGGTTCCTACACGATTCTTCATGAAAGATTCCGGGCCCATTCAGCTATAATTCCCAGAATTCATTGGAAAGGGCTGACTATTTAAGGCCACGTTGCACTCCTCATGCTGAGTGAAAAGAGCCCCAAAGTTTCATTTCCTGCTACCCTGGAACTAAACCTAGGCTGCGGGGGTGGGATGGGCGGGCAGAGATTTGGGTCCCCAGCCCAATCTCATGATCTAGCGGGAGAAGGGCAAGGAAAGACACAAAGGATTGCACATTTGCCAACTCATCGAAGAGATGACAAAGAGAAATGGAGGACACACAGAACGTTCAAATGGAGCTGGTTGACAAAATGGCTGCCCTCAGAATTTAAGCCAAGGCAACTCAAGGAAGCAGACGTGGGCATTCCCTCAAACCAGGGAACACAGTTCTCGGGAAGCGTCAAGGGTGGTCAAACTGTGGCTCTCCAGATGACCATGGGCTACAACTCCCATGAGCCCCTTCCAGCAGCTCATGGGAGTTGTAGTCCATGGACATCTGGAGGGCCACAGTGTGGCCACCCCTGGTCTAGGGCTTCTCGTACTGATCAGGTCATTTGAGAGATCCAGGTAGCCCCACTTACCACTGGGTCTTTCCTTGGCTTTGGCAGGAGTCGAGGTAGCCAGGGCAGGGAAGGAGCTCATGTCCACATCGTCTTCCTCCAGGTCGTTCAGGTTGTAGACCTCCTCCAGATCGACGTCAAGCTGCCGGAAGTCTTTGGTAAGCACGCCAGGCCGAGGGTCCAGGACTCCGGCCAAATTGGGCCGGGCCAGCTGCTGCCAGTGGTGGAGGGTCATGGAGCCTGAGAGCGGAGAAGAAGGAAAGTGAATTCACATTTTTTAAAATCCAGCAACATAATTATCGTCCCCCTCCTTCTCCATTATACCAGAGCCGCAGACCCCTCCCCTCCCCAATTCCAGGTTCCCACCTCCTCCTTACCTTCCAGAGGTTTGACGATCTGAAGCTTATCAGGGTAGTAGGAGAAGGAGCCCAGGGAGAAACCCGAGCCACCGGAGCTGCCCGAATAGTTGGTGCCGGTAGACGCCATGCTCTCGTTGGGGGTGAGGAAGCCGCTGGAGTCCTCCAGGTCCCGGGCCAGGCGCTTGAGCTTGCTCTCGCGCTCCACCTCGAAGAACGAGCGCTCCGTCCTGTGACTCTCCTGGCGGGCGGACAGGCAACGGAGGGCCGCTTCCAGGTCATGCTGGCCGGGGACGCCCAAGGATGCCCCAAGCCCGTCTCGGCTGAAGCAAAGCAGAAAGGTCTCATCACCGGCCAGGATCTACCGCTTACATCATTTACTGCTATTTAAACCAACACTGGTGATAAAGGAAGGGCTGATGGCGGACCCAAGACAGAACCACAGAGTTAGAAGGGTCCCTACAGGACATCTAGTGCCACTCCCTGTTCAGAGCAGGATCGGCCTCAAGCATCCAGGAGAAGGATCTGCCCAGCTGCTGCCTGTTCTGATCTTCGAATACCAATTCGTAGGTAGTCCCTGGACTCAAGGAGGTATGTCTGGCCTCAACCAGGAATAGGGCATTTTCTGTCCTGGCCCCTACCTGTTGGATTGAGCTCCTGGAGCATCAGGGCCCTGCTGGAGTTAGCGAAATCTCACAGGGCCTGTAAAATGGAGCTCTCCCACCAGGCTTTTGATCGGGGCCAAAGTTAACACCGACCGACCTATCTACCTATAGGTGCCCCTGTGGAAACATCGCTGCTTTTTAAAACCTGCCATCATTTATTCAAATTAATTTGAACCCTCAATTCTATTTCCTTTAACTTTGTATTTTATATAATTTTGCACATTGCCTTGCCAGGAGGACAGTCGAAAAATAAAATAAATCACTCATATACTTAACGAGAGCTATCATATCCCCTATTCCAGGCTGAACCTTCCCAAGTCCCTCAGCCTTTCCTCACACGGCTTGGTCTTCACTGGCCCTGGATCATCCTCGTCGCTCTCCTCTGCCCCCTCCCCATTTTCTCCACCTCCTTTTTGAAACAAGGTCGACCTGAACCACCACTTCCCACGTGCCCTCCTCCTGAGACTCCCTCCTTAGGCACCCACTATAATTCCGCCCAACCCACTGGGCTATTGGTATGTGTTAACTTAACGTTCTCCATATTTGTCTATTGCTCTATGTTGCTTGTTGCTATCGCTTGATTATTGTTAAACTAAGTTATCTATGTTGTTTCTGTTGTATGTGAACCGCCCTGACCCTCCAGGAAGGGAGGGAGGGAGGGAGGGAGGTGAATGAATGAATGAATGAGTGAGTGAGTGAGTGAGTGAGTGAGTGAGTGAGTGAGTGAGTGAGTGAGTGAGTGAGTGAGTGAGTGAGTGAGTGAGTGAGTGAGTGAGTGAGTGAGTGAGTGAGTGAGTGAGTGAGTGAATGAATGAATGAATGAATGAATGAATGAATGAATGAATGAATGAATGAATGAATGAATGAATGACGTTTCCGGACCATGCCATCAGATCCCATCTAACCCAAGCTATACTCACCGGGCACCAAGAGTACCTCCGGGACTCTGCCCCTCCTGCCCGTCCATCACGGCTCCTGCAACAGGGCTGTCCGAACCATGGTAACTGGTGCGGGGGGTGCTCAAGCGGCTGCAGCCCAGCGAGGAAGCTTTCGGAGAGCTCCAAGGGAAACTCAGGGGCGACTCTGCGCGGGATCTGGCTTTCACCGCCTGGTTCACAGCCTTCACGGTCTCAAAAACCCTCCGGAAGCTTCTGAGAATAAGAAATGCGGAAGGGGAGCGCCAAGGTCAAGGAATGGTCAAAAGGTTGAAAAAGAGGCTGGTATAATGCCAGAGAACCCACTTTTCAAAGCTGCCACTTTCTCCAGGGGGGCTGGTCTTGGTTGCCTGAAGATCATTTGCCTAGCGGGGCATCTCTAGGTGTCACCTGGGTGCTGGGGCCACCCTCCCCATCTAAACCAGTACACTTCTCCACATGGTGGACCAACAGGGGACCCCAGAGGGCCTACAAAAAGGCATCAATGGTAGCTTCAATCTGGACTCCCCCCAAAACACTGGAACTCAGAGGCTAACTGGTTCCCACCATGGAGGTTCCACTGATGCTGCTTCTTCTGGGCCCCTCAGGTCCCCAGCGCCACGCCCACACCTGGTCTGGCTCTCTCTCTCTCAACTCACTTGTACTCCGAAGAACCAGAACTTTCGGTCCCTTTCCTCCTTGTGCCCTTGATCTCCGCAGCCAAGGAATCCTGCAACGGCAGAAAAATGCAGAGCCAGGATCAGTGCTTGGGAAACCCAGCTATTATTAAAAAATTGTTCCTTGGTGTGATTTCCTTCTTTTTCCATTTCCCTTTTAATCCTTATCTCATTCAGAAGTTTGGTCTTAGCTTCTTTTTGCATCTTCCATTCCTCCACTTCATTGGAACCGTTTAGTATTATGCCTTCAGAATCTAATTTTTGATTCCCATCCCTCATTCACTCTCTTGTCTTTGAGTCTATCTGACCAAGGAATGGCCCCCATTACTAACCTTAATTTACTAAGCCTAAAATATTTGTCTGACTAAACTCCCCCTTTCCTCAGAATATCAAACTCCAGGAGAATAAGGTCACTCCGAACCAGATAACCCACTTCCTTCACCCCATTTAGCAAACCTTCTCTGTGTTAAAATTAGATCTAATATAACTGAACCCCTTGTGGCATCTTCTCTCTCTTGACTTGAACCACAAAACTGTCTGCAAGGCAGGTAAGGAATTTTGTTTAGATCTAGCAGGCTTTGCAGAGTCCGACCTCTGGCAAATATCAGGATAATCAAAATCCCCCCCCCCCCATAGCAGAAAAAGCATCATCCAAATCTTCAGACTGACATGGTGGTCTATAACACGCTCCTAGCACAAGATCCAAATGGGTAGCAGTGTTGGTCTGAAGTAGCACAATAAAATCAGAGTCCAATAGCACCTTTAAGACCAACAAAGATTGATTCAGGGCGTGAGCTTTCGGGTGCAAGCACTCTTCATCTGACTGAGAGTGCTTGCACTCGAAAGCTCACACCTTGAATAAATCTTTGTTGGTCTTAAAGGTGCCACTGGACTCTGATTTTATTAGGCTCCTAACAAGATATCTCTACTGGCTTTCCCACCTTTAATTTTCGCCCATAAGCTTTCAACCTGATCTCCAAGATCAAAATCATGGACCGCCGCACAAGAACAGTCATCCCTGACATGCAAAGCCCCTCCTCCCCCTTTGATATTTAGCCCATATATTTGGCCCCCTTAATAAATTATACCCCGTAAATTCATTCCTGGTTTCAGTCCTTGAGATCGCTGGCTTAAAGAAAAGCCCTTTTCTCTCCATTCTTTCACACACCTCCCCCAATACGAGCTAGAAGCTTGATATGCAATTCAGGCGGCAGAGGAAAATAATAGAAGCCGTCTACCAAATCAAGGTTTTCTCCCCATTCTCATTTTTCCCACTTGTAAGTTCCTGTTGCTTTTATTTGTGGGGGGCGGGGTGGTTGCTTTTGGCAGGGATTTTAAATTTGCAAGGAGATGTGCCACACAGAAAAAAATATATATACAAAATACATGCAGAACGGGGGGGAGGGGGACACCCTACGGCAACAAGAACTTACAATTGCAGAAAAAGAGGTTATAGAAACGCCGAAAGATGGGAGAAACAGGAGAACCATAAGAAACTATTTTGTTAACTCGCAAATATCCAACCGCCACAATTGTCTGCCCCACCCAGCAATGATTCAGGACTTATTTTGACACAAACCGAGTGCTAAACACGCCCAGGGCCATTCGTTTGCCCTTACCAGGGGCAGGAAGGTGGGGGAGCTGTGGCGATTAATGGTGCTGTTGGGGAGGCTGCGGCTCCGGAGGGTCTTGATCTCCTCCTGGGCTTCGTGCAACATTGCCTCGCATTCCACGTATTTCTCCTGCAGGTCCTGGAGCTGGAGCGACACCACACAATAGGGGGGAAAGGTTGGAATGAAGGCTCGGTAGCTCTTCCCTCCCTCCTGTGCCTCTCTGAGGGGACTCACCTCTGTCCGAAGCTGCTGCTGGACCTCCTTGGCAGCAGCCAGGTGTTGCTGCAGCTCCTCCACCTCTGAGCCGCACTGGAGAGAGAAGGAAGGAAGGAAGGAAGGAAGGAAGGAAGGAAGGAAGGAAGGAAGGAAGGAAGGAAGGAAGGAAGGAAGGAAGGAAGGAAGGAAGGAAGGCAGGAAGGCAGGAAGGCAGGAAGGCAGGAAGGCAGGAAGGCAGGAAGGCAGGAAGGCAGGAAGGCAGGAAGGAAGGAAGGCCAGCACACCTTAGTTACTGTGGTGCTAAATAGGGGCCCATGTAGTCACGAAAACCAGCTAGGACTCCTAGAAAGCCTTACAAGGAAAGGCAAACTGGAGGGCAACTTGCACCTTCTCCCTCCCCCCCCCCATGTGCAAAGAGGTCCCCAGATAGCTCTAAGCGAAAGAGTGTTGCCGGGGCCCAACAGATGTCCTGTGAAATTCCCGCCCAGCCCCGAAACCTTGATGCCACCCAACCAGGGCAGCACCTCTTGCCCCTGGAGAAATCTATGTTTTGAGACAGGCAGCCAGCCACGGCGCCCTGCCAGGCCTGCCCCGCTGCTCACCGCGCGGCATCTTTGCTGCAGATCCACCACCTGGGCCAGCAGCTGGCTGATCTCCTCCTGCTGACGGGCCGCGTCCTCAGTCTTGCGGGCGAGCTCTTCGGAGAGCAGCACCACCTCCCGGCTGGCTTCAGCTAGGGGGAAGGGAGACATCAGGGGGTTGCCGGCCAGAACAGACGGCTTTGAGGATGGCACCGCCACGCTGCAGTCCAGGGGTAGAGCACTGATTCTGAATGCGGAAGTTCCCCGGTTCAGTCCCTGCCAACTCCAGCTGCATCAGGCAAGAGGCAATGCGAAAAGTGCCAAAAACACCCCGTGGGGCAGCTGCCAGTCAGCTGACTGACCAAACTCGACTGACTCAGTAAGAAGCAGCTGCAAGTGGAAACGAGCATGGAAGGGGCTGCAGCTCAGTCGTCAAGAGCAAGGGCTTTGCTAGAGGTGGTCCCAAGTCCAATTCTAAGCCCCTTCCATGAAGGGTTATAGGTAAAGGATGTTGGGGTCCAGGCCTCTCTTTTGGAGACCCTGAAGACCCCTTGGCACGCTTTGCCTGAGTTCAAACTTCCTGAACCAGATTTCACAGAGATGGTTTCAAAAATTATATATATATATATAAATGCTTTTTAACACCTGAAATGTTTTCACAGAATCATAGAATAACAGAGTTGGAAGGGACCTCCTGGGTCATCTAGTCCAACCCCCTGCACTATGCAGGACACTCACATCCCTATCACTCATCTACTGTTTTAATGTTCTAATATTCACCATGTTTGGATACCCTGAATTAAATGGAAAGGTGGCATAGAAAAGTTTTGAGTGAAACCATATTGTAGATATTGGGGAAATTGCATTAATCCTCTTGCTATGCAGGGGACTGAATGGGATTCCAACCCTGATTCTTCCCAGCTCCGGAGAGGTCCAAGCAAGAAATCAAACCCAAAAAACAGTCTAGCTGACACAGGGGGAAATGGAGAAGCTAACTCTGCCGTCACAGAATATCTAGCCCCTCACTTCTGCCCTAAAACTCATCAACAGAGATGAGCTTCCAAGGCCTGGTTAAGGGGGACATGAAATCTCTTCCGTTCAACAATGCTCTGATTGAGCCTTGATCCAGAAGAATGCAGGGGGATAAAGACATCACACCTTCCGCCCCCTGATGAGCAGAAAGCTGCTTTTATCACATACAGCGGCATGATGTTTTTATCACTTGTTGGAAAAAGCGGAGGCGGTGAGATACTCACAGAATTGCTCCACACAGTCGATCATCAACTTCTGCTCCTGTTCTTCATACTGACACGTTTCAGAGGAGATGTTGGTGACCTGGGACAGACAGACACAACCCATTAAGGGTGTTATTTGTGCATTGGGTGAGTTTCTGGAAAGCAGAGGGGCTCTGGATAGAATCGGAAGCCTAGCTTCTGGACCAAGGCCTGGCACCTTCACCTCCAGAAATCAGCTAGAGGGGCCAAAAATGGATTTTGCCAGACAAACGGATCCTATGATGGAACCCCTCCAAGAAAGGTGATAGACAGGTTACAACTGTTTGACAATTACAGAGCACCCAACACAGGTAGCAACGTCGCTGAAGGTGGGATATGTTGGAACCCTTGCTTTAAATATACATATATATTAGCAGTGAAATTTTGGAAAGAAAGAGAGAGAGAGCGAAAGAAAAAGAGAACATGAGAGCGACAGAGCATACAAGAAAGACAGAACACAAGAGAGGGAAGGAAGGAAGGAAGGAAGGAAGGAAGGAAGGAAGGAAGGAAGGGAGGGAGGGAGGGAGGGAGGGAGGGAGGGAGGGAGGGAGGAAGGAAGGAAGGAAGGAGAATAAGACTGAGGGCTAAGGGGAGGGAGGGAAGGAAGGAAGGAAGGAAGGAAGGAAGGAAGGGAGGGAGGGAGGGAGGGAGGGAGGGAGGGAGGGAGGGAGGAAGGAAGGAAGGAAGGAAGGAAGGAAGGGAGGGTAGGAGTTAGGGAGGGAGGGAGGGAGGAAGGAAGGAAGGAAGGAAGGGAGGGAGGGAGGGAGGGAGGGAGGGAGGGAGGGAGGGAGGAAGGAAGGAAGGAAGGAAGGAAGGAAGGAAGGAAGGAAGGAAGGAAGGAAGGAAGGAAGGGAGGGTAGGAGTTAGGGAGGGAGGGAGGGAGGGAGGGAGGGAGGAAGGAAGGAAGGAAGGAAGGAAGGAAGGAAGGAAGGAAGGAAGGAAGGAAGGAGCACTGTTCAGAGTGTTACACAAGGGCTGAATCCCACATGGCAATTATTTTCCATGTTTCTTTCACCATTAAGTGCATAGGCATCTTTACCGGAGAATCTACATGGCAGTTTTGAGCTGCATTTTCCTTGTCTAACCCCTGTCGGGTCCCCTGAAGTTGCTATTCCTCCCCTCACCACCAGAGGGCTTTATTTAAACTGGTAATTGACACGCTACTAGGGTTCAGCTACAAGAGTATGTCAATTACTGATTTTTTTTAAAACCCTCTGATGATGGAAGGAGGACTATGGCTAGGGCAAGGAAAACAGCGTCAAAGTGAGTGTGACTTGCACAAATCTCACCTCTGTGCGCAGCTTCTGGTTCTCCTCCTCTAGGCCTTTCAGCTTCTGTTGCAGGACATCGTATTGGAAGCACTGCTGCAGGCAGAGGGCCGATTCATTCCTTCGCAAGCTGCGAAGGGGAGAGAGGAAGCCATGATGGGAACAGCAGCGGAACAGAATTTCGTTTAACTCTTTGTGCCTCAGTATTAGTGCTGCGTTGGAAGCAGCAAAGGCATCAGACTTAATTTCACCTGCAAGTCTTTCTCCAACCATCGATGAAGATAGATTCAGGCAGGTCACCATGTTGGTCTGAAGCAGAAGAGTGAAGGTGAGGTCCAGAGGCACAATTAGGACCAACCAAGTTTTATTCAAGCTATGCGCTTTCATGCGCACATGAAACCTTCTACCTTGAATAAAACTTGGTTGGTCACCAGGATGCCACTTGACTCCAATTTTGCTCTACAACCTTTGAAAATACTCAACGGAATTCCCAAACTACACATCACACTAGACCAGCCTTTTTCAGCCTCTTTGACATGGCAGCTCCTCGTTGCCCACCGCAAAGTCTACACAGCAGAAAGTGGCCAAGAGGGCGTTCTCAACCTCCAACTCTCCCCAGTTTGTCATTCTTCTGCATGGGATCTGGCCATGGTTGCTGGGCCAGTTCTAGGTGTTAGAGAGTTCTCAGAATCCTGGTCTAGACATACCACACTGTTGACTCAGGTGGAAAGGTCCTTTCTGCCCCAGCTAGATACTCACGGGGTAGAAGTGGCGGTATTTGGCTCGCTCTCTTCTGTACTGTTGGTGTAGAGATGCAGAAGGTCATCCCGCATGGAAATTTCATGGCGCAGCTGAGCTATCTTTGGGGGAGACGAGAAAAGGAACAGTTTAGAGCAATCTTTCTCAACTTTTTTACTGTTGAGAAACCCCTGAAACGTTCTTCAGGCTTTGAGAAACCCCAGAAGTGGCACAGTCATGCAGAATATCTTTGAGAAGCACAGCTGTGTCCACATCAACCCGGGGCCCCTCCCCTTCCCACCCCTCCAAGCCCATCATTGACCATTCGCCCAATAAATGTTTTTTAATTAAAAAATAATTAAGTCCCACCCATTCAGAAAACCCCTTTAGATGACACCACTCCAAGATTATCCACAGTGTCCAAAATTCAAATTCTTTCCAACCTCTAAAAATCGGTTTCTGCTTGCCCTCTTCCTAAGGGGGACTCCCTCACTTCCGTAAGATCATTTCTCCAAGCGCTGCAGATGATGTTTTCCGCCAAGACACACACAGACACCCCTCACCTCTTCCTTGGCTAATTCAAGTTGTTCTTCCAGGATTTCATTGTGTTCCGACAGACTCCGATTCTGCTTCAGCAACGACTGCCCAATGCGGGCCGCTAACTCCAGGTCATGCTCCTTCTGTGGGGACAGGGAGAGACAGAGGGGCTGCCGTGAGATTAATTCACCCCCTTTCCCACAAACCCTCTCCTGGCTCCGTTCCTCCACCACTTGCATACTTGAACACACAGACAAAGTTGCCTTACCCTGAATCAGCCCATCAGATTCATCAGAGTCAGCTTTGTCTACTCCAGCCTTTTGACCACAGAGGAGGCTTCGAGGACCCCCGGAAGTGATGTCAGCTGGTCACACCTCCCTGCCATACCCGCAGAAGTGACATAACCACCTGCACCCTTTGACTTCCTTGCAGCCCAGCCTCCTGCCTTTACTACTACTACAATGGCTCCACTTCACGTAGGCTGGAAAGAAGGGCGGAAGCTAAGAAGATAGCCTGGACCCCCCTACCATGATACAACTGTCTCTCCTTCTTTCATTTTTTCACCCATGGCCTACTCACTGAGCCCTCCAAGTGGAAGGAGGGGAAAGGCCAAGGACCCCCCTCTGTAGCTCCTGCAAACCCTCAGGGGTCCATGGACCCTAGTTGGGAATCCCTGGTCTGCTCAGACTGGCAGTGGTTCTCCAAGGTCTCAGGTGGAGGCCTTTCTTATCACCTGCCACCTGATTCTTCAATTGGAGATGCCAGGGATTGAACTGGGGACCTTCTGCATGCCAAGCAGATGCTCTACCTCCAAGCCACGGCCTGCGTTCTCATTCATCTCCTTGCTGCCCTTTCCCAAGATCTCTCGGCATGGATTTTTCCTGCTCAATGAACAGCCAGCAGCCTCAAGGACACAGTTTGATCTCAGTTATCCTGCAAAACGTTAGCAACGGATGCATTTTATTTAAAACATTTCCACGCTCTATACCTCTTCCAGCAGGTTGGTGACCGCATCTATATCCTGGTAGGTCTTGGTGATCCTGCCAACCCGCTCGGAGCAAAGCACTGTGGGAAAACAGAGAGAGTTGGCACCATTAATAAAGTTCAGTCAAAGAGGTAAAGAATGTGACAGGGTGTGGAACCTTGTATTTCTTTAAAAAGCTATTTCTTTTCTTTAATGAAAGGGAACCTAACTCCTGGAACAAAAACCAAATGAAAGAAACAAAACAAAGTCTTCTGTGAGCTACACAAACGACGCCAATTATGTGTTTGCATTTGCAGAGGTTATATTCCCCAACAGCTTAATTTACTCTGCTTCAGTTAATGTGCCTGGAGAGTGTACAGAAACACACCTAAGCTTCAGAAATCTCAACAGGCTCTGCTTGTGCAGTTTAAAGCCCATGCTTGTAGTTACTGTGGACCACAACTGGGTTTCCCAAACCTTCTGAGCTTGTGGACAACTCTGGAATTTTCCCACAGAGATCCACCACACAATGGCTGCCACAGAAGGCGGAGCCAGTTACAAAATGGTTTAACATTTTTTCATGTTGTTATTGTTATGTGAGTTTTAGTCTGTTGTTAACTTTAATTGTACATAAGCTGCCTTGAGCCATTGTGGGAGGGTGGTATGGAGATTTAATTAATTAATTGAATGTCCAGAGCGGTGGTTCCCCTACTGCCCCAAAATTCCTCACCATCTCCCTACTGCCCCGCCCACCCCCTAAACCCGTAGTCTAGAGTCACGTGCATTGTAGTTGGGTGCTAGGTAGATTAAGGGGTTTATCGCACAGCTACCTCTAAACCAAATTATATAGATCACCAAGGCAGGTGTTTGTTATGTGCGAAGTCGTGTCGGACCCATCGCGACCCCATTGACAATGATCCTACAGGAGGCAGGCATTAAAAGATCTTATTTTCTGTTCTATTCAAGCATAAAAGATATCAAAAAGGAAAAAAAAATAAGAGTATTTCTATTAGCACTGAGCCGAAATGAGAGACCATTCAACAAATAGCTTTGCTTCGAATCACAATTGGACATTTGGTCCTATAACTGTCCGATGCAGACTACTGACAAATTTTACACCACTGGTCACTCGAAACCTTTGCAAACAAGGAGGCAGGGTTCACCAAGGACACTGTGGCATTAAGACACCTGGATTCTATTCCCAGGTAAGACCTTCCACTTGCCTTCCTTTCTCATCCTCTCCCTGGAGATCAAGGCCAGAATTTGTTTATCCCGATCGCACGCCTTGTTTACACCTTGCAAGGACAGATCTACCGACTCTGAGGTTCCCTGCCACGGGCAAGAAGCACGTCCGCAAGACAGCGTCAAAGAAAACATCAAAATCCCATGACGTTATTCTACGTTATGCAATCAGAGTATACCGAAGTTAGGCTGTGCCAAAGCAGAATTACGATCTCTGCTTCTGCCAGCCCAAGAGCACACGCTGTCTGCCTCCATCCAGTGGCCTCTCTAACAAGCCTGCTTCCTTCCTAGCCTCCGTGCCGACTGGCACATCGATGCTGCAGACGGATGCCATGATGTTCTTCCAATTGGCTCGCCCTCTTTCCCCCCCCCCGCCCTGCGTCCTCAGGGGGCGCCTTTGGGACCTCATCATCCAACAGAATCATAATTAGAAATAATTAGAGCATGAATTCCAGCACAGCGGGGATAAAGCACTGAGAGGTGGGCAGCGATGGGAGGGCGACGTCCATGGCTGTTCTGAGCACAGCCAATGCCTAATGAGGGCTGGCTTCCAGTCGCTCCTTCTGCCCTGCATGCCAACAGCTCAAAACAAACCCCCAAATCAATCTGGCTTGGAAGCGCGGCGTTTAAGGCCAAAAGCAGCCACAAAAATCAGCTATTCAGTCCTGGTGCTTCAAGAGAACCTCAGGAAAAAGAGATATCAACACAGAGAGAACACTGGTTCTTAAAGCAATGGCAAGGGAGTCAGTGATCTGGGTCTCTGTTTAGCTGCTGATGAAAATAAGGAGCACAAGAAGCAGAGCCTTTCTCAGCCTTTTTACGGTAGAGAAGCCCCTGGCACATCCTTGAGGCTTTGAGAAGCCCCCAAAGTGATGTCAGGAGGCCCCATCTTCCTGCCACGCCCCCGGAAGCCATGCCACCAACCAGAAATCACATCACAGGAATATAGGGCTGTATCACTCAATCGTTTTTTTTTTAAATTAATAATATATATATATAATTAGTGCCCACCAGAACCGTGAAGCCTGCCCTGGTCTATTGCAAAGCCCCAGGGCTTCACGAAACCCTGATTGAGAAAAGCCTGCCCTAAAAGCTTAGGAAATACACTACTGCTATTTTGAAAATCTACTGCACTGAAATTCAGTAGTATTTATAAAATAGGAACAATATTTAGGGAGAGGTCATCTACACGGTACCCTTCTCATCTTAGACATTTTACTGGAAAGGGTAGTGTGCATCTTACTGCCAACACAGAGACCAATTTTACCCCCAAATGCTATTCTTTTCAGTGTGGTGTAGTTGTTAGAGCGTCGTACTACTAGGATCTGGGAGAGCCAAGTTCGAATCCTCTGGAAGCTCCCTGGGCCCATTACCCGCACTCTGCCTCATTGACCCCACAAGATTGTTCTAAGGATAACATGGAGGAGAGGAGAGAACGTGGTAAGGCTCTTTGGATTCCCAAGGAGGAGATAAAGGTAAAAAAAACATTTTTTTGTTAATGTTGTGATGAATTAGCTACTCCAGAGAAAATTGATTCTAGGATTTATTTCCTCTTAGGACATGGTTAGCAGTAAACAAAACGAAGCAAATAAAGCACTGGGGAAGAAAATAAACCACAAATAATATTTTTTGTCTCTCGGAAAATACCTCCTTGGGGATCTTTCTACTGCAGGTATTTATTAAAGTAACAGTCCTCCATGGAATTGTTGTTTGTTTGTTTTTAAGGACTTCAGAAAGATACCGCCTTTCACAATAACCACAAAACAAAGATTTGGTGGAACATTTCTACCCTAAATACTCAGAGAATTATGCTCGGGTTGGAAATAAACGTGCAAGCCGTTCCAAAGGATTGTTGGAAGGTTACATTTCTCCAGGGATCAGCTCTTCACAGGTGACTCGCAGTTTGCCACACCCTGCAAGTAATTTTTCACTGTGGCACTGCAAGCCAGCCAGCATTTTTTTAAAAAAATTGCAGACGAGCTACGTATTTTTTTTAGATACATACTGGTCCTCCTCAGCAGGCAAGTCACATAACTGGGTCCTTTGCAATATGGCTCCTTTGCAAAGGACAACTATGGAGGCATTAAGGAGCATAAGCAGCGGAGAATGCCCTTTCCCCCACAGCAAGTGTGACCAAACTGTGGCTCTCCAGATGTCCATGGACTACAATTCCCATGAGCCCCTGCCAGCATGCTGGCAGGTGCTCATGGGCATTGTAGTCCATGGACATCTGGAGAGCCACAGCTTGGCCACCACTGGTCTAGGAAGTAGAGCTACCACACTCCATGGTGACACTAGGAGATGGCCTGGCGACTATGACGGACCTCCAAGCAACCAAGATCAATTCTACATGCTCTGCACTGAGAAATACTTGGAGATTTGGGGGAGGTGGAGCTTGGGAAGCAGGATACAACACCATAGAGCCTCTCCACCAAAGCAGCCATTTCCTTCCTTTGACCTGGAGGTCAGCAACTCTAGAGAAAAGGGCTGCCTTGGAGGGTGGACAATATTGCCTTATACCCCGCCTTAGGTCTCTCCCTCCCCTCTTCAAAACCTGCCTTCCAGAGCTTCCCCTCACCCAAATCCCCAGGGCTTTCCCAACCCAGTGGCTGACACCCTACAAACCCACCTACACGTTTCAAGGCAGAAGCTTCTGTGTGTTTCTCTCCAAGAGAACCAACCAGCCAGACAACTCCAAGTAATCCACGCTACAGAAGAATGGAGACCTCCACCGATGTTCAGGCAAACAAGGATTGCAAGGCGACACGCCAAGCAAAACAACGAAAAGAATATCAAAAACAGAAATCCACCTCACCCCAACAGGAGGAGTTGGGTATGCGAAGGACCATCCATTTCCTGCCCTGTTCCATCTACCAGATCAGACTTTACTCCCCGGAACTGCTTGCTCTGTACCCAGCTCAAGAGATGAAGCAGGGGGCAACCAGAGTCAGGGCACCTCACCTGGGGAAAGCTTTCCTAACAGGGGCTCACCTGTGACCTCTTTTCCTGCCCCTGAAGTGCCGGGCCAAACACCTTTCTCTCTACCCAGGGTTTTACCTGAATAGTTCCACCATTGAAGGCTATTCTGATGGCCTCCTACTAGACTGAAGGCCATTTCTTGGCTTGTTTTAATATGAATCAGTTACGCCGGTTGTTTTTACAGTTTTGTTTTACTTGTTTAAAAAACCTTGCCAATAACCGCGAACAGCTTTCTGTAGATGCCGCTTACCCACTTTCTGAATCAACATATGGTATGAAATTATTATTTGCAACAGCAAAAAATGATACCACCCCTTCAGGAAAACTGGCCATGGTAATCTACAAGGTAAAACATCCTAAAAACAAAACAAAACTCATTAAAAGGGCTGAAACCCGATGTACAAGAACACAGCCAGTGAATGGAATGTAACAGCCGAAAATGGGTCAAACATTTCACAGGCTGAAAACAATTTACAGTGTATCACAGCCCATGGGCTGGACAGCACAGTGCGGGAGATGGCATTTCATGTCCCCTGACCCCAAGCATGCAAAGTGATCAGACTAGCAGTAGTTCTCCAGAGCTTCAGGTCTTTTGCATCAGCTGCCATAGAATCACAGAATCATAGAGTGGGAAGGGACCTACTGGGTCATCTAGTCCAACCCCCCTCACAATTCAGGACATTTAATTTTTTATTGGACATGCTGGGGATTGAACCTGGAACCTTCTGCGTGCCAAGCACTACCACGGACCTGACGAAAGGGAATTCAAATTCCATTCCAGCCATCCCTCAAAGCCTGGGAAGGAACCCCCAACAGATCCAGGCTCTTAACGTAAGCTCTTAAATTATGCACAAAATAAAACCCCAACTTGTAGAGACAGATGGTAAGCAGGTACAGAAGCCCTGATCCCCTTGGCAGACAGTCCATTTAAGTAGCCCGCTCAGACACAAAAGACTGAAGACACAGAAAAACAAGCAGGGAAGACAGAAATCTAATTGGAGGTTGACATGCACCTCCAAAACCATGCTGCTGACAGAGACTACAAAAAGGATGCTCGAAACAATTGTCAGCAAACAACTGATCCAACCACATCTTCTTGTTCTAGAGCCATGCCCGGAAAACGAGAACCTGGGCAGGCAAGTGGAGCCATTAACTCAGGGGCAGTTTGGCCACCTCGTTGGTTTCCATATCCTGGCTATTCAGAAACTCTTGGTGGGACCCTGCCAGCAGAGAAGCTCCTGCAGACCTCTCCCCCTTAACCCAAGACTCATACACAATTGTTTACCTCAGGGGTAGCCAACCTGTGGTCCTCCAGATGTCCACGGACATCTGGAGGACCACAGGTTGACTACACCTGATTTACCTGGCCATTGGATGGACAGCAGGCGCCATCTTTGAGTTGATCAGGGTCGGCATGTTTTACAGAAGCGGAACTATTTGAGTACAACACATCTACTCAGAGTTGATTCTCCTGCTAGGCTTAATGGGCTTGCCATCGGCAGTTCTGCCAGGGAGGGGCTCCCAAAAATGCCCCACTCGGAAAGGCATTGCCCTTGTGGAGTGAAGCGTGCCAAAACCAAATCTCACATCTTCTTCTACCGTATTTGTTACATCTGTATTTGCTTCAAGCGGACTTTCTGACACCTCTTTAAGATTGTGTTCCCTCTGAATAAATGTGTTCCTGACACATTAAAGCGTTATTTTAATATGATGATGCACTCTGCCCCCAAGAAGGCTGGGCTGAGAGGGGTGGACCTATAAAGTCTAATTACAAATAAAATAAATAAGTATTGATCGTGTGGCCAATTTTTCACAAGGCGCCCTAAGACTGTGCCAACAAAAACAGAACGTTTCAGAAGATTTTCATTCCCAAACTATCCTGTTAACTGATATCTGTCTTAGTTATATTTATAATAGCTATATTTTCCTGGAAATCTTGACCTGTTTTATATGCATTAAAAGACTGGTGGACTGATTGGGTGGGATAGTGGTTAAGAGCATTGAACTCTGCCCTGGAGATCCAGATTTAATTCCCGACTCCTCCAGAAGGAGCTTGTGGGTGACCTTGGAATTCTCTCAGCCTCACCTACCTCACGGAGTGTCTGTTGTGGGGACAGGAAGGGAAAGGCAATTGTAGGTTTTCCAAGAACGCCCACTGAGATAAGCATATTAAACAGGTCATACTAGGATTAAGACTTTATTTCAAGTATATTTTTCTTTACTGGCCGTTGGATGACTCTTTCTATTTCCTGGCTCAACCATTCCTTAGTCTTTAACCACACAAGGCAGCCAACCTCTCTTTTCCCCCATCCAGTATTGATGGTCACTAATTATCTAAATGGCTGAGTCTTTCTCACTATTTTGGGGCAGAGAGGAAACAGCAACTTCAGTCTTCCCAAAAGAGGCTTCAAGTTCAAACCCTCCAAAAGCATTGCACGCCCTGAATTCTCGGGTTTTAACTTATTCCTCTCTAAGCATACCAAGTGCGAAGGAAGCTACCCCTCCCCAAGTCAAGAATCATTTTTGTGTACAAATTCGGGAAACAGGAACTAATCTGGAGTTTTGTTTTTCTGGAAGGTGTGGGGGGGGAGGAAGTGAAAGAAAAGGGGGTACAAGGTCTTTCTGAAGCACTAGGACATGAGTGGGAAACAGTCACAAAATTAGGAAGCTGGAATCAGCCACAAAGGTCCCTCAATCCAGGGGTGGCCTGAAGGGGCTCATGGGCATTGTAGTCCATGGACATCTGGAGAGCCACCGTTTGGCCACCCCTGCGAAACCCACTTACTGAAAAGCAATCCAAGCCTTCCAATCCATCCCCCCATCAATTTCCCCCAAATCTGACTCCTTTGTTCCCTTCACAGCCTATATTTACTTTATCTTTAACTCACTTTTCTCCCCAAGAGTGACCCCAAAGTGGCTCATGTCATTGGCCTCCTCCTCCTCCAATTTAGCTCCACAACAACCCTGCAAAGTTGTCCAAGTTGTGCGACTGGCCCATGGTCATCCAGCAAGCTTTCGGAGCAGACCAGGCATTTGAACCAGGATGCCAGTGTGGTGTAGTGATTAAGAGCCACAGGCTCCAGTTTGGAGAACCACGTTGGATTCCCGACTCCTCCTCCACATGAAGCCAGCTGGGCTGCTTTGGGCCAGTCACAGTTCTCCCTGAACTCTCTCAGCACCACCTACCTCAACAGTCATGGAGAGGACAGTGGGGAAAGGGAGTTGATTCTAAGCAGCTTTGAGACTCCTTAGAGTAGAGAAAAGCAGGATATAAAATCTCCCCTACTCTTCATCATCCTCTACCTTTCATAGGGATACTGCATCTGCTATGAAGCTCGCTTTATTTCAAAGTAATAGAGACCCCAGGTTTCTCAAAACCCTACAGACCAAATATTCCAGAAGCGAGAAAAGCAAGGTATATATAAAAGCAAACCCAAGCCTTCCACAGGTGACAGCCATATTCTTACACGTCAAAGACAGATCCTGCACTTTAAACGGGCAAAGGGCTTAACGGCAGGCAGAAATACAACAGGTTAAGGGCACAGGAACAAAACGACAGGGGAATGAGGATTTCCCAGGTGTCGAGCAGCCGCCGAATCGGCAGACGGGAGGCAGCAAACGCAAGATGGAGAAAATGAGGTCAAAGCAGCGAAGCATCCCTCTCTCCTCCTGGGAGAGAAAGACACACATTCTCTGGATCCACCTAGAGCTTCCTGCAGCTGCAGAGCCGGATCCCAAATGACCTTCCGCCTAATTTAAGGGGCATCTCAAGGAGAAAGCAAGTGGGGTAACCAGATAGCCTCTTGTTAAGGGCCACGTCCTCTCTTTCGGTGTCCTCTTTGGGGCGCTTTAAAAAACAAACTGATGCCAACATCATCTGCTTGAGTGGAAGATTAGGAATATTCCCACCTTGATGTATCGGCTTAGGGCAGCAGCATCTAACCAGGAGAGCTGGGCTCCTCCTTGTTCAGCCTGCCGGGTGACCTTGGGCCGATCACAGTTCTCTTAAGGCTCCCAGAGCCGTTCTCTCAGAGCTCTCTCTCAGATCCACCTACCTCTCCGGGGAGAGGAAGGGAAGGTGATGGTGAACCACCTTGAGATGGCCTTCAGGTCATGAAAAGCAGGGTGTCAATACCACCCTTTGGTCATCACCATCTTCTGGTAAGTAGCAACACTTAAAGAGGAGGATGTAAAAGCAGATTTGGCCAAGGGATCCCCGGTCGGCAGAGAAACAGGTCCTCTGTTTTGCTTTGCAAAAGGGATAGAGGGGTGGGGCACCCGGATCTGGCCCCATCGCCGATACCCGGGTAAGCCTATGAGGCTCCTCGGGAGGAGGAAGAGGAGACAGACAGCTGAAGGTCAGTGCGAGCCACCCACGCCCTCCGCCCCGGTTGCAGCTCACCCAGGCAGGCAAACCCGAAAAGCCCCCCGCCTCACCCTCCTCCAGGTCCGCGGAGACGAGGTCGGCGCTGTCAAGGTCCCCGTCGTCGCCGTCCAGCCCGGCATTGCCGTTGACCTCGTCGTAAGCGGCGGGGCTGCTCCAGAACTCCACGCCGGCCGAGCCCAGCAGGCCCTCCACCCCGGGGGGCAGCATGCAAGCGGACCGAGCGGCCACCGACCCGCCACCGCCACCGTCGACGCGCAAGGAGCCAAGCGAAGCGCCGCCCGTCGAGGCTCGCCAAAGACGCTCGCTCGCAATGCAGCCGCCACCTCGCCCACCCCTATTTATAGAGTCGGCGGCGCACCTGCGGGGAACGGACCACTCCCAGATGCAAAGGGGGGGGGCGAAATGCAGCCGCACCCCTCCAAGCAGCCCCTCGGACGCAGCAGCCGGGGAGGAGGGGGGAGGTAGCCACGGAGCCTGCAGGGCTTGCAGGGGGGGGGGGGCAGGCAGAGAGCCGGGGGCTGCAGGAGGGGGGGAGAGGGAGAGCTTACTCCCATTCCCCCCCCCCCGGTTCTGTCGCAGAATGGAGCCTCCCAGCTCCATCTTTCTGCAGTCTTTTTGAATGGGCAAGGTGGAGTGGTTTTCTGGAGGGGGTTCCCAGGCGCTGGCTGCCTGCGGCTTCACTGATCCGGAATAAGAGCCACCCTTCTGAGCTGTCATCCTGAAGACAGCTTCCTGGGCAGGAGCCCCAGGGGAGGAAATGGGGCTGACTTCTGAGTAGACCTGCTGCTCCCACATTGACTACTGTGCCTTAGAATGGCCTCTCCGCTTTTTAAGATCCCACGTTTGGCCAAAGGCATGAAGGATGGGCAGAGGTAACATGGCCTTTGCATCTTGTTTTAAAGCCTTCCAGGCGGGTGTTCGGCCTGTGTTTTTGTCAAGTGCCGCTGGTGTTGGGAGCCGGTTAGGCTGACCAAAGGTCCAGCCGAGATCAGGAGGCAATATGAAAAGCAATAACTCCGCCTGATCAGATCATATCGGCAGATCAAGCGGCGACTGAAAACACAAGATGCAGACCTAGGATTAAAATAAAATAAACCCTCCAGTTTGGTAATCCGATGGTGGTTGCCTGTGTGAGATGAATGAGGCAAACAAAAAAAAAACAACAACCCCAAAACAAAAACAAAAAAAAGACCCTGGGCTTCTAAATGTCAGCAGGCAGAATGTCTCAAAAGAGCAAGATCAGATTTTCCCTTGATGGTTTGTTGGAAAGGCAGCTCCAGTGGGCTTTTAAGAACATACAAAGAGCCCTGCTGGGGCAGACCAGAGGTCCAACTCATCCAGCCTCTCTCATATATATTTTTTTACAGTACAACAGGGATTCCCAAGCAGGGTCCAAAGACCCCCAGCAATCCAAGGGAGCTTCAGAGGGCGGTCCACAGCTTTCCCCTCCTGCCTTAATGGACTCGGCCACAAGCTAGGGAACTGGCCACTTGCATTGCTCCCTCTCCCCCTCCCCATCCGGAGCATGAATTCACTCTCTCCTTCTGTGCCTGGGAGGGGCCAGGGCCTGCACACCTCCTCCCATCTCAAACCTCCTCCCCATCCCCCTTGCAAGCGTGGCCATCACTGCATCCTCTGGCAGCGGATTCCGCATTCTAATCACGCTCTGTGTCAAGCAGTATTCCCTTTTGCCCATCGTGAACCTGCTGGCCACGCACTTCATTTGGATGCCCTCAACTTCTAGTCTCTTGGGAGAAGCAGAAAAAGTTCTCTTTGTCCACACTCTCCACCCCATGAAGAATTTTATAATACTCTGTCATGGCTTCTCTTTCCAGTGATATCTCTTAGGGCTGGTTATCCCTGACGGCAGTTGATTCCAACGAGCCTATGAGATTTTCTCCAAAGGAATTGAGAATGGAAATACCCTACCTTTTACACAAATGCTTTGTTATGGTTATGCCAATAAAGGTGTTTCAGCTTTGACTTTGATTCCAAAGAGATTGGGCTAAGAATCGAAAGAGCAATGGGGTAGGATCGCTACAGCTCAAGGCTGTAGCAACAGCAGGCTTTCAGTCAACACGGCCAGGGAGCCATGCATAATTTAGCCTGGAGCTTGAATAATTGAATACGTTTTCATGGGCAAGGAAGAGCTTTTCCCAGGGAGACTGAACAATTTCAGGGCAGCAGGAAAGACAACAGCCTGACTCTTCAGAGTGACCTGGATTTTGAGAGAGCCATAAATTCCCCTATCTGAGCCAAGCTAGGCTACTAGCATCCTACCTGTCCTCAGGACACCTGGCCACAGTGATCCATGCAATGGTCACTTCCCGACTATACTTCTGTAACTCGCTCTACATGAGCCTTCCCTTGTCTCTGACCTGGAAATAGCAGTTGGTGCAAAATGTGGCTGCTAGGGTCCTCTCAAGGTCGTCTTGGAGGGCCCACATCCAGCCTGTGCTGTGGTAGCTGCATTAGCTACCATTTAGCTTCCGGATCAGGTTCAAGGTTTTGGTTGGTTAGGGGATCATGGGAATTGTAGTCCATGAACATCTGGAGGACCACAGGTTGACTACCCCTGCTTTGTAGTGCAAGCCTAGACAGAGGCATGCTCTTCTAAAGTTAGAACTGCTTGAACTGCCCGGATGGTTGTCTGTAAGGGAAAAGAGGCACAGTTTTGAAAACACACAAGGAAAGAGGAATGGGAAAAAATAAAACCAACACTTCACTTTGTCCTCACAGGTACAGCCTTCTTTGAGGCAAAAACTCTAAATGATATACTGACGGATGGCCAAGACTTGGTTGCATCTTTCCATTGGCAGAACACAGGGATGCTCATGGCTAAGCACAAAACTGAGTCAGATCCTTTTTCCAGCAGGATCAGTATTGCCTACTCTGTCTGACTGCAGTTCTTCATACTCTCAAGTGGAGATCTTTCACGCCAGTGACTACCTGATCCTTCTTTAAACTGGAATTTCCAGGGAACTCAACGGGGACCTCCTGCGTGCAAGGAAGACGGCTCTCCCACCGAACCACCACCCCGTCTCCAACGTGGCATGCCCCTCACGTAATCCCCAACCCAGAATTAGCCCTCCTGCCTGGGCCACGTGAGCCAAGGCAATCTGATTAGTCTGTCAGATTAGCCGGAAGATTCAACTTGATCATCGTGACCCACAGCACGCCTTGCTCCTCACGCAAGACTTCCATATCCCCCACCCTGCTAAGCTGTAAAATAACCTCCAAAGTAGAGAATGGGGGAGAAGAAAAACAAATGCTTGGCCCATATAACCATATTTGAAAACGCGTGGGATTCAGCATCCTGAGAATGTCAACTTTCTTTCTTTCTTTCTTTCTTTCTTTCTTTCTTTCTTTCTTTCTTTCTTTCTTTCTTTCTTTCTTTCTTTCTTTCTTTCTTTCTCTCTCTCTCTCTCTCTCTCTCTCTCTCTCTCTTTCTCTCTCTCTTTCTTTCTTTCTTTCTCTTTCTTTCTGTCTGTCTGTCTGTCTGTCTGTCTGTCTGTCTGTCTGTCTGTCTGTCTGTCTGTCTGTCTGTCTTTCTTTCTTTAGCAAGCTGTGCTTGAGAACATGATAGAAAATCAAATGCTGTACAAAGGATAAACAGAATTTTGGAGGCCGGTACTGTTTAATAATCAAGAGCAGGAATTAGAAGCCGGAAAGCCCCATGTTCAAATCTAAGTTCAATTATGATCATCCGCTAGGTGGCTTTAATTTACCCAGAATTCCCTACAGGAGGCTTTCTCAAATGAGGTTTTGTGAAACCCTGGCGTTTATTGACAGCCCTCTAAAGGTTTCCCAAATGGGTGGGAAGCCAATTGATTTTTTATATATTTTAAACATGTTAGACATTTATTGGATGGTATGAACATATATGGTCATGTCAACCCCCCCCCCCATATGACCAATGATGGGCCTGGAGGGGGTGGGGATGGGAGGGGCTTCAGGTGGGCATGTCCATAGCTCTGCTTCCCAACATATTCTGCATGATTGCACCATTTTTGGGGTTTCTCAAAGCCTGAAGAATGTTTCAGGGGTTTCTCAACGGAAAAAAAATTGAGAAAAGCTGCCCTAGACTGTGCTCCATCCTTTTATAACAAGGTGCTAAAAGTCACGTGGGCCTTCCCTGCAGGCTTGTTGTGACAATTACAGAAAGAACAAACCCATATTGTTATTATCCACCCATCCCATACACGGAAGGCCCTTGCCTCCACCCTCCCACCCTGTTCATTGGTTACTTACAGAAATACTCCAGGGTCTCTTCAGTCTGTTGTGGGGTCAGGCGGCTGGCAGCATCGGGCGCCACAAGAGGGGTGTGAATCCAGTCGCCGTGGTCGTAGCCAAACACGGCGTCTGCCCGAAGCTGGTAGAGCGGGAGCTGTTCTCCAAGGAGGCTGATGATTTCCACCTCAGGGACGTTGGTGCTGGTACAGAGCTCTTTGGGGGCAGGAGATGGGGAGAGCAAGACAGAAGGAGGGGTCAGTGCAGGGCACAGGGAGTCAAGAGGAGAAAGCCGATGAAACAGCTATGCTCAAACAGAGAACCGTCTATATTCTTGATAATGAAAGATACCCCTTCGAAAACATTGGAACCCTGGGTCTGTTGGGTACCCTTGAGCTGGATATTTGTTGCGATTGATTAGAAACATATGACTTGAACCTTAAGAAACAGGAACCATTGCAGAAGAGAGTTAAGTACCAGACCTCGTTTTGGCTTTTATTTTCAAGAATAAACAAGATTCTCTTTTTGATCATAGCCATTTCATCAGCTTTTTTTCTCTTCCTTGGTCGCCATCGGCTGGATTCTTCTGAACTCCCAGGCAGTGACTGGAAATCTCCATGGATTACACCTGAGCTCTAGGTGACAGAAGTCAGTCCACCTGGAGAAACCGGCCACTTTAGAAGATGGCCTCACTGGCTTTACACCCCACTGAAGTCCCACCTCTTCCTAAAGCCCACCCTCCTCAGGCTCCACCCCCAAAATCGCCAGATATATCCCAATCCTGTATGATTCAAGGTATCTGCATTTGGGAACAAAACATAAGGAAAGACACAAAATGCACATTTGTGGGATATGCGCAACAAAGCCTCTTGAAGTGAGGGGTGGGAAATTGCCTTCCTTGGGTCGGCACGCAGCCTGGCTGACTTGCTCGAGTCACCTGGAAACATTTGCACTGCAGACAGCTTTCCACCATGTGAGATGCAGGTTGTGCATTAATGATATAATCTATGAGTCTAATAATGATAATAATAATAATGGTATAATCGCTAAACCATTTAAATCGCTCCCCAAAATGCTAATTACCGTTCACTAAGCTTGTAAGCAGTAAATTTTGCACACCTGTGTGCATGAGGGGGAATCATTTTATCTCTACAATGGCTTGTAAAAGAACCTGCAAAGAAAACTGTTATTTCTCTGTTCTCCGTTCTCTTCAATTAGCAGTCTTATGATTAGCCTATCAAGCAGAGGGTGTCTGTATGGGGCAGGGGAAAATAGATCCACCTTGCCAGATCTGAGTCTGCAAGCCCATGGGTCTTTACAGTCTTTCTTTCAGGGCTCATGAGACTCGAATGCAGGGGATGGGGTGTCTTGGAGGGGGGAAGGAAGAGAATGGGTACATTTTTTACATCAGACAAAAGGAATGATATTTCCAACCAGCATTCTGTCAATAAAAGAAATCTACTGCCCCCTTGTGGACAGAGCTAGGCAGTTGTATGAAGGCCGAAATGGACATTTGCTGAATTAGAAGGGAAGAGAGGCCAGCCGTACGGTATGAGCAGAATAAAATCAGAGTCCAGTAGCACCTTTAAGACCCACAAAGATTTATTCAAGGCGTGAGCTTCCGAGTACAAGGACTCCTTGCACTTGAAATCTCACACCCTGAATAAATCTTTGTGAGTCTTAAAGGTGCTCCTGGACTCTGATTTTATTGTGCTACTTCAGACCGACACAGCTACTCATTTGAATGTATGAGCAGACAGGGTGAAGCAATGATTAAAAGGCGAATGCAGTCTTGGGCTGTATCAACAGAGGCATCACACCAAAAATGCAAGATGTCATAGTCCCACCGTATACCGCATTGGTCAGACCCCTCCTGGCGTCCTGGGTGCAGTTCTGGAGGCCTCATGTCAAAGAGGACTTGGTCAAAATGAAGAGGGTGCAGAGGAGAGCGACGAGGTCAATCGGGGGCCTGGGGACCAAGTCCAATGAGGAAGGGCTGTGGGGCTTGGAGAAGAGGAGGTTGAGGAGGCTGACGACTGCTTTCCCTTCCTCTCCCTGCAACAGCCACCCTGTGAGGTTGGTAGGGCTGAGAGAGCTCTGGGAGAACTGCTCTGTAAAACAGCTCTAACAGGATTGTGACTAGCCCAAAGTCACCCAGCTGGCTGCATGTGGAGGAGCAGGGAATCAAACCCGGCTCCCCAGATTAGAAGCCACCACTCTTAACCATAACACCACGCTGGAAAGTACAGGAAGCCGAGATGCAGGCCCTGCCTCCCGTACCTGCCAGGACCAGCAGCCTGAAAGCTCCACCCAGATACAAGAACTTTTGAGATCACAAGCTGGCAAGCTCAGATATGATCGGAGTCAAGCTGCCGACCATTGCCAAGAGCTGCACATTACAATCCTGGGGAGAATTGCAGGCCTATACTTGTGAAGAGACTCCCTGCTTGCTTTCCTTGCAAACCGGTTTAGGCAGTCAAGGCTTTGAACTGACCCAGGGGGAAGTCAGATTCCTGGTTGACTCCATGCTGGCGAACAGACTTTTTCGGCAAGCCAGCGTTTCTAACAACGACCCAAAAAGTGCAAATTCAGCTGATGAAATCTTTGACCTCCGTTGCGTTCCTGTGTCACGGAAAGCCCCACCTGTTGAATTTCTGCCTCCTAGGGGAGAAAGGATTAGCACGTCTAAAGCTGAGAGCGGGAGAGGGTCGGACTTTGAGGTGAGAAGGTGCAGACACAAATATTTTGGAATCTACACTCAAAATGTTCTCTTTTCCAAGGTTCCTTTGCAGCGGCCATCTGCCCTTTGTCATATAAATCTCAGTTCTCCAGCCAGCACCTTTCTACAAAAAGCCAGTTGTGCCTGCAGACTGTAAGAGAGAGACGGGATCTAGGCTCACAAACACTGAGTTATTCCACGCTATGCAATCGTTTTCAGGATCACCATCAAGATATTAAGAATAGGACAGAAATACATTGCGCATGCTCTGAAGCTGTTTGACAGTTCCATTCGGTGTTCAAGGTATTTTAAAGCCAAGGCAATAAACTGGGGGGCGAAAAGAGCTGGCAATCACAGCCAAAGGGGCAACCCCCTCATGGGGCGTTCAAGGCAAGAGTCGAGCCGAGGCGGTTTGCCGGTAACCCCAAACAGCATCCAAGTCCTAATCAGGGTCAAACTTGCTTAGCTCCCGAGATGTCACAAGATCAGACCAGCCTGGGCCACCCAGGTCGGAACAAGGCAATAAACGAGTGCAGACAAATGTGATTGTTATCTTGAATTTAATTGCATTCATTTATTTATTTAGAATCCACCTGAAGACAGGTAGTGGGGTAGGTTTCCAAGGGCCAATTCACCTATTACTGAATACCTGCTGCAGCCCAAAGGATATTCAATTAGAGATTTTCAGGGACTGCCGTGCTCAGAACGTAATTCTCAGGCCTGCGCAGGCTTGGTTCGGATTGGGCCCCAGTGCATTAGGAGCTGGTTCTTAAGCCTCTCCCTACACCTGAGCCGCCAACCTCCTGGGGATAGCAAAAAACGAAGGCCTGCCAATTGATGAGGCTCGCAGATGAAAAGGAAGCTGACAAAATGGCTACATGCAAACAGAGAATCTTCGCTATTCTTAGAGATGCCTGTCAAAGCCCAAACAAGACCCGGGAATTAGCTCGTTTTGAAGAAGAAGTCTCTTCCTTTCTAAATAAACAAATTATAGAAAGATCAAGGCTTGTGGTCCATTTGTTTTGAAGGCCCAACTGAGTATGTAAACTTTTTTGTATAGAATTTTCAGTTCTTGATGTTTTGTAAGGGGCATTCATATGGACAACAAAGGGTGATATTTTTATAATTTGCTCATTTAGAAAGGAAGAGACTTCTCCTTGGAAGTGAGTTCATTACTGGACCTTGTTTTGGCTTTGACTTGCATCTTTAAGAATAAAGAAGATTCTCGGTTTGTGCATAACCGTTTTGTCCACTTTCTTTTCGTCTGCGAACCTCCAGGTGAGGCCTGGAAATCTCTTGGGATGACAACTGAGCTCCAGGCTACAGAGATCAGTTTCCCAGGAGAAAATGCCCGTTGCAGGATTCTATAGGATTATACCCCACTGAGGAGGTGGGGTGTATTCTAAGGGGTTGGATGGCATTCTGTGGGGTTATATCCCACTGCAGAGGACCCTCCCCTTCTGAAACTCCATTCTCCCAAAGCTCCACCCCAAAACCTCCAAGTATTTCCCAGCCTGGTACAGGCGCCGCTCCCCAGCACCCACACTGGTTTCCTGACCTGAAACACTCCTGGGGGTGCCACTGTTTGCCTCTTTGAGTAATTGTATGAGTAGTGATACTTATGGGGTTCCCAGTCCCCTTGACCGCTGGTAGGACCCAGAGTTGCAAATCTCCTGGAGATTTGGGGATGGAGATTACCCCCAAAAACAGAATCCCATAGAGTCGAATCTCTAAAACTTACACTTTCTCTAGGGCAAGGATTCCCAACCAAGGTTCTAGGGCACCCTGAGGTTATGTAAGAGTTCCTCAGGGTTTACACAACCTTTCCTAGAAGTTCAGATGGCCACTGACATCACTA
Source organism: Paroedura picta (assembly GCF_049243985.1). Lineage (NCBI taxonomy): Eukaryota > Metazoa > Chordata > Lepidosauria > Squamata > Gekkonidae > Paroedura > Paroedura picta. Next base: position 25,897,822 of record NC_135384.1, read on the forward strand.
GATGCCACTTGAGTCCACTTCCCCCATCACTCTACAGTTGTGGACTCTTTCTCCACAACAGAAACGGTCAACGGTTGCTCAGTTAATTGGCTGGCTCTCATATCTTACGTCAGCACCCACTTTTAGGAAGGGGCATTTCACTCCTTCCGGGGTTCCCTGAAGCCTGAAAATTATTTCAGAGGTTCCTCCACAGTCAAAAGGTTGGAAAAGGCTACTCTGATCCCTGTAGTCTGGAGATAAGCTGGAATTCCACGGGATCCCCAGGCCCGCCCCTTGGAGACTGGCCTCCTTTGGCACAGATCTATAATCTTCCTTCCCAGAACTACAGTTCTCAGGCTCCCCAGAAAGAGGGAATGTGTAAAGCCATCTTGCCTCTGGGCTCAACGGAGGCTTGCACCCTGCATATACATTTGAGCATGCTTTCCCAGCTGTACCCACCTGTGAGGGTGGTTGCATCATGGTGTTTTTGCCGCTCTGTGGAGGCAGAAGTTGTGGGCTCCTGGCTGAGAAGGAAAAGGGGCTGGTTCTTGGAAAGGCTCCGGCCTGGGTGTGTCCCCTCCGATGCGGATGTGTCCAGTTTGGCTGGTGGCACAGGGGATTATGCGGCAGTCATGCAGGATGGTCCAGGGCCCAAATTCTGCTCCGAGCCTGAGGAAAGAAAGAAAGAAAGGAATCAGGGCGGGGAGCAGAGCGAGAGCTCAGGCGATTCAGTTCTGCTGCAAAATTTCTTCAGAAGCTGAGAATGGGACTGAGGCGTCTAGATTTCCACTTGCCTCTCTGCTCTAAACTGAAAACTCCTCAGGGACTGTGACTCTGTGGAAGAGCATTTGCTAGACACGCCAATGGCCCTAAATCCTGTTCCCATCTTCTCCAGTTAAATGGATCAGGGTGCCGGTGACAGGGAAGACCACGAGCGGCTGCCACACAGAGTAGGTAATACAGGCCTTGATAGAGCTGCGGTCTGACTCAGTTGTTGTTGTTGTTATGTGCGAAGTCGTGTCCGACCCATCGCAACCCCATGAACAATGATCCTCCAGGCCTTCCTGTCCTCTACCATTCCCCGGAGTCCATTTAAGTTTGCACTGACTCAGTATATGGCAGCTTCATGTGCTGATGCCTTTGAGCTGCATAGGGGTTCCAGATGGCGTTGCCAACCTCCATGTGGAGCTTGGAGAACTCCCAGAATTACAACTAATCTCTAGAACAGGGGTAGTCAAGCATTTGCTGGCAGGGGCTCATGGGAATTGTAGTCCATGAACATCTGGAGGACCACAGCTTGACTACTCCTGCTCTAGAAGACCCAGATCAGTTCCCCTGGGGACAATAACTGCTTTGGAGACTTTGTTTGTTTGTTTGTTTACATTTATTAAGAGCCTCTTGTGGCGCAGAGTGGAAAGGCAGCCGTCTGAAAGCTTTGCCCATGAGGCTGGGAGTTCAATCCCAGCAGCCGGCTCAAGGTCGACTCAGCCTTCCATCCTTCCAAGGTCGGTCAAATGAGTACCCAGCTTGCTGCTGGGGGGTAAACGGTAATGACTGGGGAAGGCACTGGCAAACCACCCCGTATTGAGTCTGCCATGAAAATGCCAGAGGGCGTCACCCCAAGGGTCAGACATGACTCGGTGCTTGCACAGGGGATACCTTACATTTATTACCTGCCACTCCCAAGTGGCTCATGGCAGGTAATAAATGACACCAATAATAATAATAAATAACACCAATCTGAATAAAATCCGCAATAAAACTCCCCCTAAAACCCCAGACATAAAACACGGAGATCCAAATAACAAATCAAGAAAAGATTTAGCGGGGGGAAACTAGAGGTTCATGGGAACTGTAGTCCATGGACATCTGGAGAGCCACAGTTTGGCCAGCCTCACTATTGGGCATTATACTCCGCTAAAGTTCCTCCATAGACTCCACCCACCTCAAATCTCCAGGCATTTCCCAAGGTAAGAATGTGACAAGTAATGCAAAAGTTACCCAGATAACACAATGACCTATAACCAAAATGACCTGACATGTTTCTATCCAAATAGATCTTCAGAGGTCAGTTACAGAGCTACACATACATACATATCCATAAACCAACAAAAAACCCTTTTTACAGCCAGGAAGGTTGAATAAAAGTCCTGCAAACCATAGAAATAATATTAGCCAAAGCAGTAGAGTCATACTTCCGCACATCAAAAAAATAGCGTTATGCCAGCATAATGGCGCAGCACTAAAACTAATCGCACCTCCGGCCATTCCTCACCTTCCGCATGTCTCGCTTCCGTCTGCTGCCTTTTCACGCTCCTTACACTCCGCATGCCTGCTTGAAATGGCTGAAGAGAGCAATGTGCTTTACACTGGTTGCTCTCCTGTAGCTCGCGCTACATAGGTTGGGGGATTCACTTTATGCGATTCCCGAGCTAGCGCTTTAACATGGAGGATGTAGCTAGCCATTTGTTGCTGCTTGGACGCTGGATGTTGGCGACGCCATGCGAAACGCCAACAAATGTCGCATCTTCACCAGGTAAGCATTTCACTATATTTATGGCGAGCAGAAAGGCCCATAGAGTCCATGTAATTCCTTATTGTACTACAGAGAGGTTAACAAGACTTTGGGGCTGTCAAAAGTTTATTTTTATGGATATTTATGTATGTGTGGCTCTGTAACTGACCTTTGAACAAGATCTGTAATTGACTTCTGAGGATCTGTAATTGACCTCTGAAGAATCTCTATTTGGTTCAAAACACATCAGGTCATTTTGTT